>NC_086246.1:4954166-5292500 GCF_036321145.2 Pelmatolapia mariae
ATACCATTAGAAAGCCTGTTTATTTACCCTTAACCCTTGTGCGTCTGTGGGGCTACGGCGACGAGGATGGGGGTCGGGGTCTGAGGCGCCCCCGGCGCGTGCGCAGTTGGGACAGTGCGTGAGCGCGCATCTGGAGCACACATGCAGGCGGCACCGGTGGCAGTGGGTCTTGGTCTTGACGTCTTTGCTCCTGGGACACACGCGGCACCTGCCTTGCTTTGCCAGCGGGGTGTCACGTGACCCCTGGGGGGGACCGGCGGGGGCCACCCTGGCCTCGATCGCGGGGCGCGCCAGGGCTTTGCCCAAGCACTCGAGGAAGAGCCTTCGCCTGTTGAGCTTGCCCACCATCCAGCCGGGGCGGGCTTCCCTCCAGATCACAAAGGCGTTGTAGGCCGCGACGTCCACCATGTTGTGGAAAAGGGCCACGGGTCACCTGCGGGTCTTTCTCCTGCAGCTGTAGGTGCCCACGACTTTGTCCAGGTTGTCGATGCCGCCCTTGGTGCGATTGTAATGCAGCACCAGGGGAGGTTGTCCTCCGCCCGGTACTCGTCGTTGCAGTCGATCGTCGGCGTTTTGGTCGTCGCGGTACGCGGGAAAGTAGCGAGGGCAGGTGGTGAGGAGCAGCACGTTCTTGTTTTTCTTGGCCATGTAGGAGAGCACCAGGAAGTCGGGCGAAGAGGAGGACGAGGCGCCGGGACCCGGGTCCAACAGCGCGACTTCGGCGGAGCCCACGGCTCTGCCCTTGACACAGCACAGCTCTCTGGGGATCTCGCACCTGTTGGCTCGCAGAGTGCCCAGCAGAGTGTGGCCTCTTTCGCGAAAGAGCCTGTCGGCGAGCTCTCGCGAGGTGAAGTAGTTGTCGCAGGTGACATTGCCACCCGAGAGGCCAGGTTCCTCTCAGGAGGGCCTCACTTGTTGGGCTTGCCGGTGTACTCTTGCATTTTCCACGCGTAGCTGGAACGCGCGTCACAGGCCACCCATATCTTGATTCCGTACCTGGCGGGTTTGCTGGGCATGTACTGTCTCAATGGACACCTGCCTGTGACGACAGAGGAAAAGAGAGACGCTAATGGCAGGAAGGGAGAGGAAAAGGTTTCCGAAACGCACTCGCAAGAGGGACGCCAAAACGTTGTGTAAAAAAAACAAAACACCCATCATCATATACCTCACCTCTGAACGACACCAGCCTCTCGTCTACGGTCACCTCGGGGCCCGGCCAGTACATGCGAGGCTAGGGCTGTGCGATATGACCAAAATCTCATACCCCGATATGAGACATTTATCATCCGATAACGATATAAATCACAAAAATTTAACATTTTCTGTAAATTCTGTGAATCTTGGGCAGCTCGACTTGCGTGAAGTGTTTCCAGCTGGGCGTCGTGTACCTGGAGTCGAGTGTTTTAAGGATGTATGAAACTATGCACTTTTAGACATAAGTTGTAACGGCTGCCGTTTTCTTTGTGAGTATTTATTACACAGCGTGCTGCAGGGAAAAGCCTGTTCTAACGTTTGAGTCTAAAGATTATTTTTTAGGAGCTGACGGCTCTTTTTTGCTTCTCATCCGTAAACACTCTGCATACTCTTTCATGTGATTCAGTTTATTTTGAAAAGTCTCAACAGGATCTTGAGCTTTATTGTGAAAGGGTTATGTGGAAAATAAACAAGCGGACGCGATGGTTTTACCGTCGTTGTTGCTAACGACAACGCATAAAAACAGGCGCTTGTCCGTCCGTAGTGTGGTTATATTAAATATAAGAGAAAGAGAGAACTTTAAGAAATTAATATAGCTGCTACAGTGACCATCAAAATTATGAACAAATATTGCCGTAAACAGTATATTTTGTGACACCATGAAACAAACGGTAGTGTCAAATGAAACGATAGACATTTTTATATCGTCATCCGATATATATCGTTATATCGAACAGCCCTATGTGAGGCAGTCTCGCGCACCACTCGTCCCACATGGATCTGACGGGGGCCAGTTTGTCGCAGCGGACCCCACGCTCCTCGTCATCGCGACGCGTGGCCTCTCTGGCGTCCCGGTCGTCGAAACGCAGGGCGCTCGAGTAGGCTCGGAAGGTCTTGAGCGGCATCGCAGCTCTGAACACGGACCTGCCGCTCTCCAGGTCCCACAGGCTCTCGCAGGCCTCGCCCCAACACTTGTACACGCCGGCGAGTATCAGCAGGCCCACGTAGGCTCGGAACTCGACGCAGCCCATGGGCTTCCACCCGTCTATGGCGGGCCTGCGCCTGGACGCTTCCAGGCTGGTCATGGCGATCACCCGGTCCTCGATCTCCGGCGGGAAGAACGCCATGAACGCCGAGGCCTCGTCTCGCTCCGCCGCCGCTACGGCTTCTTCGGTGGGGCCTCCTCCTCGCGCGCGGCCGAGAGATCGCTCGCTCGCTGCTGCTTTTTCTTCTTCTTCTTCCTCTTCTTTCGTAGTCATTGGCTTCGTACTCGTCACTCTCATCGCCGTCCTCATTCTCGCCGTCCTCCTCTCCGCTGCCGTGGTCATCTTCGCGATAGTCCACGCTTTCTCTGCCAAACGCTACAGCCTCGCCGCAACGGCCGATACGACGGTCGCATTCGCCATCGTAGTCAGCACGATCGCAGCCAACGCCGCCCTCATCACCGTAATCTTCATCGTTATCCGAACGCCAAAGTCCGGGGGGGGAACACCTTGCGACCGTTTTGCGGTAGGATGTCGTCGACATCCTCGGCTTGTGCGGCTTGAGCTGCCTTCCCACGCACAAATTGCCCGGCGTCTTCTTCTTCTGCTTGGTGCCCCTCGGCCGCGTGGTAGTAATGTTCCTCCTCCTCGTCGAACGTGCCTGCTGTCGAGTCCTCTTCTTCCGCCGCTCGCCGTTCTTCTCCTCGGTCCCGCGGGACCGCCGATCCTCGATAGTGAAACGTGGCCGGTCTCAATAACGGCCCGAATGCGACGAGGCAAACTGCAGTCGTGTCCTCGATGTCGCCATCGCGCCTCTGTCGACCTTGTTCTTCCACTGCCACGGTCCACATCGCCTCCTTTTTTTCCCCCTTTACGCGGTAGTAAATAACCACACGTAGCAATCCCCTACTGCCCGTCGCACCCCAAACGCCACAGGATTAGTACCTCCGATCTCCTCTCTTATCATCTGGCTGTCGCCCGGGGTACTCCGCTACCCCTCTCCCATCCCAACACATGCACGCGCACGCTACGGGGTATTCAGCTACCCCTCTCACGTTCCCTGCCCTTCTTGTGTCATAGCCGCAGAGACCCCGACCCCCGGGAGTATCAGGGTTAAATAGTGCCATTTGTAAGGAAAATGTATTTGTGGGTTAAGGTACCTGGGTTGTTGACTCAGTGTTTTGTGGTTATGGTTTTGTGTGACTTGTTCCTAGTTTAGTTCTCTGTAATTCTAGTTTAGGCTGTCTGGCATTTGGTCCTGTTCATGCCTGGTCTCATCTCTGTGTCCTGTTTGTCTTGGTCTTGCCTCTGTTTGTCCTCCCCTGTTAGGTCAGTCTAGTCTTCATGTTGCTTTTTACCCTAGTAATGTCTCTGTGTGTTGCTCTCTCGTGCCTTAATCGCTCGGTTTATATCACTTCTCTAGTCTTTAGGTTTCTGTTTTCTTGCATCCCCGCTGTTCTATTGTCTTGTTTATTCCCTTGTTCAGCATTGTATCTCTGTTGCTGCTCCTGCTGTTACCTGTACTTAGTCAGTCTGTGTCTCTGTGTGTTTTGCATACTTCCTGTTTTACTTTGACAGTCACTTGTTCTGTGTGTACTATAATCAGCTGTGCTTCCCCCATCTCGTCAGTTGATTGTATTCCCCTGGTGTTTCCTCTCTGCCCTATTCCCATCCATTTTCCACTTATCCACCGCTTATATCCTTGGTCTCGTTCTTTTGGTCACTACCCACAGCTCATGACCATAGGGTGAGGGTAGGGATGTAGATCGACCGGTAAATTGAGAGCTTCGCTTTTACACTCAGCTCTCTCTTCATCACAACAGACCGGTGCAGCGTCCGCATCACTGCAGCCGCAGCACCAATCCATCTGTCGATCTCCCGCTCCCTTCTCCCGTTACTCATGAACAAGACCCCGAGATACTTAAACTCCTCCACTTGGGGCAGGACCTGCCCTATTCCCCTATTATGTATTTAGTGTCTGCGTCTCCCTTGAGACGGATAATCTGAATGGTAACAAAAGAGCCCAGAAAGACTTCTAAAGAGATCCAAGCTGAACTTCATGCTCAAGGAACCTCAGTGTCAGATCACACCATCCATCGTTGTTTGAGCCAAAGTGGACTACATGGGAGACGACCAAGGAGGACACCATTACTGAAAACAAATCATAAAAAAGCCAGACTGGAAAATGCCAAACTACATGTTGACAAGTCACAAAGCTTCTGGGAGAATGTCCTGTGGACAGATGAGACAAAAATTGAACTTTTTGCCAAGGCACATCGGGTCTATGTTCACAGACGGAAAAATGAAGCATATCAAGAAAAGAACACTGTCCCAACTGTGAAACATGGAGGAGGCTCGGTTATGTTCTGGGGCTGCTTTGCTGCATCTGGCACAGGGTGTCTTGAATCTGTGCAGGGTACAATGAAATCTCAAGACTATCAATGGATTCTAGAGCGAAATGTGCTGGCCAGTGTCAGAAAGCTTGGTCTCAGTCGCAGTCATGGGTCTTGCAACAGGACAATGACCCAAAACAGAGCGCTAAAGCACCCAAGAATGGCTAAGAGGAAAACACTGGACTATTCTAAAGTGGCCTTCTATGAGCCCTGACCTCAATCCTATTGAGCATCTTTGGAAGGAGCTGAAACATGCCGTCTAGAAAAGGTGCCCTTCAAACTGGAAACAACTGGAGCAGTTTGCTCACGAGGAGTGGACCAAAATACCTGCTGAGAGGTGCAGAAGTCTCATTGACAGTTACAGGAATCGTTTGATTGCAGCGATTGTCTCAAAAGGTTGTGCAACAAAATATTAAGTTGTGGGTACCATCATTTTTGTCCAGGCCTGTTCCATGCATTTATTTTTTAAATAATTCTGTTGAAGAATGGAACGCTGAACGCTGTAGCAATGCTCACAGGTACTACTAGTGAGACAGCTATTAAAAGAGAGGTGAAAGCGATTAGATAGGTTCCTCCGGCTTTTCTCTCAATACATCTGAGGGAGGGCAGAAGGACTTTACATCTAGCCTTTTATGATTAAAGTTATATAGAGTGACATACCAGACTTTATCTGTACAGTGTGTGATTTTGCTAATAGTTAATTATTCTTAAATCTAATCAGAATATGATACAATAGATCTAATCAAAATTTAATCAATAAAGTTAGAATCACCACAATGAAATGTTTCTGATACCAGAGTTCTGATCTTTTGTCTGTGTGTGTACTTCTGTGCTGGTATTGTTTGTGTTAATTGAGAACGTAACAATGGCACAACGCCCACATCTTGTCTGAGGCGGACAAGCTTTTAGTGTATGGTCAGAATGACTAAGCAAACATTTAGGGAATGTCTGACTTTACCATGTATGATTTAATATAAGGACCTATATAGAGTATATTGTGTTTGAACCACAGACCCGTGAAGAGAAAAAGTATTCCTATGTAACTGAGTTAAAACGTAATCATGTTGGAATCATGATATTCATATGGGATTGCGTTAAAAGGAAGTGTTGAGAGATCATGTATGTCTGTGAAGGTTCTCAGTCATCCAGGTCATCGTAGTCTAAGGCGCTTGGAAAGAAAAGCGTCTGGACTTCATTGAGTTGCTTGAAGACGTTTCACCTCTCATCCGAGAAGCTTCTTCAGTTCTAAGGGTCAATTGGTGGGGAGTCCAGATTTAAATCCAGTGGGAGTTTCCCCCCCAAAGAGGGACAACGGACCCCCTGATGATCCTCTACCTAATCACATGAGCCAAGGTGTGAAAGCGGGTGGGGGTCCTAATCAGCCAGGGTTTCGGGTGAGTTCATTGTGAAACCTAGCCCCACCCTATCATGTGATTTCCGAGCCCGTTCTCACTCCCGAGGCGTAACATCCCGACGTTTTGTCACGTCCTGCGGCGTTCCTGAGGAACGCGAAAGGTGACCTTCCACGTTGTTATGGTACGCGGCGGTTTCCAGCCCTGTACTGCAGCCCTAAACTTAACCTTATCACTAAGCCTAACCATAACCTTATGCCTAACCTTAACCATAACCTTATGCCTAACCATAACCTTATTCCTAACCTTAACCATAACCGTATCCCTACGCCTAAACCTAACCTTATCCCTAAACCTAACCATAACCGTATACCTAAGCCTAAACCTAACCTTATTAATAAACCTAACCATAACCTTATTCCTAACCTTAACCAGCAGTTTAATGAGGTGAAATAGTGTTTTCTAAAGCGATTTTAAGGGAAAAAGCGAAGATGTGTAGATAGAGTCCAAACGGTTCTCATGTGTCCGCAGTTTTCCGATGTCGTGACGTAGGAACGCCTTGGGTGCCCGAAAACGTAATATGTTGACGATTTGTCACCTAGCGTAAAATGTTACGATTTGGGAGTGAGAACGGGTTGGATTTCCTGAGGTCAGATGGCCGAGGATGTGAGTGGACGTTAAGGCGTCTGGGAAGGGATCTCAAAACTGAATTATAGATGGCAGACAGTTGGTGTCGTAAACCACCGCCTCTGTTCAAAGATGGTCGCTCACAGTGGACGTAAATGGCTTCTTTCACTCCTCTTTCAAACCATCTGTCCTCTCTGTCCAAAATGTGAACGTTGGCATCCTCGAAAGAGTGACCTTTGACCTTTAGATGCAGATGAACTGCTGAGTCTTGTCCCGTGGAGGTGGCTTTTCTATGTTGTGCCATGCGCTTGTGAAGTGGCTGTTTGGTCTCTCCAATGTAGAGGTCTGGGCATTCCTCGCTGCACTGTACAGCATACACCACGTTGTTAAGTCTGTGTTTAGGAGTTTTGTCTTTCGGGTGAACCAGTTTCTGTCTGAGTGTGTTGCTGGGTCTGAAGTACACTGGGATGTCGTGTTTGGAGAAAACTTTCCTGAGTTTCTCTGATACTGATTGTATCAGAGAAACTCCTAAACTTAGAACTGAAGAAGCTTCTCGGATGAGAGGTGAAACGTCTTCAAGCAACTCAATGAAGTCCAGACGCTTTTCTTTCCAAGCTCCTTAGAGAGATCATGTAATCATAAAGAGAAACGGTATATTCATGTCATGTCAAGTATATAAATATGATTACGTTGAAAAAAATCATTTGAATCTATATGTGATTGAGCTAATGAGAGCTGTTTGTTTGAGGGCCTTTCTGTCCAAAGTTTAGTCTTCAAAAAGGGAAATGTTCATTGGGTTAAGATCAGGCGAGTGACTTGACCATTCAAGAATATTCCACTTCCTTGCTTTAATAAACTACTGGTTACCACTCCTAATATTGTAGCAAATTCTTAGATTTTTTTTTCTGTTTTCACAGCTTAAGGATGGCTTGTTTTACCTGCATGGAGAGCTCCTTTGACTGCATGTAGTCAGTTTACAGCAACATTTTACAAATGCAAGCACCACACCTCAAATCAACTCCAGGCCTTTTATCTGCTTAATTGACACAGACATAACAAAGGAGCTGCCCACACCTGCCAATAAAATGCCCTTTGAGTCAACTGTCCAATTAATTTTCGTCCCTTTAAAAAGAGGCCAAAACCGTTGATCCAATTCGAATGTGGATGAACGCTGAGAGTCTGCACATTATGTCCATGAGAAATGTAACCAGAGTAATAAGATGATTTAAATGAAGTAATCTCTGACCCTAGTTAAGGTAGGTGAAAAATCAGAGAGAACGAGGGTAATAGAGTGTGGCTGGACATCAGGTGACTGGATGTCAACAAAGTTGATGCCAGATGTCATCTCGGCACATGTGACGTCTAGAAAGAACGTCTAAGAGTGACTTGAAACAAGGCATATTTTACAGTCAGAGCTGTTCTCCTTTTCTTGCACTGACTGCTGTGTTATGCCCTTTAGATGGCAGAGTGACCACACAACAAATGGCTTCCACAGGAAATGGCCTCCGTAAGTCAGCTCATGTCTTGTTTATGCCTGCTGTGGTGTGGTAACTTTGTTTAATTAATAAGTATATGTTCCTTTTCCCCCTTGACCTTTTTCCTGTGTGTGCACACTGGAATTCATGTCAGAAAATCCAGACAACATCTGATTCATTTTAAACAGTTCATTATAGCATCATTCTTGTCACTCTAATTTTAAAAAGATAATCAAAGAACACAAATGATACAAATGTGAGTAGAATATCTGCTTAATATTTGATTCACAGATGAAACAAACTAAATCTTATTTTGTTAAACCTGACTTAAATGAAATGTTCTTTTTTTAAATTCACATTTAAGATGCATATTAATTTTTTTTGTTTAGCATATCTATTCAGTAGTAGATTTCTAGACAGTGTCATAACGCTGGTGAATTTGGATGTGTAATGGAGCTTCACATTACACTATCAGAAACTTGAAGTTAAAATTAAACATGGCATGTTTGCATTTGAATTTCTTCGAACCGTGCTTTATTTTTTATTTGTGATGACTGTCTCTTTTAAGCAGGTAGTCAGGGGGATGATAACCTCCAGGCCATGCTGGTGGGGGCGATGATGAGGAAAATTAAGTCTCGTAACTGGAAGAAGCAGCGATATTTCAAGCTGGAGGATGACTTCATGACCATCTGGTACCAGTCTAAGAAGGCTGGCAATGTCCGCTCCACATGTAAGAGAACAGTTATAAATAAAGAACCAGTGGAAAAATTACCTAATAGACCCCATTCAACAGTGGGAGTTTTACTTACAAGTATATGTGTGTGCGGGTCACAAGTTCTTGGCATTAAGCATGCTGACAATCCGGCACAATCTGGGTAATACACAGGTTTGAAACCATTTTCTCACTGCTTTCCTGTCTGTTGTGTACATTTCATCCATGCATCCACCATGCCAAATTTTCATCATTTTCACCAAACAGGATTTGATTTGTTATTTTCATCGCTTGTTCGGTTTTTTTGTCTTTTCTTTGTTTTCTCTAGATTGTTTTTTTTTTTTTTTTTAAATAATATGATATTTGTAAAATTTCATGTGAGCAATATAATTGTTTTTTTTGTTGCTTCATTTTCATGTCCAACACCTCCTAAATTCCACTTTCTTTGTTCCTAGTTTCTGTGAATGATGTGGAAGCAGTTCGAGAGGGGCACCAGAGTGAGGTGCTACTCAGTATTGCAGATGAGTTCCCACCTGACAGATGCTTCACATTGGTCTTTCGCGGTCGCAGGGGCAATTTGGACCTGGTGGCTGAGTCAGCTGAGGAAGCACAGTCCTGGATATGGGGCATGAGGAAACTGATTGAGAATGTGGAAAACATGGGTGAGAGGGAGAAACTCGATCAGTATCCTTCACTCAGTGTGCATACATATGCTGTCAACCTAACTATATATAAAGCATTTGTGTTGGGTGTACATTACATCACATTACATTTTTCAGTAATACAGTAATGTAATGAGTTACTGTACTAAACTCAGTAATCATATAATCACATTTGCATGTCAGATAGAAAGAAAAAAATCAAACATATCTTTTTCTTTTTCCTGCAGACATGTGCTACTCTTTTGTGTGCAGGGAGGAGAACTATAGTGCCGGGTCTACAACTTTTGGGGAGTGGAGATTTGGGGTTTATTTTTATTGCATGAAAACACAGTAATAAAGTACATCAAGGAAAGAAACTGCAGTATACTGCTATCAAAATGTCAGATCTTTGCAAACATCCGAACAGACAGCAGGCTAACACAAAACTGGCGAAGAACCCAGTGTGATCTTACAGCTGCATGTATGCTGACCTCAGCTAGCAGCCAGTGCTGGATCTTTAACAGGTAACATGGAAGTGATGAGCAGTTAGGCTTGTTGTACTGTAGCCTTCATTTCTATGTGTACCTCTGGCAATTGCGGCAGCAGATCATCTGCCTCCAATTTAAATGTTAGACAAAGATAACACAAGTAAACAAAATGCAGTTTCTAAATGAAGGTGTTTATTATTAAGGGGGGAACCCTAAAGGGGAAAAACTCCAAACCTGCATGGCCCCTAAACCTAATAACTGGTTGGGCCACCCTTAGCAGCAACAACTGCAATCAAGAGTTTGCGATAACTGGCTATGAGTCTTTTACAGCGCGATGGAGGAATTTTGGCACACTCATCTTTGTAGAATTGTTGTAATTCAGCCACATTGGAGGGTTTTCGACCACAAACCGCCTTTTTAAGTTCATGACACAGCATCTCAATCAGATTCAGCTCAGGACTTTGACTAGGACACTCCAAAGTCTTCATTTTGTTTTTCTTAAGCCATTCAGAGGTGGACTTGCTGGTGTGTTTGGATCATTATCCTGCTGTGGAACTCAAGTGCACTTCAGCTTGAGGTCATGAACAGATGGCCAGACATTCTCCTTTAGGATGTTTTATTTGACAGCAGAATTCATGGTTTCATTTACCACAGAAAGTTTTCCAGGTCCTGAGGCAGCAAAACAGCCCCAGACCACACTACCAACACCATTTTATTTACTGTTAATATGATGTTCATTTTCTTAAAAAGTGTGTTACAACTGTGTTACTTTTACCCCAGATATAAATGGGACAAACACCTTCCAAAAAGTTCTGCTTTTGTCTCATCAGTCCAGAGAATATATTCCCAAAAGTCTTGTGGATCATCAAGATGTTTTCTGGCAAAACTGAGATGAGCCTTTAATGTTCTTATTGGTCAGCAGTGGTTTCTCCTTGAACTGCTCTGAGTGCTGCTTTTGATACAGTAGACCAGGGGTCCCCAACTCCAGGGCTCGAGGGCCGGTGTCCTGCAGTTTTTAGATGTGTCCGTGATCCAACACAGCTGATTCAAATGGCTACATTACCTCCTCAACATGTCTTGCAGTTCTCCAGAGGCCTGGTAATAAACTAATCATTTGATTCAGGTGTGTAGACCCAGGATGAAATCTAAAACCTGCAGGACACCGGCACTCGAGCCCTGGAGTTGGGGACTCCTGCAGTAGACCATCTCATGCCCATGTGGGCATCAAAGGTACAGCTTTTGAGTGGTTCAGGAGAGAACTTTCTCAGTCCACTTTGGTGACTCTGTATCTTCCTCAGCCTCTCTGGCATGTGGTGTCCCACAAGGATCTTTTGTTTTTTTCCTCGTGGTCTGAGTCCTTCGGGTGCCTTTTGGCAAGCTGGCTCCCTTCACCTCTGGTGTCCACCATTTGGTTCGGGGGTTACCACCACGACAGACACCAACCAGCTTGTGGTGTAGATATATATGTATATACATACTTATATACACACACACACACTGCACTTTGTCATAATATAAGCCCTTACCAGACCCCTGTGACTCTTTTAATTGTGGTGTTTATTGTAGACTGTACTATTTTTATTCTTTGTCATTAGGGCTGTTCGATATAAAAACATCTATCGTTTCATTTTACACTATCGTTTGTTTCGTGGTGTCGCAAAATAAACTGTTTACGGCAATATTTTGTCATTGTTTTGATGGTCACTGTAGTGGCTATATTAATTTCTTAAAGTTCTCTCTTTCTCTTATATGTAATATAACCACACTACGGATGGACAAGCGACTGTTTTTATGCGTTGTCGTTAGCAGCAACGACGGTAAAACCATCGAGTGTCCGCTTGTTTATTTTCCACATAAACCTTTCACAATAAAGCTCAAGATCCTGTTGAGACTTTTCAAAATAAACTGAATCACATGAAAGAGTATGCAGAGTGTTTACAGATGAGAAGCAAAAAAGAGCCGCCAGGTGCTAAAAAATAAACTTTAGATTCAAACGTTAGAACAGGCTTTTCCCTGCAGCACGCTGTGTGATAAATACTCACAAAGAAAACGGCGGCCGTTACAACTTATGTCTAAAAATGTATTGTTTCATGCACTGGTTAAAACACTCGACTCCAGGTACACGACGCCCAGCTGGAAACACTTCACACAAGTTGAGCTGCCCGAGATTCACAGAATTTACAGAAAATGTTAATTTTTTGTGATTTATATCATTATCAGGATGATAGATGTCTTATGTCGGGATATGAAATTTTGGTCATATCGCACAGCCCTATTTGTCATGATGCTGTTAGGCAACAGTTTCCCTTGTGGGATCAATAAGGTATCTGTCTGTCTATCTATCTTTACAGTGACCATTGTACCATTACTGTAGCAAAAAAAAGTTTTATTAGAAAGTTCCTTGATTGTTGTACTCAGATGGATTGGTGAATGGTTCAAAAAGGCAGACAAGAACAATGATGGCAGGATGAACTTTAAGGAAGTGCAAGACCTGCTGAAGATGATGAATGTGGACATGAATGAACATCATGCTCACCACCTTTTTACAGTGAGAGACCTGTACTAAATGTGTATACTTACAAAGTATACACATTCCTGTGATTTAAATATTCAGTATTAAGGTTGTTTGGGTTCTGTTGTAATTTTCTTGGTACTAGGATTAGGAGATCTTACACTTTGATTCATCTGCCCACATAGCTATAGTACATCATTTTTTTCTCTTGTCTCAGATGGCTGATAAGTCCCAATCAGGTACCCTGGAGAATGATGAGTTTGTGCTCTTCTACAAGATGTTGACTCAGCGAGAGGATGTACTGAAGGTATTTCAGGAATACTCTGTTGATGGTCAGAAGCTATCCCAAAGCAACCTGGAGGACTTCCTTAGAGAGGAACAGCTTGAGGGGGGTGATATCCAACTGCTTGCTAAGCAGCTCATTGAGTGCTATGAACCCTCAGACAAAGGTGCACACATTGTAAAGAATACACTGCATCTTGATGTTTTGTTTCAATATAATTTTTATGACATTAGGATCAATCTATTCCCTCATGAGATTTTATGGTACAGTTAACATATTACATTAAAAGACATTGACACCATCTTACTGTCATTCCAGCCAAGCGCATGAATGCCATGACATTTGATGGCTTTTTGATGTACCTCGGCTCAGCTGAAGGCTCCATTTTTAACCCACAGCAGAGGGGGATCTTTCAGGACATGACTCAGCCACTCTGTCATTATTTCATCTCATCGTCCCACAACACCTACCTGATGGAGGACCAGCTCAGAGGACAAAGCAGTGTGGAGGGATACATCAGGTAGCAGTACTGACTTAAAATTACCATGCTTTGATCAAATTCACCCCAACATTCTTCTAAAATATGTTGCAGATGAAGACCTGGGGTAGCTAGTGAAACACTCCTTCTGACAAGTTTGTCTGCAATATGCTAGCTTGTCCAGAGATACTTCTAGAGAGTAGTACTCTGAAAGAGTAGGGGTTTGTAAAATTGCACCCCTATGAGCAAGCACTTTGGCGACAGTGGGAAGGAAAAACTCCCTTTTATCAGGAAGAAACCTCCGGCAGAACCAGGCTCAGGGAGGGGCGGGGCCATCTGCTGCGACCGGTTGGGGTAAGAGAAGGAAGACAGGATACAGACATGGGCTGTATCCCATTTCAGGGTCTGCAGCCTTAAAGTACGCAGCCTTAACGGTCCTCAAGGGCCGCGTACTCAAAGACCGCTAAGGCTGGAAGTGCGAGGCTTGTAGTCTTGTGAAATGGGACGGTCTAGCCTCCGTCGTGCTGCCCAGGTTGCCTAGCAACCATGATACCAACCGCTGGAAATGTTTCATACAGCATTGTTTGACAGAAGTGAAGGAGAAAATATTTTGTTCATTTGTTTGTTTGTTTCTACATGAGCTTTGTTTGATTTCAAATCAAATCAAATCAAATCAAATCAAAATTTATTTATACAGCACATACAGTGGCTTGCAAAAGTATTCGGCCCCCTTGAACTTTTCCACATTTTGTCACATTACAGCCGCAAACATGAATCAATTTTATTGGAATTCCACGTGAAAGACCAATACAAAGTGGTGTACACGTGAGAAGTGGAACGAAAATCATACATGATTCCAAACATTTTTTACAAATAAATAACTGCAAAGTGGGGTGTGCGTAATTATTCAGCCCCCTGAGTCAATACTTTGTAGAACCACCTTTTGCTGCAATTCCAGCTGCCAGTCTTTTAGGGTATGTCTCTACCAGCTTTGCACATCTACAGACTGAAATCCTTGCCCATTCTTCTTTGCAAAACAGCTCCAGCTCAGTCAGATTAGATGGACAGCGTTTGTGAACAGCAGTTTTCAGATCTTGCCACAGGTTCTGGATTGGATTTAGATCTGGACTTTGACTGGGCCATTCTAACACATGGATATGTTTTGTTTTAAACCATTCCATTGTTGCCCTGGCTTTACGTTTAGGGTCGTTGTCCTGCTGGAAGGTGAACCTCCGCCCCAGTCTCAAGTCTTTTGCAGACTCCAAGAGGTTTTCTTCCAAGATTGCCCTGTATTTGGCTCCATCCATCTTCCCATCAACTCTGACCAGCTTCCCTGTCCCTGCTGAAGAGAAGCACCCCCAGAGCATGATGCTGCCACCACCATATTTGACAGTGGGGATGGTGTGTTCAGAGTGATGTGCAGTGTTAGTTTTCCGCCACACATAGCATTTTGCATTTTGGTCTCATCTGACCAGAGCACCTTCTTCCACATGTTTGCTGTGTCCCCCACATGGCTTGTGGCAAACTGCAAACGGGACTTCTTATGGTTTTCTGTTAACAATGGCTTTCTTCTTGCCACTCTTCCATAAAGGCCAACTTTGTGCAGTGCACGACTAATAGTTGTCCTATGGACAGCATCTGATTGGATGATCTAAGTGCTCTATTGGGATTGTACAAGTGGAGGAGTTCGGAAAGATAGCTGGGCGCTAAATTATGTAGAATTTTAAAAGTGAACAAAAGAATTTTAAAATCTATACGATATTTAACAGGGAGCCAATGTAAGTTGGCTAAAATTGGAGTGATATGTTCATAGATTCTAGTACCTGTTAAGAGACGCGCAGCTGCATTCTGAACTAACTGAAGCCGGTAAAGAGAAGAGTGTTGGAGGCCCAAGTAGAGGGAGTTACAGTAGTCCAATCTGGATGTGATAAATGCATGGATTGTGGAGGTAAGCATGGACGACACAGAGCTCTCAGTTCTCACTCCTTCTTTATTCCTCTCCAACATCAACTGAACACCTCGCGCCATAAAACACAGCAACACACTTCCTCAACACTGGGTGTGAGTGGAGCCCTCTAGTGGTCCACCACACATGCCCCCCCGAACACCCAGCAGAACTAGTCCAGGACCCGGGGTTTTAGCAAACGGCCGGAACAGCTGAACCGGGGGGATGGGGAACTGACAGAGGGAAACCCAGCCCGGAAGCGAGGCTGGCACTGGCGGTCAGAAAAAGCTGCAGACAACTCGGGCTCCGTTGGTTGTGGGGCGCTCCTGGGGGAAAAGACAGAATCCATCAGCCCGGTGGCAGGTGGACGGCCGTGGCGAGGGGCCTGGGCTGGGACCACCTGATCATCTTGCAGAAGATGTGCAGGCTTAAGTCTGTCAACAGAGACAACCTCCTGCTGACCGCCAAAGTCCAAAATGAAATGCTTTTCGCCCGGTTTAAGAACCTTGTATGGCCCGTCATATGGTGGACGCAGCGGAGTCCTATGGGCATCGTGCCTGACAAAAACGAAACGAGCAGAGTCCAACGACCTCGGAACAAAAGTGTCAGGCAGGCAGTGGTACACAGGGCCAGGAAAAGGAAATGAGTCCCTTGGGGGGCGAAAAGGCAGCACAGAGGTATCGAAACACGGGGGGGGGGGCTCTCAGGTAAGAATTCCCCGGGGACCCGGAGGGGCTGGCTGAGGACCAGTTCAGCCAGGGAAACCCCGAGGTCTTTAACCGCGCTACACATTCCCAGCAAAACCCACGGAAGACGGTCGACCCAGTCGCCCCCTGTTAAGCAAGCCCGGAGCGCGGCCTTGAGTGACCGGTGAAACCGCTCGCACATCCCGTTAGCTTGCGGGTGGTATGCTGCGGTGTGGTGGACCTTGACCCCCAGGCCGTCAGCCATGGCAGACCAAAGCTCAGAAACAAACTGAGGGCCCCTGTCCGAGGTAATGTCAGCAGGGGGACCGAAACGCCAAACCCACGTTGACAAAAATGCTCTGGCCATTGTCACCACTGTCGTGGACGCCAGGGGTACCGCCTCCGGCCACCTGGTCGTGCGGTCCACCACAGTCAAAAGGTGCACGAAAGTCAAAAACACGGCGACGCCATGAAAGGGGAACCACCGGGTGGCCGGTAGAAATGTCGCAAAACAGGCGTGGACCGCTGTCCCACACAGGGGTGTCCTCCAGCACGAGGCCCGTTTTCGTTGACTGAAGGGCAAGGACGTCCGGGTCAGCATGTTGCAGCGTAGTCGACGCCGACATACACCGGAGAAACCAACACGCGTGAGACACAGTCAGCGACGTGGTTTGTGGTCAATGTACGCAGTAAAGTTGCGACCCTCGAGGAAAAAATGAAAATGTCATGTCGCGAGGTGCAGGGCCAGCAACTCCCTGTCAAAAACACTGTACTTGCGTTCGGCATCCCGAAGCGTATGACTGAAAAAGGCGAGCGCTTGCAAAAGACCTGAAACCAGCTGTTCCAACACGGCACCCACTGCCACATCGGATGCGTTGGTGGTCAACGCGATCTCCGCTGACGGAAACGGGTGGGCCAGCAGGGTGGCGTCAGCCAGCGCAGACTTGGCTGCGGAAAACGCCTGGACGCGTTCCGGCAGCCAGTCAACAGGATCTTTGGCTGTTTTACCTTTTAAGGCAGCATAGAGCAGCTGTAGCAGGTGGGCAGCTCTGGGGAGAAAGCGGTTGTAAAAATTGATCATTCCCAAGAACTCCTGCAACGCTTTAACCGACGTGGGACGCGGAAAAACTGAAACGGCCTGGACTCTGTCGGGCAATGGAACCACACCTTCAGCGGAAATGCGGTGCCCGAGGAAATCCAGAACAGGCAACCCAAACTGGCACTTGGAAGGGTTGATGATCAGGCCGTGAGCTGCCAAACGCTGGAAAACCTGGCGCAGATGGGACTCGTGCTGGCTCGCTGAGCAGCTGGCCACCAATATATCGTCCAGGTAAACAAAAACCAACGGCAGCCCGCGCAAAACGGAGTCCATCAGCCGCTGAAAGGTCTGGGCGGCACCTTTCAGGCCAAACGGCATGCGCAAAAACTTGAGCAAGCCGAAGGGGGTAATGACAGCGGTTTTAGGAACGTCTTCGGCGCGCACGGGAACTTGGTCATACCCCCGCACCAAGTCAATTTTAGAAAAAATCGAGGTCCCGGCGAGATTGGCAGAAAAATCCTGAATGTGGGGGATGGGGTAACGGTCATTCTCCGTGGCATTATTTAAACGGCGGAAATCTCCACATGGCCACCACCGACTGTCCGATTTGGGCACTAATGGAAGCGGAGAGGCCCATGCACTGTTTGAGCGCTGTTCAATGCCAAAGCGCTCCATGGCCGCAAACTCTTCCCGAGTGACGGACAGTTTCGCGGGGTCGAGGCGGCGTCCCGGCGAACACTGGGGGCCCGACTGTGGGAATATAATGCTCAACCCCGTGCTTCGTTACAGTGCTAGAGAAATTAGGGACAGACAGCGATGGAAACTCTAAAAGCAAACGCTGAAAAGCATCCCCGGAGGTCACTACATTAGCCCAAATCAGGGGCTCGGCGGCCCGAGTAAAACAGGGTAGTGAAGAAAACGAGAGAGCATCAATTAAACGTCTGTTAGCAACATCGACAAGCAGTCCATGGGCACACAGAAAATCAGCACCTAAAATAGGTACAGAGCTAGCGACAACAACAAAGTTCCACTGGAAATCCCGGCCATAAAAACAAACAGTCACCAACCTTTCCCCAAACGTTGTGATGGGAGAGCCATTAGCTGCAATGAGCTGCGGCCCACAGTTCGCTGCTAGTCTGTCGACAGTGGTCGGGGGAAGGAGGCTCTTCTGGGAGCCGGAGTCCACGATAAAACGTTGCCTTTCTGTATTGCCAGCGGTCGCGACTGCTACGGTGCGCTGGCAGGTCAGTTTCCCTGGGCCGTGAAAGCGCAAGGCGGCAGGCAGCGACGCGCTCTGGCGCCAAAATGCTGATGGTAGAAACAGATGCTCTTTCCGCGGTGCCGGCGTGTAGCAATCCCTGCCGTCAGCAAAGGGGCGGATGCTCCGGGGGAGGCAGGTGGAGGGGTGGAAGGTGCTGCCGGGGGGTCCGTAGCCAGGGCGTGAACGTCGAAAGTGTGGCTAGCCAGAAGAATGCGATCCGCTTCTTCAGCCAGGGAGCGATAATCCTTCGCAGCCAGAAGTGGGGAATTGGCGAGGACAGCTCTCACAGCAGCCGGTAGTTGGCGGAGGAAGAAGTGGGCGAAGAGGAATCCCCCGTCATCTGGCCCGAGCAACAACAACATGTTCTATTTAAGTAGTTTTAATGGCTTACCCCAGGACCAGAGGCGCTATACTCTCACTGGTGGAGATAACTCAAGCACCTCTCTCCGCAATGCTGGAGTTATACAGAGACGGCCGAGCTACAACAGGGCCGCAAAACTATATTAATACAAATTCCGGTACTCGGAGGGAATCGGAGGTTAAGCGAGAGCCTACCTGTAGCTGTCATATGATCTACTCGCTTGCTGATCAATCCGTCGCAGTATGCTAGCATTTACTGCTGCTTTGCGCCAAACGCACAGGAGGAATGATCCAGGAAAACACCGGCTTAACTTTATACGGGCTGACGCCACCCTGCAATCAATATGCAGGTGGGTTCCCAATTAACCTAGTTGCGCAGCCAAGAGAGCGAGCGCAGTAGAGCGAGCGAGAGAGAGAGAAAAAGAAAGGCGAGTAGCCCATCCGGCTACACATCCATAGCGGAGTCTGTGTTATCCTCGGCCCGTAGCATGCTCGAGTCAGGGGTCACCAATGTGGAGGTAAGCATGGACGACACAGAGCTCTCAGTTCTCACTCCTTCTTTATTCCTCTCCAACATCAACTGAACACCTCGCGCCACAAAACACAGCAACACACTTCCTCAACACTGGGTGTGAGTAGAGCCCTCTAGTGGTCCACCACAGGATAAGCTTTTCAAGGTTCTTTAAAGGAAGGAACGGCTTCACTTTGGATATCTGACGCAACTGGTAAAAGCTGTTTTATACCACAGTGGAGACCTGTTTCTCAAGTTTAAAAGAGCCATCCAGGAACACTCCGAGATTTCTTACAGTGAGCGAGAGATGGCTAGCAAGAGGGCCTAGGGCATCAGCTAACTGGTCTGGTGGAATGTGACTATCAAAAACGATGATTTCGGTCTTATTCTCGTTCAGTGTAAGAAAATTATGTGATAACCAAATTTTAACTTCATGCAGACAGTTGAACAGAGGTTGCAAAGAAGCAGTCACATCGGATTTCAAAGGTGAATAAATCTGGATATCATCGGCACAACAGTGAAAGGAGATGTTAGATTTTTTAAAAATTAATCCCAACGGCAACATGTACAAAGAGAAAAGAGCAGGACCGAGCACTGACCCTTGGGGCACACCACAGTAAATAGGGGCAGAGGCCGAGGAGTGTTGCCCCATAGCAACAGAGAACGACCTCTCTGAGAGGTAAGATTTAAACCAGGATAAAACCGTACCTTTAAGACCAACAACATGTTCCAATCTTGATGGAAGAATGTTGTGGTTAACCGTGTCAAAAGCAGCAGTCAAGTCTAGTAAAACTAAAACCACGGAATAGCCAGAGTCAGCGGTTAAAAGAAGATCATTAAAAACTCTAAGTAAGACTGTCTCTGTGCTGTGGCGAGGTTTAAAACCAGACTGAAACTTTTTGTTAATACCATTTGTGTCTAAAAAGGCCTTAAGTTGTTTTAGGACTACCTTTTCTAATACTTTGGAAATAAAAGGAAGGTTGGAGATTGGCCTATAATTAGCTAAGACAGCTGGGTCTAGAGATGGCTTTTAAGTAAAGGTTTAACTACAGCCAGCTTGAAGGCCTGTGGTACATAGCTGATTATTAGAGATAGATTGATCAGATTTACTATTGAAGCATTAATATGGAAGTAATTGAAGACAGAGGCAGGCATTAACCCTCTTGAGTCAACATACGTGCCAGCATACGACGATTTTAGATGACTTAGCAGCAAGAGGCAGCCTTGCTGAGTCTCCATTTCAGCTTGTACAAAAGTATGGACCTCAAACCCTATACCATTATTAATCCTAACAGTGGATTTTGTTAGCAATTTGAAGGTCAGAAAGAGTCCCAGTGTATCTTTGTGGTACTGATAGGGTGCCAAGAAAGGAACTATTTGTGACAGGAATGAGGACCGACACACACGGCTTGCACGTTGCAATGCGTTTTATTGATTTACAATGTTTCCACAAACTCTCTGTTTGAGCAGCTTTCCGGCGACAACACACACAAAAACCGCTCTCCGACCCCGGCAACATCCTTTAAAGTGGAGACATGATTCAATGATGGAGCTCAGGTGTGTGAGTCAGCCTCCCCTGAACCCACAGCTGAGCCACAAACCACACCCCACCACACTACTGCACTACAGTGGTGTGAAAAGTATTTGGCCCCTTCCTGATTTCCTATTTTTTGTAAGTTTGTCACAGTTAAATGTTTCAGACCATCAAACAATTTAAAAATTAAACAAAGATAACACAAGTAAACACAAAATAGAGTTTCTAAATGAAGGCGTTTATCATTAAAATGGAAAATATATCCAAACCTACGGGGCCAAGTGTGGAAAAAGTTATTGCCCCCTAAACCTAATGACTGGTTGGGACACCCTTAGCAGAACAAGTGCAGTCAAACATTTGGCGTAACTGGCAATGAGTCTTTTGCCAGGGGAGGAATTTTGTCCCACTCATCTTTGCAGAACTGTTCTAATTGTCACGGCGAGTGGAATGAGCCGTGTGGAGAAAAACAAAGTAGGATCCAATTGCAGGCACTTGTGGAGGTGCGAAGGAGGTTTATTGTAAGACAAAACACAAGTTGAAAATGGCAAACAGAACTAAAGATAACCTGAACTGGGAAAACTAAACTACTAACCACAAACATGAACACGAACAAGGGTGAGTGGAGGCACATGAAGGTGGATAGCAGGGAGACACACACAGTTGCTACACGGGAGATTAACAGGAGATAATCAGATGGACCAGCAACTACAACATAAGAAGACACGACTTAAATACACACAGAAGAACACAGGGAGATTGCACACAGGTGGGGAACACAGCTGGAAGTAATTGACGAGACGAGACAAGGGAGGCAAACTGAATACACTCACATAAGAAACGGACCTTCACAATAAAACAGGAAACAAGAAACCACTACACAAAGACGCAGACTAGACACAGAACTAAACCTACACTAAACATGAGACACAACCCTAAGAACTAATCCCTCACCAGAATAACTGAAACATAGATTCAGCACCAGAGAACTTGCTCGCTGGGGTAAGAGACGCTTAGAGTAGAGACTGAAGCCGTCCATTCCAGGACAAAGATCAAACCAAATCAAATCACTTTTATTGTCACATCACATGTGCAGGTACACTGGTACAGTACATGCGAGTGAAATTCTTGTGTGCGAGCTTCACAAGCAACAGAGGTGTGCAAAAATACAATAACATAAGAACAAGCAAAATATAAGACTGGGTAAATCTGAGAGTTATATGAATAAATATATGTACAATATAAGAGTGTATGCACATTACTGAATGTGTATACTAAATATGTATATCTACGTGTGTGTGTGTGTGTATATATATATATATATATATACATATTTTAAAAATTAAATAGAATAAACAATAAAATAAAATATACAGAGGTTGGCAGTTGGAAATGTGCAAAACAAGTGGTATTTATATACAGTATGGAGTGCATAATGTTAAAGTTCTGGTAAGTGAAGGTGAGGTGTCTATGAAGTGTTCAGCAGTCTGATGGCCTGGTGGAAAAAGCTGTCTCTCAGTCTGCTGGTACGGGACCGGATGCTGCAGAACCTCCTTCCTGATGGAAGTAGTCTGAACAGTTTATGGCTGGGGTGACTGGAGTCCTTGATGATCCTCCCCGCTTTCCTCAGGCACCGCTGCCTGTAGATGTCCTGGAGGGAGGGAAGCTCACCTCCAATTATCCGTTCAGAGCACCGCACTACTCTCTGGAGAGCTTTGCGGTTGTAAGCGGTGCTGTTGCCGTACCAGGTGGTGATGCATCCAGTGAGGATGCTCTCAGTGGCACAGCGATAGAAGGTCCTGAGGATGCGGGGGCTCATGCCGAATCTTTTCAGTCTCCTGAGAAAGAATAGGTGCTGCTGCGCCTTCTTCACTGTTTTGTTTATGTGTACTGACCACGTAAGATCCTCAGCCAGATGTACACCAAGGAAGCGGAAGCTGCTCACTCTCTCCACAGCAGCGCCGTCGATGGTGATGGGTGCGTGTACTTCTCTGCGCCTCCGGAAGTCCACTATCAACTCCTTTGTCTTTGTGACGTTGAGGGTGAGATGGTTGTCTTGACACCAGTGGGTCAGGGCGCTGACCTCCTCCCTGTAGGCCGTCTCATCACCTTTGGTGATGAGACCCACCACTGTAGTGTCATCCGGGAATCCTGTCCGGACCAGTAGCTTTGTGTCCGTTCACCTTCCTGAAGCACTTCGCACATCCTCCTCAGACACAGTGTGCGCACTGACGTCATCCGCGGTGCGCACACTGTCCGGTCTCGTGGTGTTCGCTGTGTCGAATCTAGCGTAGAATACGTTTAGATCCTCACACAGAGAGGACGTGGTCTGCGGTGTGCTGGTTTTCCCTCTAAAGTCTATGATTGTGTTTAGTCCCTGCCACATACTCCGAGGGTTGTCAAACTGTTGCTCCACCCTGTCCCTGTACTCACGTTTGGCTGCTTTGATCGTCTTCCGGAGTTGGTAATGTGCATGTTTGTAGTCCGATGTGTTCGCGGAGGCAAAAGCGGTGCTCCGTGCCGCCAGTGCCGTGCGAACATCTCTGTTAATCCACGGTTTTTGATTTGGGAAGGATTTAACTGTTCTGGATGGGACGACATCTTCCACGCATTTTCTGATAAATCCGCAGACTGAGTCTGTGTACTCATCGATGTCATTAGCAGCCACGTGAAACATTTCCCAGTCCGCGTGATCAAAACAGTCCCGCAGCATGAACTCCGATTGCTTTGTTAAGTTTATTATTTTCATTTCACACGTAAAGCACATGTATAGATTCATTCCAACCCGCTCTTATTCCCAACAGCCCGCTGTCATTCCCAGTTCGTAAAATGCAGATGACTTTGCACTCCCAACGCCTAAAATAGCGACGATTTGTTACAATCGTCTGTATGTAATGCGTTGGGATTAGAACCTGTTGCCAGCATCTCAATCAGATTCAGGGCAGCACTTCCACTAGGCCCCTCTAAAGTGTTCAGTGTGTTTTTCTTAAGCCATTCTGAGATCAACTGTGCTTTGAATCACTATCCTGCTGCCGAAGCCAAGTGTCCTTCAGCTTGAGGTCACAAACAGATGGCTGAATATTCTCCTTCAGGATGTTTTGCTAGAAAGCAGAATTCATGGTTCCATTTACCACACCAAGTTTTCCAGGTCCTGGCAGGCAGCAAAAGAGCCCCAGACCAACACACTACCACCACATTTTACTGTTGGTATGATGTTCATTTTCTGAAATGCTGTGTTACTTTTACACTGGATGTCGATATGGGACACACACCTTCCCAAAAGTTCAACTTTTGTCTCGTCAGCTCAGAGTATATTTCCAAAGGACTTGGGGATCATCAAGATATTTTCAGGCATAACTGAGATGAGTCTTTGTGTTCCTTTTGCTCAGCAATGGTTTTGGAACTCTGCCATGAAGGATCTCTTTCTCATGGTGGAGTCACTAACATTGACCTCAACCAAGCGAGGCCTTCAGGTCTTTGGATGTTTCTCTGGGGTCTTTCTAACATCTTCGTCGCTGTACTAGATTTTGAGGATCTTTTGGTCTACTCTACTACTTTGTCAGACATCACTTAAATAGATCCTATATAAGTGATTTCTTGATTGAGAACAGGTGGTAGCAGTAATCAGGTCTCGGTGTGGCTAGAGAAATTGAACTCAGCTTTCCAAAGATATGATACACCACCATTAACTTATGTTATAACAGGGGGGTGCAATGATTTTTTTCATACAGGATCCTGTCAGAAAGTCAGTAGAAGCAATACAGAATCCATAACGTGTAAATAAAAGGCAGACAGGGTCGGTTGAGTGTAGGCAGGGTCGTGTGGGTGGAGAGAAGTGTTAGGGATGATGTGTGACACAGGGAGAGCAGCAAGAGTGAAAGGGAAGGTGTACAAGATCATAGTGAGACAGACTATGATGTGTGGTTTGGAGAAAGTGGCACTGACAAAAAGACAGCATGGTAAGCCGGAGGTGGCAGAGTTGACAATGTTAACATTTTCACTGTGAGTGGTCAGAATGGACAGTGTTTAAAAAATGAGTATATTAGAGGGATAGTTCATGTAGAGGAGTTTGGAGACAAAGTTAGAGAAGCAAGGTTGAAATGGTTTGTGCAGAGGAGAGATGGTGGATATATTAGACAAAGGATTTTGATTATGGATCTGCTTGGAAGGGGGAAAACAGGAAGACCTCAGAGGCAGTTCAGGGATGTAGTGAAGGACATATAAAGGGTTGGCGTGACAGTGGAGGATACTAAAAATAAAGTGACATGGAGGCAGATGATCCACTGTAGGAGCAACCGAAGGAAGAAGAAGAAGATGAAGGATATATTCATGGCCATTGTATTTTGTACCTTTCTGTGAACCAGAACAGAATCAAAAATAAAGGAAAGATTGTATTTGTCCTTGTTCTTCAGGGCTCTGAATCGTGGCTGCCGATGTGTTGAAGTAGACTGCTGGGATGGTGCCAATGGAGAGCCCATTGTATATCATGGACACACTTTCACCTCCAAGATACTTTTCAAGGATGTGGTTAGCGCAGTGGGAAACTATGCCTTCAAGGTAGGATTACCTGAGTTGGTTATTTTACATTTTTATAAGGGAATAGCAGTGTTTTGGTTGATGGCTGTCCTACAGCTTAAGGAAAATGCTTTGCCTAAAACCTCTGTTCCCTGATGAAACGGAACAACGTACAATGTATTTAGTATAGGATATCACGCCCCCATGTGTCCTGGCTGAAGAAACATCTACTCACACCTTTAAAGCAGATGACCTGTAATGTGTGAGGCCCTGCCTGCACATACACAGCCCTGTCATCACAGTCATAAACCAACCTTTGTTTGTTTCCAAACCACTCACGTTGCTTTTCTCCTTACTAATGTTCATTACCTTTGAATCACCTTGCTGTTGAATTGTGCTATATAAATAAACTTGCCTTGCCTTGCCTTGCCTTACCTCCCTGTCCTTTGGATATTAGAGAGATATCCCTTCGTGCTGAGAGAGAGAGCTGCACAGTAAGCTACATGGAGAATGTAACCCATGGTGACTCTGAACTCATTAAGAGGCTGCAGTGGGCTGTCTGTGGGAGCCAGTGATCGACACTCCACCAGCCACATCGTCTTGTGTATCTGGAGTGTAGTGAAAAAGCTATATGACTAAGCCAGCCTCCTCTCCTTCATTTAACTCTGGATACTGTCACTGTTCATAAAAAACAATGAACGCAAAGCACGCATGACGGACCCAACCACACAGTTTGTACATTTCGGCGCCTTTATTTGGTTGTTGTCACATACAGCGCTCGCTCGCAGCTTCTCTGCTGCACCTACACACACAATAACAACAACTCAGGACCCAATTCATTCTTTTTATGCAGGTGAGGCGTGATTGCTGATAGAGCTCCAGTGTGCTGGCCTCCCCTGCAGCTGCACCACACACCACACCCGCCACCTAATTTTACTAATAACCAAACATCTAAGTATAGACCAGAAACAGCTCTTAAGTATTTTTCTAGTTTCTTTACGGACACTATTAAGATTTTAAATAAACAAATATATAAACGTATAATACAAAACTTAAAAGAATTTCAAGAAAATTGTACAAGAAATATTTGTAGAGTGACAACAGACAGCAGATAGATGTGGTCTGCACAGGTCCAGGGCTGGAGAAGTTCGCTTTAGTGCTGATTTTATCTGTTGTCAAGCTCTGTTTTGCAATTTTAACTTATTTTATGTATTTTATGACTATTGTTCCTTTTATTAACTTTGTTCTTTGTAAGGTGACCTTGGGTTTCTGAAAGGCACCCTCACATAAAATGCATTATTATTATTATTAAGTTAATCCAGTGGTTGGCTGCAAAGAGATAATTGCAAAGAATAATAAACTATCTAGCACACAGCAACAACAACAACCTGAACTGTTTGTCAGACACTAATTCAGATCAACGAGTTACTTACCAAATACAGCCTGTGACGTCCTCCTCTCCTATCCACCCCACAGACTCTGTTCAAAGAACCTGAAATATTATCTGCATGAACTATTACAGTGGAGCCTGAACCACAGTGAGCAGAGCTCTGCAGCCAGATGTGTACAGCTGTTTCACTAAGTAAAGTGCACTCATTGGCAGCAACATGAACATATTTTAGGGGTGGCTGTAGCTCAGGAGGTAGAGCAGGTCAACTGCTGAGCGGAAGGTTGGTGGTTCGATCCCTGGCTCCCCCAGTTTGCTTGCCAAATATCCTTGGGCAAGATACTAACCCCGACTTGCTCTCCGATGCATCCATCGGAGTATGAATGATAGTTAGAAAGCACTCACCGTATAGATAATAATGGAGGTGAATGCAGCGTGTTGTATAGAGTGCTTCGAGTATCAAGAGAGTAGAAAAGAGCTATATAAGAACTAGTCCATTTACCATTTTATAACATTAAGTTTACTCAGTTGACCTTTTTCTTAGGAATGATGCGTCCTTCTCATTATGACAATTTTTTCTAAATCATAGAAGCTATGTTATACTGTACAACAGATTAATGGGGCAGCAGTGCAGAGGCTTCAGAACTTGCCTTAGAATCCTCTGGTTTAAAATATTTCTTCAACAGTAAAGTAACCCAGTGACAGTTGTCAGTATTTCCACTGCTGCACAGCAAACAATAATTGTTGATAATTCATTCGGCAAACCTCATTTTTCAAATTGTAAACAAATACAGTTTAAAAGAGGGTTTCTGTTGCTGCCACAGTGTAATTCAGTTTAATGTAACCTGAAATGTCTATCAACGTGGCCAATCATATTAGATTTGGGCTCCGCCTCCAGACAGTCAAAAGTAAGTTTATTCATACAAGCAGAAGGTGCAGAGAACTATCTGTGAGAGCCTAAAAGCGTAGCAGCGTGTGCAAAGCAGACACTCTCCCATGCATGATGGCTTCTTTGTATGCAAGGCTGCTGAATTCTATGCACATGGGTTGTTGAATTTCCATGCAAGGAATCTAATTGCAAATTTCATATTTGTTGGAAACTCAATATTGCCCATCCATCTGCTGGTCTTACAGCCAGTCAGGCACGACCCGAGATGATGGGCAGACATTTAAGTTTTCTGTTATCATACAGTGGTGTGAAAAAGTGTCTTTCCAATTCCTGATTTCCAATTTTTTATATGCTTGTCATATTTAAATGTTTTAGATAATCAAGTAAATTTAAATATTAGATAAAGATAACACGAGTACACACAAACAGTAGTTTCTAAATGAGGGTATTTATTAATAAGAGGAAAGAAAATAAATCTGCACGGCCCTGTGTGAAAATGACTGACCCTCCCTCGTTTTAACATAAACTGACATCTTTGGAGAGATGAGTTCAGTTTCTCTACGCAGACCTGATTACTGCCAACACCTGTTCTTACTCAAGAAATCACTATACAGGACCTGCCTGACAAAGTGGGGTAGACCAATAGAACCTTTAAAAGCCAGACATCATGCTGTGATCCAAGGAAATTCAGGAATTAATATGAAACTAATTTATGGAGATCTCTCAGTCTGGAAAGCCATTATATGGCTTTATTGTGGCCTTATAAGGCCTGACTGACACAAAAAGTTCGCCCCGCCAAGTAGGACCTGAACCACTCCAGTGCTGTGCCCCTAATGCCCACCCAGTGCTCCAAACGAGAGAATAAAATGGCATGATCCATGGTATCAAACGCAGCTGTCAAATCTAAAAGCACAAGAACAACACAGTCCCCAGCATCAGTCGCTAAAAATATGTCATTAAAAACTTTTAAAAGGGCTGATTCAGTGCTATGGAAGGGTTTAAAACCAGATTGGAAAAACTTTAACACATT
Source organism: Pelmatolapia mariae (assembly GCF_036321145.2). Lineage (NCBI taxonomy): Eukaryota > Metazoa > Chordata > Actinopteri > Cichliformes > Cichlidae > Pelmatolapia > Pelmatolapia mariae. The sequence continues at coordinate 4,982,459 of NC_086246.1, forward strand.
TTGCTTTTCCAGGAAGGCCATTATTTGACTGTAAACTACCTTTTCAAGAATTTTGGAAAGAAAAGGTAGTTTGGAGATAGGCCTGTAATTTACAAGAACCGTAGGATCAAGAGCAGGTTTTTTAATCAGGGGTTTGACTACTGCATGTTTAAAATCTTTAGGGACAACACCTGACATCAGACTATGGTTTACCAGCTCAAGAACCAAAGGCCCAACTGTAGGTAACACCTCTTTTAAAAGTCGAGGAGGGACAGCATCATTTGGAGACCCTGCAGGCTTAAGACGACCAACAGTCTCCTTTAAAAAGAACAGAGTCCCAGGCTCAAACCTGTCAAAGACAGCAGAGCAGGAAACAGAGACTGAGGGGTCATGAGCACAAGGAGAGATTTGAGCCCTTGTGGAGGAGACCTTCTCAATAAAAAAGTGTAAAAGATTTTCACAGGCTTCAGACGAGGGCTCGATACAGTCAGTATATGGTGCACTAAGAACAAAGTTAATAGTTTTAAATAAAACACGCGGGTTGTGGCAGTTTGACAAAATGATGTCAGATAAGTGTTTTCTTTTGGCATCTTTTACAGTTTTTTGATATTGATGCCAACAGTCCTTCAGCATCTGGAACGACACTTGTAGTTTGTCCTTCTTCCACTTGCGCTCAGCTCGACGGCAGTCGCGTCTGACAGCTCGGGTCATGTCGTTCAGCCAGGGCTCAGATTTAGTTTTAGGCAGTTTGGTTTTTAATGGGGCCACAGTGTCCAAAGCAGTCCGACAGGTGGAATAAAACCATGAGCTCAGTTCCTCAGTCTGGCTGCATAAAAATCCGGATTCTTACAGATCTGGTCAAAGACTGTTGAGAAGTGTTCAGCAGTGGAGGAGTTAAAAACACGACAGCGCTGAGCAGCAGCGCGAGGTTTAACTGAGGCACAGGCAAGAGGAACTTCAAACATCACAGGACTGTGGTCAGAAAACACAGCATCACAAATCTCTATGTTAAAAACAGAAAAGCCATGAGATGGCGCCGGTGTGTTTGGCAGGCCGTCTCCACTGCTCTCTGCTGCTTCTTACTTTTCTGCTAATATGCTATTCAGGTGGCTCTGCATTGCTAACCTATGACCGGCTTACTCTTTTAAGTCTCCGGCCACCCTATACCTACGGGTCATATTTTCATGGATCGGACCCGTGGTGTAATTTAGGAGATACTAGTCTGCCGCGGACGGATCACCTCTCAGGAATGTACCGCCGATCTCCGCTTCCTCCGCTTCCTTCACGCAGGAGACGCTACAGGAAAAGGGGTAAACGGAGTGGTGTCCGTGTCCGCATTAAGGCTTACCTAAAGGCACGGTATGTGGCTGGCTTCGACGTCGATGTGGATCCTCTCCGCCTTCCCCCGACTTTCTGGGAGCACTTTACCTTTAGATTGTTTAGGCATCGATGGATTCGCCACGCTGAATTCCAGGCCCGCCCTGCCGCCCCAGTGGTTTATTCGTCGGCTCGATGTTGGATTAAGCCTCCTAAAGGCGGTGTGTGCTATGGCAACCTCTGCCGCCTGAGACGTGCTTCCAACTGCGACTCGGCGACTTCGACTCGGATGGCGCTATTTAATGTTAGGTCGTTGATGAATAAGACTTTTATTGTGAGCGATTTTTTTACTGCTACAGGACTGGATTTGCTATTCATGACGGAAACTTGGATTCGTCCCGGTGAGTCTTTCCCTTTCTCAGAGCTCCTTCCTCCGAATTGTGCCTTTTTTAGCTCACCGAGACCTTCGGGCAGGGGTGGAGGACTGGCAGTGGTCTTTAGGAATAAATTCCGCGTACGGCACCTGCCCTCCCCAATGTTCCCTAGCTTTGAAGCCCAGCTGCTGGAACTTGCTGGTACCCCCTTGACTCTCTGTGTTGTGATTTACCGTCCTCCGAAATATAATAAGACTTTCATTAACGACTTTGGTGACTTTTTAGCATCTCTTTACCTAAATTATGATCGTGTTCTTATCACTGGTGATTTTAACATTCACATTTGTTGCAAAGATGATGTGTTTGCCAAGGATTTTCTAACCTTGGTTGACTCTTTTAATCTTATCCAGTGGGTTGATGCACCTACCCACCTTAAAGGTCATACTCTTGATTTGATTTTTTCTTATGGACTGGACATTTGCATCAGGGACATCAGCAACATTGGAATTTCCGATCATTTCCCAGTCATCTTTGATGCTGATCTTTGCAAATTGGACCAGGGCTTTGAGGGTCCTCGACGTCTTGTGCGCATTATCAATCCTGGGACTGTAGCTGAATTTTCAGCTGCTTTCTCTAAATCTGTTCTCCCTGACATTGATCGTTCTACACCCTCTTCAGTTGATGATTTTGCTAGCTCCTTTCTCTCTACCTGCTCCTCTTTACTGGACGTTGTGGCTCCTATGAAAGTAAAAAGGCCTAGAAGCTGCTCTCAGCCGTGGCTAAATGAGTCTTTACGCGCTTTACGACGCGTTTGCCGCCAGGCTGAAAGGCGGTGGAAAAAAGATGGGCTCCAGGTGTCTTTTGATATCCTTCGCAGGACCCGCCTGGAATTTCAGAAATCTGCCAAGTTGGCTAAAACGGCTTTTCTGTCGGGTGTCATTGCGGATAACAGTCACAACCCACGCTTTTTATTTAAAACTTTTAACTCATTGATCAATCCTTGTCCAGAAACGCCTAGATTGGCTTCCTTAGCCCTTTGTGAAAAATTTTTAACTCATTTTACAGGCAGAATCTTATCTCTTAGAGTCTCACACCCCCCTGTGATGAGTCAGGCCTCAGCATTAAGATGCTCTACTAACCTCAATCAGTTTAATCCAGTTTCGCTTCCTACTCTTAAGGGTATAGTTGATCACCTAAAAAACTCAAACGCTGCTCATGACATCCTTCCATCTCGCATTATTAAAGATGGGTTTAACATTATCGGGCCCTGTATCTTATCATTAATTAACCTGTCACTGTTATCGGGTTGTGTTCCGGCTGCCTTTAAACACGCTGTAGTGCAACCTTTACTCAAAAAGAGCTCCCTTGATCAGAATGACCTCGCTAACTTTAGACCTATTTCTAAGCTCCCATTTCTGTCTAAAATCCTAGAGAAGATTGTTCATTCCCAACTTCAAGCTTATTTGGATGCAAATAATATCGGGGAAAAATTCCAGTCGGGGTTTAAGCCACGCCATAGCACAGAAACTGCATTACTGAGAGTCTTTAATGATCTTCTCTCAATTGCTGATTCAGGGCGCCCTGTGGTATTAATTTTGCTTGATTTGTCCTCTGCTTTTGATTTGGTGGACCATAGTGTCCTTTTAATGAGGCTTGAGCATCTGGTGGGCATCACAGGCAGTGCCCTTAGCTGGTTTAAATCCTATCTCTCAGAAAGGTCTTTTTCTGTCACCATGGGTACCTATGCCTCCTCCATTGCCCCTGTTACCTCTGGTGTCCCCCAGGGGTCTGTGCTGGGTCCCAAGCTGTTCTCTTTATATTTGTTACCCTTGGGTCGAATCCTTGATAAATACAATTTCTCTTTTCACTTTTATGCGGATGACATTCAAATCTATTTTGAACTAGCTGAGGATGTCACGTCGTCATTGCAACACTTCTCTGATTGTATGAATGAAGTTAAAAACTGGTTACTGAGCAATTCTCTTATACTAAATGATAAGAAGACTGAAATTCTAATCTTTGATACTCCCTTCTCCCGGGCTGAATCAACTGGTATTTTTGGGCCCTTTGCTGATTCCCTTTCTGACACTGTGAGGGACCTGGGTGTTGTCTTGGATAGTTCCTTCAAGTTGGACAAACATGTGTCCTCCGTAGTTAAATCGAGTTTCTATCAACTACGTCTAATCTCTAAGGCCAGGCCCTACATACCACGTAAGGACCTGGAGAAACTTATCCATGCCTTTGTTACATCAAGGTTAGATTATTGTAATTCCCTGTATACTGGTCTCCATTCTGCCCTCATTCATAAACTGCAGCTTGTTCAAAATGCGGCTGCGCGTCTCTTAACTGGAACTGGCAGGTTTGAGTCTATTACTCCAGTTCTTTCCGACCTGCACTGGCTCCCTATTAAATTTCGTATTGATTTTAAAATTTTATTGCTCACTTTTAAAATCATAAACAACACCGCGCCCAGCTATCTTACGGATCTCCTCAGTTTTTATATCCCTGGGAGAGCGCTTAGATCAGCAGGCCAAATGCTCCTGGTGCAACCGAGATCTCGGCTCAAGACCAGAGGTGGCCGCGCATTCGCCGCTGTCGCACCCTACCTCTGGAATAACCTCCCCCTAGCTATTCGGGCGTCTGATTCAATTCAATCTTTTAAATCTCGATTAAAAACTTATTTGTTTAGCCTTGCCTTCCCCAGCTCTTAGAGCCCACATCCTTAGTGTATTGGAACTTATTTTTATTACTTCTTAATGATTATAATGTTTTAACCTTCAGCCTTTCGGGTTGTGCCTACTATGCCTGGTCTATTATTGGTTAGTTATGTCACCTGCCTGTTAGTATATTTTATGTGTATTTTGTATTTTATGCTTTATATTTGTATTTAATATTGCTCTTAACTCATTTTGTGAAGCACTTTGGCATGCCTGTGGTTTTTAAATGTGCTATATAAATAAAATTGTATTGTATTGTATTGTATAAAACAAGATCAGGTGTGTGTCCACGTTCATGTGTGGACACATTGCACCAGATTAAATGAATCAATAAGGTTTAAAAAGCCCTTCGGCATGGGCATATCAGGACAACACACGTGAATATTAAAATCCCCAACAATAAGAACACAATCATATTTTGGCATGAATTCAGCCAAGAAGTCAGCAAAGTCACACAAAGTCCTTATTGTATTTTGGAGGCCGATAAACCACCGCACACAACACTGTGTGGGAGCAGCCCAACTCAAACACAGACAGTTCAAAGCTGGTGAACGACGGGGTTGATAGCTGCTTACATTTAAAATGACTTTTAAAAATCGTAGCTATTCCTCCTCCTCGGCCCAACATATGCGGGGAATTAAAATAGCAGCAATCGCCAGGTAGAAGATCTGAGAAGATGCTGCACTCACCGGCGCTCAGCCACGTCTCGCACACACAGACAAAATCCAGTCCTCGGGATGTGAAAAAATCCTTCAGGATAAATGTTTTGTTCGCTAGGGACCTAGCATTTACCAGGCCAATCCTGGCGGTAAGCGGCGGATCCCCGTCGCTAGCCATCCTAGAAGCCCGACACAGAGGCCGCAGGTTCCGCAGATTCACACCACGCCGGCGGGGACGAGGAGAGCAGGGTTTTCGGGACTGGAACATCCCATCCAGGCCGATGACAGGTACCAGCCAGGCACAAACAGGTTCCAATGATCGCCGAGAGAAACAGAAGTTTGGCACCGCTCCTTGTTTTCTGGATAAGGGCTTAAGAGAATACCTTAAAGAAGCTTTCAGCTTCAGCAGGGAGCCAGCCCGGCAAGCCCGGCGAGCCCGGCGAGCCCGGCGAGCCCGGCGACGGCACTTATGCCGGAGTGGTGGATCTGAAACACGGCACAGGTGAGCCGGGATCTCCGATATTAGCGGGGGCAAAGTTTTATGTCCAGCTTGGTTCCACTTTGCCCAGCCTTTGGCAGAAGGTCGGAGATCCAGTAGGGTTAGGCGATCATACACCAAGAGAGAGTTGGCATTTATTACAATAGTCAATAAAATCAAAACAAACAAACATAACACTGGCAGTGACAGACGGCAAGCCACACACACCGGCGCCATGTCTCTGTTTCGTCTCCCTTACCTGTTCCCATGTTACTCTCCTTATATTTCATCCTTTGTCTCCTCTGTCCGTTATGACCTGTGTTACCACCTGTTGCCCATCCTCTCGTTATCCAGTGTATTTAAGTCCTCAGTTTGTCTTTGCTCCTCATCACATCATCAGTCTTGATGTAGTCCTCCGGTCATGTTACCCCCGTGTTGTGTGCTCCATGTTTTGCTTTCTAGTGTCTAGCTACCATGCCAAGAGTTTAGTGTTTTGTATTTTTAGTTTGTAGTTATCAGCTATAAAGCTGCTTAAGTTCAGGTTTTGTCTCCAGAGTCCTGCATTTGGGTCCTCATCCTGGCTGCCACACAGCCAGACCTTGACACAGAGTTCCAAGACAAAAACCACTGCTGAGCAAAAGGACCTTAAAGGCTAGTCTAAGTTTTGCCAGAAAACATCTTGATGATGCCCAAGGCTTTTGGGAAAATATTCTGTGGAATAACAAGAAGAAAAGTTGAACTTATTGGAAGGCATGTGTCCCATTACATCTGGCATAAAAGTAACACAGCTGTAAACACATTGTCAGAAGAAGAACATCATACCAACAGTAAAATATGTTGGTGGTAGTGTGTTGGTCTGGGGCTGTTTCCCTGCCTCAGGACCTGGAAAACCTGCTGTGGTAAATGGAACCATGAATTCTGCTGTGTAGCAAAACATCCTGAAGGAGAATGTCCATCCATCTGTTTGTGACCTGAAGCTAATGTGCACTTGGGTTTGGCTCTGGATTCAAAATGGACAAGCAAATCTACCTGAATGGCTTAAGAAAAACAAATGAAGATATTGGAGTAGCCTAGTCAAAGTCCTGACCTGAATCCAACTGACATGCTGTGGCTTGACCTTAAAAAGACAGTTCATGCTTGAAAACTCTCCAGTGTGAATGAATTACAACAATTCTGCAAAGATGAGTGTGCCAACATTCCTCCACAGTGCTGTAAAAGACTTCCAGTTATCATAAATGATTGCAGTTGTTGCTGCTAAGATGCTAAGCTGGCCAGCCAGTTAGTAGGTTTAGGGTCCAGTCACTTTTACACAGGGCCTGTCTTCATAATAAATGGCTTCATTTTGAAACTGCATTTTGTGTTAACTTGTGTTATAATATTTTAATTGGTTTGATCTGAAACATTTAAGTTTGCCAAACATACAAATATAGGAAATCAGGAAGGAAGCAAACACTTTTCACACCACCGTAACTGTTTCCAGTCTTCAATTACAAAAGGTACTCACTCCCTCCACCTCGTTTCCTCCTCCTCTCCCCCATTCAGGTATCACAATATCCAGTCATCCTGTCCATTGAGAACCACTGCAGTGTTGAACAACAGAGAGTTATGGCACATCATCTAAACCACATTCTTGGTGACAGGTTGTTGAAAACTATACTGGATGGCAAGACCCCCACCAGACTGCCCTCTCCTGAGGTGAGGGCTGTAATCTATTGTCCGACTCTAATGCCATATCATTTGATAGAAATGCAAATTATCAACTACTAGAATGCTAAATTCAAAGAAACCTCGAACACCTATGGTATATATTAAAGATGACTTTTTGACCCCTATGTTAGGATCTTAAGGGGAAGATTCTTGTGAAGGCGAAGAAAGATGGTGGTTTAGAGCAGAGTTTAAGTGGGATGGTGGAAGATTCTCTGAATGGGGAGGTCAGCGATGAAGATGAGACAGCTGAAATTGATGAAGATAACCCACACCATGAGAGTATCCATCGCAGACTCAAGGTGGGTCTAGATGTTTGACACAGTCTCACAACTTTTTGTCCTCAACCCCAGACAACCCACTATGCATGTGCTGATGATCCAGTCTGATATAGATTCAGAATAAACTCCAGTACTCAGTTTTATACTGATGATAAAACCTCGAGGCAAATCAGGAAATGGACCATGGTCTATGAATAAAACCATTACTAGATTAAGCTAACTCCAAAACAGAAGCACTGCTTTTGAGTAAATATAATCTTGTAATGACTAAATTTACTATATTTTAGCTGAGACTTGGAGCTGAGACTGTTTAGTCTAGGTTATTTAACAGCTTTTCTGTAGCATCTAGTTCAAGACTATACTAGATACTCCTCATGGAAAAGTAAATCTACCAGCATAAATCAATCATTGAAGAATGTAACCATTTAATGGTAAATGGCCTGTATTTGTATACCGCTTTACTTAGTCCCTAAGGACCCCAAAGCGCTTCACACTACATCCAGTCATCCACCCATTCACACACACTGGTGATGGCAAGCTACATTGTAGCCACAGCCACCCTGGGGCGCACTGACAGAGGCGAGGCTGCCGGACACTGGCGCCACCGGGCCCTCTGACCACCACCAGTAGGCAACGGGTGAAGTGTCTTGCCCAAGGACACAACGACAGAGACTGTCAGAGCCGGGGCTCGAACCGGCAACCTTCCGATTACAAGACAAACTGCCAACTCTTGAGCCACGATCGCCCCTATATGAATATTAAAGGTCTATAATTATTACTCCCTTGATAATCTTTTCCCTCCTTGGAGATCCTCCCAGGGATCACTGAAAGTCATCCTCTAGAAAGGTGGGGTTTCACCTATTTTCAAAATGAAGTTGAACTTTCATTCACATATCTATATATGATTCCAACCAATTATGGAATAATAGACTCCAGAATTAACCCTATTGTGTGAAGAAGGTTCCTTGTTTACATGGACAAACTGGAGTTCCACAGCATTACGTGCTAACACCAATTTTGTTTACACTGTATTCGCTTCCCACCTGCGGTTTCCCAAGGCATGGGTGAAACCCTATTAATACATATCCTATACATATTAATTTACCCTCTCCCAATTGCATCTGTCATCCGCCATCGTACCACTCAAACAGAGAACTTTGATGGGAATGGGAGGCAGTGGCTTCAGCTTTCCGACCACTCTTCTCTGGAGCCTGCTCCCAGTCTGGATTTGGATGACAGACACTATCTCTACTTTTAAGATTAGGCTTCAAACTTTCCTTTTTGCTAAAGCATATAGTTAGGGCTGGACCAGGTGACCCTGAATCCTCCCTTAGTTATGCTGCAATAGGTGTAGGCTGCTGGGGGATTCCCATGATGCACTGGGTGTTCCTTCTTCAGTCACCTTTCTCACTCACTATGTGTTAATAGACCTCTCTGCACTGAATCATATTAATCTCTGGCTCTCTTCCACATCATGTCTTTATCCTGTCTTCTTAACCCAACCGGTCAAAGCAGATGACAGTTCTTCCTGAGCCTGGTTCTACCAGAGGTTTCTTCCTGTTTTTCATTTCCTAAGTGTCAAACACCTCACACAAGTTTGTCACAAGGCTGAAACAGCCATGAGCACTCAATGGAACTCAAAGGCAGACCCACCCAGGGAAACAGAACAGGAGTCACAAGGAGGGGGCTCACTAGGAGAGAGGGAAACAGAGTTGGTGTCACTGGTCCAGGGGAAAACCTTCCAGTTACACTGATTGGAGGTGGTGGACTTTGCTTACTTGAGCAGAGTAGAGTGATTTTCAGGGAGGGGTAGCAACTGCTAGACTCTCTCAGCTCCAACAATCGCTCTCTCCAATTCCAGCGGGAGACAGGGTCCAGGAGGGCAGACAGGTGAGTAATGAACCAGTGACTGAGCTTAGACCAGCGCGGCGAAGAGAAGAAGAGCAGTGTTGAGTGAACAGGTGAACCAAGCAGGTAAGTGATAAGACCTGGACCCAAACTGAGACAGACTGGAAACAGGGAGAGAATATCATTAGCCACGAGAAGTCAAAAGATCTAAGAAATTACATAGAGAAGCCAAGTTACCACTAAAGAGTAGCAGAAAATCTGGCACAGAATGGCAGCTCGAGATGAGATCTGCAGATCTGTCTGGGCCTGGACGAAAATGGCCCCACAGGGAGGTGAAAAACAGAGACTGGACTCGGTGGCTGGAGAAAACACTGAAAAAATCCCAAAATATGACAGTATTATATTTGCATATTATTTAAATAGTTAAATAGATCAAATAGCATTTGCAAATCTTCAGTCTTGCTCTTAAAAAACAAGGTTATGTAGGTAATGCCTTTTGTCTCTAGATGTATTAGGGAGTGACAACCCCTCACCCACCGTGGACAGCGAGAACTGTCCCAAGGTTATTGGTTACAGTTCTGGGTCAGGCCACCATGTTCCCTCCCATTAACAAACACTACTGTGGGAGACAAGGCAGCAGCATTACTACGGAGGAAATAAACACACTGTTAAAGAAAAACAGCTTGTGGCTTTGTCCTATTCTTCACCTGGAAGAAAATAAATGTAAATGGGATAGGGATAGCTCAGTAGGGTAGAGTGGTGGCACCATGATTGGAAGGCCAGGGGTTTGAATCCACTGAATGGCTACTCTGAGGTACCCCTGAGCAAGGTGTTGTCCCTACACACTGCTCCCCAGGCACCCAATGGCAGCCCACTGATTGAATGGGTTAAATGCAGAGAGGAGTTTCTCCATGGGGATCAATAAAGTATACATTATTATTAACACTTTGACTTTTGAATGCAACTGGCCAGGGAAATTTTCAAAATGTGATATGTGATGGCACAGCACAGTGCAAGCTCCATATCAGCTGTTTAGAGCTGCTAGATACTTTTCTAGCTCTAGAGATGTTTCAGTTCAGTTCTAATTTAAGAAAAGACAGTCCAACGGTGGTTACATAAAGAGACAAGGGGACACACACACACAATGATACGCATATTCATGCAAGCTTTTTCCTATACCTGAGTGGCTTCTCTAACATTTAGATACACATTCAAACTCCAGTAGATGCATCAGGAGCAACTCTGGGTTCAGTTGAAGGATACTCCTTTTCCAAGAGCCAGGAAACAAATCACCATCCTATCCAGTCTTTAAGTCTCAATCACTCTCACATTCCGTGCCTGGGCCCAAACTCCGCTGCAGGTCCATAAGTCACACGATCACTGGGGCATCACTGAGAGTTAAAAACTGTCTAAATTCTTTCATCTGTAATTAAATGATCAGCGTTGCTGCTTTACCAGGTGTAACAATTAAGTTTAACATCCAGGCATCCATGAAAACAGAATTTATTAAATTTAACGGAGTTAGAAGTTAGCAGGAAGTTAGCTCGCTAGTTTCCATCTAAATATAATATAGCATGTCCTGACTGAGAGATTTCTGAAACAAATTAAGATATAAAGCTCTGCTATCATCTATCTGCTATTCCAACATAAATGAAGACAGAAAACTAAACAGCAGTGACATTTGTAGGGTTACTGAAGTTGGGCTAGCTGGTATATAATAATAATAATAATAATAATGGATTGCATTCATATAGCGCTTTTCGAGACCCTCGAGGCGCTTTACAATTCGACTACTCAATCACTCTCACATTCACACACTGGTGGAGGCAAGCTACAGTTGTAGCCACAGCTGCCCTGGGGCAGACTGACAGAAGCGAGGCTGCCATATTGCACCATCGGCCCCTCTGGCCATCACCAGTAGGCGGTAGGTGAAGTGTCTTGCCCAAGGACACAATGACCAAGACAGACAGAGCTGGGGATCGAACCGGCAACCTTCCAGTTACAAGATGAGCTTGTTGGGAAGCATATAATGATGCGCTACGTGATCGCTAGCGACACAGCTATGTTAGCATAACATAAACACAGTGAAGCTGGAGGATGAACGCTAACTTTTTTCCACTCGATAAAAGTTAACGTGAGAGTTCCCGATGGTTCGGGACAAATGCAATTGCATGGCAGGATGCTGTAAACGGACCAAACTTCAGTCAGGAGAACAACTGAGATAATCCATCCACAATACGAGGTTAGTCATTCATATACTGCTGCATGGGCTGGGCTGTAGTTACACCATAAGGTTTTATAAACTGAGCTCTAAAATGATTAGCGGTAATAAAAACCGAGAGAAGCCGACAGTGATCACTGACTGTTTTTAGGGGCTTGTTGAGATTAAATAGAACAAGATACAAAACATTAAAACATGTAAAAAACACAACAGCCTTATTAAACGCACAGTAGTTTGGGCCCGGAAGCAAGATTCATCACGTCATCACTTAAAGACCGGATTGATAGGTAACCCACTCTATCTCTGAGCCACATCTGCCCCTGTACACAGATGTGAAGTTTCTTGCTTGCTCTTCCCTCTGGTTTCTGCAAACCTAGTGGGTAAACGTATTTTGTCTGTTCATCCTTTTTGCACACAGCTCTCTTCAGATGGTCTGCAGCTTATAGTGTGTGGATTTTAAGGATTTTCTGTTTTTTATTTGTTTCTTGTTTGTTTTTTTCCTTCCTCCTTTTATATTTGTGTCCAGTGTTGGGGAGTAACAGAATACATCACGTTACGTATTTAAAATACAAAATATGAGTAACTGTATTCTGTTACAGTTACCGTTTAAAAAGGTGGTATTCAGAATACAGTTACTTTGTTGAAATAAATGGATTACACGGCGGTATTTTCCTGTTTCATATGTTAGGCTATGCCCTCTCTATTTTTGGTAATTGCTCGCCGGTGGAAACCCAAACGAAACACGCATTAAGAGGCTCTTTGTCTCAATCTCGCAGCCCATGTCAGCCAGCCCTGGGGCGATCGTGGCTCAAGAGTTGGCAGTTCGTCTTGTAATCGGAAGGTTGCCGGTTCGAGCCCCGGCTCTGACAGTCTCGGTCGTTGTGTTCTTGGGCAAGACACTTCACCCGTTGCCTACTGGTGATAGTCAGAGGGCCCGGTGTCACCTCTGTCAGTGCGCCCCAGGGCAGCTGTGGCTACAATGTAGCTTACCATCACCTATGGGTGGTTGACTGAATGTAGTGTAAAGTGCTTTGGGGTCCTTAGGGACTAAGTAAAACGCCATACAAATACAGGCCAGGCCACCCCTACTTGTGGCCTGCATAGTGATGTGAAGAAATATTTTTTAAAATGATTTAATATGAAGGCAATAGGCAGAGTGTTACAGGCATGGCCCTAAAGCATGTAGCCTCATGGGCAGTGTAGTCCGTTCTGCAGGGAGAATGGACTGCCATACCCGTTATGTGTCTGTGAGCGAGGGAGGGAGAAAAAGGAAAAGTACGAGTTGTCACTGAGCAGAAACGGGAGCTGGAAGCATGTAAATATAATAATAACCACTGCAGCCAAAAAGAGTGCCTGACGAGCCCAGTTGTAAGTAAGCTATTAAGACTCGACTGTACACTGTGTTCGTGTTTTCCTCCGAAACAATAAGTTCCGTTGGAGCAGCCTTTCAACGCCTCTCTCTGTCTCTCGCTAGCAAAGTTGACCCAGACAACAAAGTAAAGCTAGTTTTCGGTTTTGACCCCGACACGAACCCGACGTATTAGCCAGAGGTCCCTTTACTATAGTTCGGAGCCGCGGACCTGTTTTATATACGCGCGGAATAGTTTTCTATACGAGATAGCTGCAAAAAGTGCAGCCTTACCTAATGTCCACCCTACTGTTACTCATTTATATTAAGATTTAAACATCTAGTTGGTACTGTCAGTGGCGGTCCTAGCTTGGGTGAACACAGTCCAAAAGATTCAGTAAGCTACATCAGTGTCTACTGTTTACTATCATAGCCAAGTGACTAACAAATGTAAACAGAAGTTTTCACTATCCCTACTAATTAATGTTATCTTGTTGTATCTCTGTTGTGGTCAGTGCTATCCTGTATGCCATTGCATGCTGGGGCAGCAGGTTAAGGGTCACAGATGCCAACAGACTTAACAAACTGATCCAGAAGGCCAGTAATGTTGTGGGGATGGAGCTGGACTCCGTTAGGGTGGTGTCTGAGAGGCGGATGTTATCCAAGATAAGGACAATCATGGATAATACCCACCTACTCCATGATGTACTGGCTAGTCACAGGAGCACGTTCAGTGAGAGACTGAGATTACCAAAAAGCACCACTGACCGACACAGGAAATCATTCCTGCCTGTGGCCATCTCCCTGTACAACTCCTCCATCTAACACACTGTAAACACTGCAATAGTTTCACCCTTTTTACACACGCTCTTTTCTACTCTGGAATATTTTTGTCAAATTTCATCATATTTATTTGTAATAACCTCTGTTAATCCTTGTTATTTATAATTGAGAGATCTGCATATATTAGTGCTATTTCTTAAATGTGTAAAATCTGTAACATATTATATTGTTTGGAGTTTAGTCTGTTACTGTTACTATTTTTAGAATTTCTTCTTGGAGCAACTGTAACCCACATAATTTCCTTAGGGATTAATAAAGTATTCTGATTGTTTCAGGATGACCTGCCATTATCCAATGACACATCTGCTTACCTGTATCTTTTGCTCGTTTCTCCTCCTCTTCTTTTCTCTTTGCACTCCAGTATGAACACCCATCCCCCAACCCGAGGATCACCACAACATAACCTAACAGACCTACACCTTAGTTCACAGATTCGCTTTGTGTACGGTTTATTTCTGGGGTTACACACAACCCAGGATTTAAATCATGAATACATGATGGGCTTGGATTTAGAACATTATGAATGAAATGTGCTCTATTTGGAAGCAGCCGGCTTCTCTCCTTTCGACAGGTTGTGTGTTAGACTTTAAATCATCAAACTGTAAATTATAAATTTTAAATTGTTATTGATCCCTTTACCCCAAGTCCTAAAGTGTATATTTATTTTCTTACTGTCTTCTTTGCTGTAACTGGAGCCTCGTCGTCTCGTCTCTCTACTGTACTGTATGTAGCGGAGGTGACAATAAAGTTTACTTTGACTTCAGCAGCGAGCAGTCGCACCGAGGGCTCTCGCGCTCACTTTTCGCGTATAGAATTTCAAAAAAACATCGGTGCAAATTATAAGTCTGTATCATGATGTTTGGTGTTTTCGTGTTTGTTGGTTTGTTTGTATTTTGTTTTATTTTGCGAGTTGGTTATTAGATGCTGCTCCAGCCAGCCAGAGAATCCCCCGCCGCCCCGCCCTCTCCTCCCTGTGCCGCAAGCAGCAGGCGCACCTCGCAAACGGAGGGCGCCCTTACTCCCAGCAAATGGGCGATAGAAAACCGATCGGTGCCTCTGACATTCCCAGAATTTGCTGGCATGAAGTCGGGGCAGCATGAGTACGAGCAACTTTTTTTTTTGCCCGGTGCCCGTGATGCCGCCCTAGGCAACTGCCCATGTCGCCCATATCAAAAACCGCTACTGGGTATTGGTATGGTGAGTAGCCTTCAGTAATAGTAATAAATCACCTGGTAGTAGTACATTCATGTAGTTGTAAAAGGCATTATAACGTAACTAAATACGTTACAAAATACATTTTGTGGCATGTATTCTGTAATCTGTAGTGGAATACATTTTGAAAGTAACCTCCCCAACACTGTTTGTGTCTGGTGTATGCGCTTCATACCTATATTGACCACACTCAGATTATATATTTATTTGACTGCTCTTGCTAATCCAGCCATCTCTGTAAAGCTCTGTCTAATCAGAGGATCACCCACCGGATTGTCGAGGCTTGCAGCAGCAAAGGTCTGGCAACATTATGCGCTCTATTTAAAAGGATTTTTGTAAGAGATAATTTGTGCTGCAAACAGTTGGCAAATTCATTCACGTCAGTTTTGTTCTTGTGTCTGCATGTGACAGTCCCTTCATTTGCTCATTCTGCCCTTATTGCTGGGTCTGCCATGCAGTAGCATGGAATAGAATAGAATAGAATAGAATATATTTCAACTTTATTGTCATTACACATGTCACAGGTGCAAGGCAACAAAATGCAGTTTGCATCCATCCAGAAGTGCTTTAGCAATAATATAGATATATTACAGAATATAGATCTATTGGATCAGATTGGCCAGAGGGGCCGATGGCGTGATATGGCAGCCTCGCTTCTGTCAGTCTGCCCCAGGGCAGCTGTGGCTACAACTGTGGTTTGCCTGCATCAGTGTGTGAATGTGAGAGTGAATGAATAGTGGAATTGTAAAGTGCTTTGGGTGCCTAGAAAAGCGCTGTATAAATGCAATCCATTGTTATACATGTGTTATAATGTACACGGTATGAAGGTATGTTATGAATATACCATAAGCATGTACAGGCTATAACTGTAGTGAGTGTACAAGCTATGTACAGGCTATGAACAGGTTATACGTATGGTTATAAATATGAAAAGCTATAGCAGATTATAGATATACAATTGCGAGAATTAATAAACAGTTGTAGAACTATAATTATTGTCTTGCACAGTATGATTGTCTATACAGCATTTACAGTAGTGCAGTTGAGATCATTGAGATATATGGATACAATACAGTAGTTATAAGAAGTGCGAGTGGTGGTTCAGTCCATGTTATTATTGTGTGTATGAGGGTACAGTCGGCCATTTGTTTGTTTTGTCCATTGTGTGTGTGTAGGTGGTTGTGGGTGTGTGTATGTTCAGTCCATGAGTTTAATGTGGGTGAGATGTCAGGAGGCAGAGTTCAGGAGTCTGACAGCTGTAGGGACGAAGCTGTTCCGGTACCTGGTGGTCTTAGTCCGGAGGCTCCTGTAGCGCCTCCCAGAGGGCAGGAGGGTGAAGAGTCCATGTGCTGGGTGACTTTGATGATTTTCCCAGCCCTTTTCAGACACCGCTTCCTGTCTTGTATGTCAGTAAGTGGTGCTCCGGCGATGCTTTGGGCAGTTTCCATGACCCTCTGCAATGCCTTCCAGGCCGAGGCAGAGCAGCTCCCGTACCAGACTGTTATACAGTTGGTCAGGATGCTCTCGATGGTGCAGCGATAGAAGTTCACCAGGATGTCTGAGGACAGGTGGTTCTTCCTCTGGTGAGCCTTCTTGACCAGCTTGGAGCAGTTGGTCGTCCAGATGGGATCCTCGGAGATGTGGACACCCAGGAACTTGAAGCTGCTCACACGCTTCACAGCCGTCCCTTTAATGTAGATGGGTGGATGTGGGTCAGCATTCCTCCTGTAGTCCACGATGAGCTCCTTGGTCTTCTCGGTGTTGAGCAGCAGGTTGTTGGTGTCACACCACTCAGCCAGATGATCCACCTCCTCCCTGTAGGCGGCCTCATCGTTGTCATTGATGAGGCCAATCACCGTGGTGTCATCTGCAAACTTAAACCTGCCGATGGTTCCAACACCATCGGCAGGTCTGCAGTCGTGGGTGAAGAGGGAGTAGAGGAAAGGGCTCATCACACAGCCTTGTGGTACACCGGTGTTCATTGTGATTGTAGATGAGTGTGATTGTGATTATCCAGCCAGACATGTTGAGGCCGGTTGGTCAGGAAGTCCAGTAACCATTTACACATGAGGGAACTGATGCCCAGGTCTGTCAGTTTCCTGATGAGTTGTGAGGGGTGGACTGTATTGAACGCTGAACTGAAGTCTATAAACAGCATTCTGGCGTAGGTGTTGTTGTTGTCCAGGTGTGAGAGGACAGAGTGCAGTGCAATGGAGACTGCATCCTCTGTGTTCCTGTTCTGACGGTATGCGAATTGGTGGGGGTCCGGGGTGGGGGGGAGACAGGATTTGAGGTGTGCTAGGACCAGCCTCTCTAAGCACTTTGTGATGATGGGGGTGAGGGCTACTGGGCGGTAGTCGTTGAGGCTTGATGGTTTGGAGTTTTTGGGTATCGGAACGATGGAGGTGGATTTGAAGCAGGCCGGTACCACAGCGTGGGCCAAGGACAGGTTGAATATGTCTGTCAGCACTCCTGCCAGCTCCCCAGAACACGCTCTGAGAATACGCCTGGGGATGCCATCAGGACCTGCTGCCTTGTGGACATTAATCCTGCTCAGCACCGCTCCTACATCGGTGGGGGAGAGAGTCAGTGGGTGGTGGTCTGGAGTCACATCTGCTTTAGTTGCAGCTGTTGGACTCAATCGTTGAGGAAGGAGACATCAGAGGATGCGGGGGAGGGTTTGATGGTCCTGTAGTCTGTGATGGTCTGGAATCCTTGCCATATACGTCGGGGGTTGGAGTTGGAGAAGTGTCCTTCTACCTTCTTTTTCTAGTGGTGTTTGGCATGATGGGATTTCCGGCTCTTTTAGAGAACCGGCTCTTTCGGCTCGGCTCACTAAAAAGAACCGGCTCTTTCGGCTCCCAACCGACTCTTCAGGTTGTTTTGTTGCTTTAATTAATTTATTATTAACAATAATATAAAATTATGCACAAAAGGAATTACTAATGTTAAAAAAAAATGGTTTTATTTATATATGTTTATATATAAATATATGCAGTGGCCCCTAGAGACAAAGCACGTACAAACTCTGAAACACATTTCTAGAGTTAACTGAACTTCCAAACAGAGCTACCTAGATCACTTAAATTACACAATTGAAAGCATATGTGTATTGTTTGTGTATTTATACACAAGCACTCATATATATTCAAATAATTAAAAAAAATTTTTTTTCATTTACCTGTTACTACCACACACCAAATCCGGTCGTTGGTACTTCCTGGCTTGTGTAGCCACCAGGTAACAAAAGCTCAACACTGCGCCTAGCATCCTGTTGTCTTTTGTACGTGTGACAGAGGATTTCTTTAAATCACCCTGCCGTTCTTCAGCTGAGACGTCTGAGTTAGAAAAACACACAAACACTGCAGTTCCATTTTTACTCGCGAGGGCAGCCATGGACGCACGACCTGCGTCTCATCACTGCCTGCGTTCTTTATTTATACAAGTCTGTGTCTGTGTGTGTGTGTGTGTGTGTGTGTGTGGTACAAATATAACAACGTCACTCCAGTAGCGGGACTTTCCCTTTTCTACATCTGTATGTTCTCGTAAAAGAGCTGAGCTTGGTCTTCTCTACATCTAAGTGTTAAAAACAACAGGATGCGGTTAGTATCCGCAGAAGTTCAGCACACAAGTTACTAGGTGAAAAGTCATGTATAAATATGCTTCACTGATAAATATAAAGAATACATTTCATGTAACTGATCAAAACATAATTATCTTCTGACATCCGGCCCTGTTTATCAGAAAAATGAAATGTACAATAAGTAACTACTTGTCTTTCACATTCTCAGTTAGTACATCATTTGTTACACTTCACCTTCATGATACAAACAGGAAAAGAAGTCTTCATGATCTTCATAGATTTCAGTACATCTGCGTATGCTGTAAATGATAAACTTATCATCTGTGAAATTACAGCTTTTAAACAAGGAATAACTCAAATAAAGAAAACAAAATAAAATCAGGAAGAGTCCAACGACGATCAACAGTCTCTATAGCATCTGAAGCCATGTTTAAAGAATATACATTACATCTGGTACGTAGGTGCAGCATGTGGCGTTTGTGTTGAATAAAACACAATCCTCCTTTATCAGCCAAAATCATGTGCAGTGCTACACGATGATGCATTACAGCAATTCTGAGAGCGGCTATTTCTTGATGTTGTCCCTCGTTGACCTTGCAGCATGCTTTGAGAAACAAGCCGAATCTATAGTCCAGTATCTCACTTCTGAGAGCATGTTTTCCAACTCCTGCCCACAGGAAGAGTGAGTTGAGTACCTTTTGTCCAATTGTCCAAAGTTTGAATTCTTCAGGTACGTCGGTTTCCCAGGTTGAGTCATGTGGTCTGACTGTTGAAGTTGAGCGTTTCTTCCTGGATCAGGATGACGATGTTGTTGTTGTTGTTGTGCACTTTACAAAAGTCACTCTGAAGGTGGTCGGAGATCAGAATTAGTGCACCTGTCCCAGGGTGTTTCCCATATATGGTTGTGTTAATGTGCTCGGCATGTGCGAGCATACGTAACTCTGTGGTTTTGTTAAACACATATCTGTATCAGGCATTTTTCATCCATAGATGGATGTGATCTTGTGTCATGTCCATTAGGTATAAGTTGTCGTACGTCCATCTTCTCTTTCTGCCTCGTGGCTCGGCTGCTGTTGGCATCAGCCGGGGTCCTGTAAGGGTGAGCCTTGTAGTCAAGGTAACCACCAGGGTTCCCCTTCACACCTACACCTGGCTGCCTAAAGTTGATCGGATAGAGAGCGGAGTGCGGGCTTACCCCACGGGGGCCCAAGAATCGCACTTACCACCCTCACCCCCGAAACAACCAGGCATAGGCGCTTCCTCCTTGGTGTCTGGGCTTCCCGGGACCTCAACCTTTTTGCAGTGGCTCTGATGTATCCAAGATGGTCTCTCTGCAATTTTACAGGCTATGGGTGTTGTCAATAGCACTTGGTTTCAACCTGCAAGAGACTGGAGAAGAGTCTTATGGCAGTTTATTGTTCAAAACAATATCCTTATTTTCTAGTAGTTTTGCCATCCATTCTGCCAGAGCTGTCTCTCCCACAGATTTTTCTAAGGGTCACTTTTTGCAACTGAGATTGCATCTGCTTTTTACACTAGATAAATCTCTGGCCATTTTGTGAATAAATCTATAATCACTAGAGTATAAAAGTGTGTATTAAGGACCTGGACTATCCACCCTGAGGACACATGGGTCACCCCATGTGTCACTAATGCTGCTGTTCTGCACAGGGACTTGGGGAGTATCGGTTTACCTTCACAACATCAAATCATATTATAGTTGTGCTCCACACTTTAACCATTTCTCCTGTTCTGTAGTCGGCGCTGCTCTTTGTTCATATTTGCATAATGGATGCAGACATTAATGTGTCTACAGTTTGTTGTTCGGCTAACTTAGCTGCTTGATCTGAAAAGGTGTTACCTTTAGTTATTTCTGATTTATCTTTCTGATGTGCAGCACATTTACACAATGCTAACTGTTTTGGCAATGTAATCACTTCTAATAGTGTCTTCTAATTGTGTCTTTAGAATATCTCCATGTTGTACTGGGTTTCCAGTAGATTTAATCATTCCTCTATGCTGCCAAATGCAAAACGATGCACTGCTAAAAAAAAAACATACTGACTTTCTGTGCGTCTCTCTGTCTGCTTCTTAGACACAGACAGCTCCTTTTATGGGCATGTAGTTCCTGTTACACACACGATTTCCTGTCACAGACACACCACAGGCACACATATTTCCTGTTTTTGCATTAGTTAGTTTTTGCAGACTAATCGAACTCTCTGTCGAATTTTCCATATAGCGACAATAAGTGTAAATTGAAGTCACTGTGTGGGGTACTTGGATGATCAAAGTGTGGCCAAAAACAATGTCAGCTGACTTTTTTACTGCCTCTGCTGCAGCTGCACAGGCATGCAAACAACAGAGTCTAATTTGCAGGAGTAAAATGCAAGCGGACGTTGTTTTTCACCAAATGCCTGTGTTAAAACTGCTTTTATGTAACCTGCACCTCCATCTACATGTAAGTAGAAAGGCTATTTTCAAGTTACTGAATGCTTCCTCTGATTTCTTTTCTTTGTAGATGCAAGACTCCATTTTGACTTAAGGCATTTAGGTCATTTCTATTTTTATCCAAAGAACTCACACATCTTACATATTTCAAACTTTTAACTTAGGAAAAAACTTTGCATTGCTTACAGCTCATAGCTCACAGCTCTAAAACTAGGCATTAGTAAGTCATATGCCTAATCATTATGTGTCACTGTGATCCACAAGTATGATCACAAAGTTATTTTTCAAACCAACAAAACAAACAAACAAAAACAAAAACAAATTGCCGATGTCATTAAGGCTTTACACACGAGTCAGGACGCAAAAAGAAAAAAGTTGCTGCCAGTAACAAAGCAGAAATGTGAGGAAAAAATCTGAGCTCACAGCTGCATGTGTGAGCTTTTAATATGCAGCTTCTGCTCTAAAAGACAAATGAAATAAAAATAAAAAGTGTGTAACTTGCTCATTAGCTTAGTAGTGTCCACATATTTAACTCAGTTTCTCAAACCTGTAGCTTTAGCTGTTGTATACAGGGTTTGGCTTAGTAGTTGTTAGTATAGGATTGCTCTTCATCACAACAAAGTCTCATCTAGGATGACAGGTTTACAAGCAGGTCAAGTGTCTCTATGCACTTGATTAGATTAGGTATTTTCCTTATTTTCTTCATCTCATATATCATTGTACTGAGTTTGAGCAAACCTTAAGCTTGAATCAGACTACTTTTAACAATTATCCACCTCACATCATAACTGACTGAGGTGCCTCTTATTATTTAATATTAATATTATTAATGTTATTTTTTTGTTTTATAACAGCAATAGTACATTACAATATTTATTAGTATATTAGAATATACTACTATACTACTAATATACACAAATTATTATTTTATATTTTATTATGTGTCCATCCAGGGCTTGGGGGTGATCTGCAGTTTCACCCCCTCCCAAGCTGGAGACATTTACCTTCTCACACTCTGTCCTTGGCTGAACAATGAAGCAGCCTTAATATACCTTATGCATCTCTCTATTTTATTTTAAAATGTTTTCGTGTGAATTATCTACTTTCATTCATTCTATTCATTCTGGGCATGGTTATTTAACCAATTTTGTTTCATTTGGTAATGCCAATTCACAGGTTGCTATGCTCCCTATTATTAGTTTGAATATAGTAGAGATAAGCTCTAATTTGATTTAAACTTTTGTGTATTCCACTTTATTCCTAAGAGTATTTATATGTATATATATTCAGTTGGGTCTGTATCCAACCCTTTTTAAACTTCTACTTTGATCTCCAATCTTTAATTTAACCAGGGATTATTATGTACTTCCTAGTCTGAACTGCTTCTTTGTTTCTTACAGTCACGTACAAAATGTCCCTCTTTTCCACATCTCCAGCATGCAGTTTTAAAGCTATTTTTTGGTGTGTGTATAGGCCTACCTCTACCTCTTGCTGTTCCACTAAGCATTCCTCTGTCTTTCTCTTGGATTAGGCCTGATCTGGTTTGTTGTTTTTCTAAACATTTCTCATCAGGTGTTAATTTTGCTTGTTTATTCTCCATTCTCGTCTAGCTGCTTCGTCTAGCTGCTTCTTCTTTCCAGGCCTGGAAATATTGTGATTCTTGCGAGAGTTTTCCTTTCTTTTTTAAGTTTTTTGTTTCTGCTATTTCTTGCAAAAGAGCTTCTTTCAACTGTGTAAGTGTTGAGGGGCTGCATTTCCCTTCCCAAGTGGGACATTTTGTTTTGTTTTTTTTGTTGGTTTTTTTTTGGGGGGGGGGATTTCTCCATCTACAAGCACTAATTTGTCCGGCGCCTGGACAATTGTTTTCTAGCCACTGCTCGTCAGCAGTGAGTTTTTTGGGCTGATTCCCCATTGGTACAACACAACTGCAGAGCTTTCTCTGGTATGAGACTCAGGAGTGGTTGCTGACACGCCCTTCTACTCCGGGACTACTTCCGCGGAACGGTGTCAGTTTTACGGGACGGAGCCCAACCTACTTTTCCTTTGTCACCAGTACTTCAGCGTCTTACAGCAAATAAAACAACAATAACAACTGGAAGCAACTCAGCAGCGTATTGTGCTGTAAAATTAGTTTACCTCCAACAGACAGAAAAATGACATACAGAAAACACATATATTCACTCTTGTTTCTTTACGCGCGCGGGTCCTTGCGGCGGACCAGGCCAGTTTTAACTTTTGTGCACCCGTGCAGTGGGTCAGCCTAATGCGCTATTAATCCTTGCGGCGGATAAGACCTATGCGCTTCTCTTTTGTGCACCCGTGCAGTGGGTCAGCCTAATGCGCTATTAATCCTTGCGGCGGATAAGACCTATGCACTTCTCTTTTGTGCACCCGTGCAGTGGGTCAGCCTAATGCGCTATTAATCCTTGCGGCGGATAAGACCTATGCGCTTCTCTTTTGTGCACCCGTGCAGTGGGTCAGCCTAATGCGCTATTAATCCTTGCGGCGGATAAGACCTATGCGCTTCTCTTTTCAAACCCTTTTAGACCTAAAAAGTGTTTTCTCACCCTCAGTCGTCTTTTGCTGGTTGTTCAGGTCATCTGGCTGGACCCCAACGTCGTGGACCAGGCCCGGCCTGGATACGAATTTACGCCCAGGGCTTTCACCTCTACCTGGAGAGGGCTGTCGACAGACTTCGGTTCTGGCTTTCCCATGACGTCAGGATGCAGCAATCAGACCTTATTGGAGTCACAGAAAAGTGTCTGGTGTTTCCATCTCTAGGCTCGAAGGACCAATTTAAATGACAGAGGATTTCTTTAAATCACCCTGCCGTTCTTCAGCTGAGACGTCTGAGTCAGAAAACACACAAACACTGCAGAAGTTTTTCACTCGCGAGGGGCAGTCATGGACGCACGACCTGCGTCTCATCACTGCCTGCGTTCTTTATTTATACAAGTCTGTGTCTGTGTGTGTGTGTGTGTGTGTGTGTGTGTGTGGTACAAATATAACAACGTCACTCCAGTAGCGGGACTTTCCCTTTTCTACATCTGTATGTTCTCGTAAAAGAGCTGAGCTTGGTCTTCTCTACATCTAAGTGTTAAAAACAACAGGATGCGGTTAGTATCTGCAGAAGTTCAGCACACAAGTTACTAGGTGAAAAGTCATGTATAAATATGCTTCACTGATAAATATAAAGAATACATTTCATGTAACTGATCAAAACATAATTATCTTCTGACAACGTGTTTTGGAGTTTTTACGTTCTTCTGAGTTTTTACATGTTTTGGAGTTTGTAGGTGCTTTGTCTCTAGGGGCCACCGTAAATATACTTTTATTTATTCACTCCACATAAAATGTAATAAATAAATCATATAATACAAAAACCAACTATTCACATTTCAGCTTTTAACTATTTAAATTTTCAGCTTTTCCTTTTAAACAAATTTAAAGTGAAACAACACAAAACACTGCAAACCACAACACAATTAAATATAAATTAAAATATGAAAACAAAAAGAAGATGCACATTCTCTGTCATATGGGCCTGCATGAATAAACTTTCTGAATCCTTTATCATCTGCAACTGAAAATAGTTGTGGATGATTACTATACCTTTCTAATGTGACGTTGTTGTCCCTGGCTCTCTTTCTCTCTCTCTCCCTCCCGCTCTGTTCCTCTGCTACTGCGAGTGTAACTACCGCCCCTCCCCCCTCTGCCCAGCGCAAAGCACAAGGCTCGCGTGCAGAGTGAAGGGAAAAAAGTGCGAGAGATAGAGGGTGAGAGAAAGAAAAAAAAAACCCACGGAGCCGGCTCGCGTCGTTCACTTCAAAGATTCGGCTCTAAGAGCCGTTTCGTTCGCGACCGACACATCACTAGTTGAATGAGTTGTGTTGGAAGTTAGTGGTAGTCCTGATTTCAGTTCTTTTTTTATTAGGTTAGCTTATTAATATTAGTTCACAATGCTTAAAGGAAAAAGTAACGGCGCTCGAGGGTTTTTCATGACGCCAGAATATCAGAATATCGGGTGTTAAAGAAGGAACTGAAGGCCGTAATCTTGAGGATTGCATGAAGAATCTGTTGTCCGAGGCTCTGGACATTGAGATGGGAAATTGGTACGAAATAGACAGAATCCATCGGGTGGGGCCAGTACCTCCGATGCCAGCTGCGGATTCCAGACCGAGACACATCATCGTTCGCTTCCTACGGGATAAAGCCAAGATGTCTGTACTGGTGGCTGCCAGAAAAAAGAAGCAGATCGTTTGGAAAGGCATGAGAGTCCGTTTTTTCCAGGATTATGTGCAGGAGGTACAAGAACAACGCAGGACGTTTGACGAGGTACGTCGTCTGCTGCAACAGCCAGTGTTGCCAACTCCTCCGTAAGGAAAATCGCTGTTGGTTGTCCTAAAAGTCGCTAGAAGTCGCTAAATGACGTAATCGCCTAATTTGCATAATTGGTCATGCTAATGTAATTGTAACCTACGTTGTTGGAGAGAGAAATAACATCGTGGAAGAGACATAAAGTGAGTAAAAAAACATCCTAAATGCAGTTAAATTTATTTAGAACTACAAATTAAATTTCATTTAGCAATTATTGTTTTTTAATGTCACAGGGTGAGGTGAGCAGCACCCGCTGCTTGTTGAGAGTAAGAGCGATACGCGCTTTCACGTCAAAAAGTTGTCATAAATAAGTCTCCAATAATACTAGAAAAAGTGGCCAGATTTGTCGCTAGTCGCTTTTTAGAAAAAAAAGTCGCTAAGGGGGTCTGAAAACTCGCTAAATATAGCAACAAAGTCGCTAAGTTGGCAACACTGGCAACGGCGCAATATTGGATTTTCCCTTCACTTTCCTGCTGTCATGACCTTCTCAGTGGATAACCAGCGTCATCAGTTTTCCAACCCGGAAGAGGTTAAGCGATTTCTTGGTGGCCTGGATTCGGCTAACATTCCGGGTGATGGAGATGAAGAGGAGGTCTCTTTCACGGCTGGAAATGGACAATAAGAATGTTAAGGGTCAGTCAGTCTACTTCTGTGGCTTAATCGTGGACCGGGGTTTTGTTTTCAATTTTAGCCCTGAAACAAGCCATAGTCATGCATATTGGTTATTAGGTTATTGTTGAGAAGAGCAGTGTGGGTTTTTTTTCCCCTCTGTTTTCTGGTATTGTGTTTTTCGTTTTTTCTCCCCTTCTCACTGCTTTAAGGCATGGAGCGTTATTAGGTGATTATGGAATGTAAGTACACCTTTCGACCTTTCGGTTGAGATTTGGAGGGGGGAGGAGGGAGGCCATTATGGGATTATTGAGTGCTACGGACCAACAATTTTATGGTTCTTTTGCGTTTGGTTTTACCCAACTGTTCTTATCTTTTTTTTTCTTTTTTGCTGTTTGTTTCTATGTTGTGGTGCCTAATGTTCCGTACAGACCTATTTTTTTTTCTGGACCACTGGGTTGTTTCATGTAACTGGCTTTAAGGATTGCTGTATGGGTAAACTGGATATACTTCTGGATGAATCTGTAAAATAATTTGGCTCGTGTGGCTTCATGGAGTTATGTAAAATAGTGTCGTGGAATATAGCGGGTTGTCATAATGCTATTAAAAGGAAGAAAATCCTCTCATATTTGAAGCAGAAAAAGACAGATATAGCCCTGATTCAGTAGACCCATCTTGATGAGGTGGAATCATTAAAGTTTAAAAGAGATTGGGTGGCTCAAGTCTATTTTAGTGCATTTTCTGGTAGGTAAAGAGGGGTGGTCATATTGATCAGAAGAAATTTGGATTTTCAGGTACTGAAGCATTATACGGATCAGGAGGGTAGATGGGTGGTCTTGGATGCATGTCTACAGGGGCAAAAAGTGACATTGGTCAACATATATGCCCCAATTCTCCCCAACCACAATTTTTTCACGAAGTCTGTAACACTGTGCGGAACATTGGTAATACAAATATTGTAATTGGGGGGGGATTTTAACCAGGTCAGGGATGTATTTTGGGATAAATCCTCCCATCCTGGACCAAGTAAGGACCCTGTAAGTGCTGCTGTGGATGTTATGTCAGAGGAACTGAGCCTGGTAGATATATGGGGACTTCTTCATCCTCAAGAAAGAGACTATACTTTCTTTTCGCATCCTCACTCAACCTACTCTAGGATAGATTACTTTCTGGTGTCTCGCTCTCTGGTGAGTCAAACCATTGGGTCCTCCATTGGTAATATTGCTGTAACGGATCATGCTCCCATTGGCCTTGTTCTTTCTAGTAGTGATAATGTTAAACCGTCTCCTAGGTGGCATCTGAACAACTCACTATTGAAGAATAAGGGTCATTGCGAATGTATAAGGGAAATGATGAAGGAGTTTTGGGTGTGTAACGAGGGCTCTATTGATGATGTTGGAATGACCTGGGATGCTTTTAAGGCCTACCTGAGGGGGCACCTTATCCAGTATAGCTCCTTGATTAAAAAAGCTCAGAGGGACAATCTGATGAAGCTGGAACAGCATATCAAGGAGCTCGAAAAACAGCACATGCTACACCCAGAGAGGGAATTGTGGAACAAATTAATTAAACTTAAATTTGAGATGAACAGCATACTGCAGAAAAAAGCTGAATATACAATGTTTTGCCTAAATGAAAAGTATTTTGAGCAAGGGGAGAGCACACACCGTAAAAAAAAAAAATCCTAAAAAAACAGTAATATTCCGGCAGCTGGGGCGCCAAAATAATACCATAAAATAACAGAAAATAACTTTCACATGAAAATACGGTTATTTTCAGTAATGACAATACAGTTTGTTGCCCTAATTTTACATGGGATTTTGCCTTTTTCAAGTGCTTTTAAACATTGGCGATCGTGGCACAAGAGTTAGGAGTTCGCCTTGTAATCGGAAGGCTGCCGGTTTGAGCCCCGGCTTGGACAGTCTTGGTCGCTGTGTCCTCGGGCAAGACACTTCACCCATTGCCTACTGGTGGTGGTCAGAGGGCCCGGTGGCCCCAGGGTGGCTGTGGCTACAATGTAGCTTGCCATCACGAATGGGTGGATGACTGAATGTGTAAAGTGCTTTGGGGTCCTTAGGGACTAGTAAAAGCTCTATACAAATACAGGCCATTTACCATTAAATTAGGAACATTTTAATGTGATTAAACAATGAAATTACCTATAAACAAGGTCAATGAATGCGGCAATATGAATAATAATACTTAAATGTACAGAAATATACAGTTAACAGTTGATTTGATTTGATTTGATTGAATCTTTATTTTGAACATGTTGAAAAAGTACAACAAAATAGAATTAAAAGAGACAAATGAACAAAGCAAAACAAAAGGAAAACGAGCAACCACAACTCCAAATAACTTTCATGTTCAAAAAGGAGCAGGAAGAAGCATAAGCTTATTTAATCCCACCCCTTTTCCACTATCTAGTATCAATAGACTACAGAAATACCTCCTTGCAATTACATTATGTCATGTGTATTTTTTCTTTTTTTCTTTTTTTCTTTTTTTTTTTCTTTTTTTTTTTATATATACATATATGTTTCTATCTATCCATACATACGTATATACACATACGCACATATACACATTTTCACTAACCCCATTAACACCTGAAGGATACACAACCTACAAATATATATATATACCCATACCAATATACCCGTGCACCCGCACATACATGAAAATATTAGACAAGAACACCCTGTCAAATCTCTACCTCTTCCCTGTACCCTGTAAAAACCATTTCCTTAAACCGCTTTTTAAACTGCGCCATGCTCGGACATTGCTTCATATCTTTACTTAGTCTGTTCCACAGCTTCACTCCACACACAGAGATGCAAAAACTTTTTGATGTTGTACGGATACGAGGATGTTTTAAATTTAATTCCCCCCTCAAATTGTATCCCCGTTTCCTTTTAGAAAACATTTTTAGAATATTGTCAGGAAGCAGGTTGTTTATTGCTTTATATATAATTTGTGCAGTGAGAAAATGAACCAGATCTGTGAATTTTAGAATTTTTGATTTTAAGAATAGTGGATTTGTATGATCTCTGTAACCAGTTTTATGGATTATCCTTATGGCCCTTTTTTGTAATATAAAGATTGATGATAGCGAACATATGTAAGTATTGCCCCAAACCTCTGCACAGTAATTCAAATACAGTGCAATCAGGGAACAATAGAGAATGTGGAGTGATTTGTGGTCCAGAATGTGTTTTACTTTACTCAAGATTGAGATACTTCTTGAAATTTTGTTATGTATATGATTTATATGAGACTTCCAGTTTAATTTATCATCTACAATCACACCAAGAAACTTATGTTCAAGTACTCTTTCAATTTCCACACCATCTAACTGAATCTGCACTTGTGCATTTCTAAGGGAATTCCCAAATAGGATTATTTTAGTTTTACTTAGATTTAGTGATAGTTTGTTCCTGTTAAGCCATTTTTTAATTTTGCACATTTCTGAAGTAATTGTATCCTGCAGCTCCTTTAGATTCCCCCCAGAACAAAAAATATTTGTGTCATCTGCAAATAATACTAATTTTAATATATCAGATGCCTTACAAATATCATTTATATAAATAATAAATAATTTTGGACCCAGTACAGAGCCTTGTGGAACACCACAAGCAATGTCCAAGCATGATGAGGAATGGACACCCAGCTTCACAAATTGTTTCCTGTCACTTAAATAATTTTTCACCCACTGCAGTACAACCCCCCTGATCCCGTACCGTTCCAGTTTATTAACTAATATGTCATGATTGATTGTGTCGAATGCTTTCTTGAGATCCAGAAATAGTCCAGCTGCATACTGTTTCTGATCTATAGCATTCGTAATCTCCTCAATTGATTCGATTAATGCCAGAGATGTTGATCTTTTTGATCTGAATCCATATTGACTGTCAGAGAGTAATTTATGTTTATCTAAGAATTTGTCTAATCGTTTATTAAACAGGTTTTCTAGTATTTTGGAGAATTGTGGTAGTAAAGAAACAGGCCTGTAATTTGTGAAGTGGTGTCTATCCCCAGTTTTATACAGCGGCACAACTTTAGCTATTTTCATTTTGTTTGGCACTTTTCCCGTCTGTTTAACCTTTAGTTAAACAGTAGTTAAACAGTTGGTTTAAATAATAATGGATTGCATTCATATAGCGCTTTTTGAGACCCTCAAAGCGCTTTACAATTCCACTTTATAATTCCCCTCTGGCCATCACCAGTAGGCGGTAGGTGAAGGGTCTTGCCCAAGGACACAACGACCGAGAGTGTCCGAGCCGGGGCTCGAACCTGCAACCTTCTGATTACAAGGCGAACTGCCAACTCTTGAGCCACGATCGCCTGAAAAAACAATAATAATAATAATTATTTGATGTAAAAAAAGTTTATAAGAATCATTTTATATATTTTTCCATAGCATGACATTTGAATTTAACAGTTCAATCTTTCAAATAACGGACAAATATTTGTGAAATTATGATACATTTGTGAATGTATTTTAACAATCTAAATATGTATATGTACAGACAAATATATTTAAAAAACAAGAAAATTATGTTTTATTACATTTACAGTGATTTTACATTAATTTACATTTGAAATCTAAAATCACAGTCTATATATGTAAATTTAATGATATTCTAGAAGAACAGAACAAAACTGTAAAATACACAGTAAAATACTTTTATATTACATTTTTTTTTACAGTGCAGGTAAAATGCTGGCGCATAGGGTTAAGCAGATAAAATCTAGCAACCTTATACCATCTGTTTTTGATAATAATAATAATAATAATAATAATAATAATAATAAGTTGACCACCAGTAAAAAAGAAATTAATGATGCTTTTACTAAATTCTATCAGGAGCTGTACACCTCCAATGGATTGGTGGAGAAACAGAGGTTGTCAGATTTCTTTTCTTCTATTAAAATTCCCAGCCTGTCGAAGACCAAAGAACTGTATTAGAAGGAAAAGTCACACTAGCTGAAGTTAAGCAAGCAATTGGTAGTCTTAGATTGGGCAAATCTCCAGGCAATGACGGATTTCCTTCAGATTTTTATAAGGTGTTTGTGGACGAATTAGCTCCAAGACTACTTTCGGTGTATCAAGATGCGCTTCAAAAGGGGAGATTACCACTTAGTATGCGATCAGCAATTCAATTCAATTCAATTCAATTTTATTTATATAGCGCCAAATCACAACAAAAGTCGCCTCAAGGCGCTTTATATTGTACAGTAGATCGCACAATAATAAATACAGAGAAAAACCCAACAATCATATGACCCCCTATGAGCAAGCACTTTGGCGACAGTGGGAAGGAAAAACTCCCTTTTAACAGGAAGAAACCTCCGGCAGAACCAGGCTCAGGGAGGGGCGGGGCCATCTGCTGCGACCGGTTGGGGTGAGAGAAGGAAAACAGGACAAAGACATGCTGTGGAAGAGAGACAGAGATTAATAACAGATATGATTCAATGCAGAGAGGTTTAACACATAGTGAGTGAGAAAGGTGACTGGAAAGGAAAAACTCAATGCATCATGGGAATCCCCGGCATCCTGTCATCGCCTTCTCCTTAGATGCAGAGAAGGCCTTCGATAAAGTTGAGTATCCCTTTCTGTTTTATACGTTGAAGAGATTTGGTTTTGGTCTCATTTTCAGGCAGTGTACACAGATCCAATGGCTACAGTCACTACCAATGGGATAATGTCACCCTCCTTTTCGTTAAGTCGGGGCACTACACAAGGTTCACCCTTATCACCTCTCATTTTCGCCCTGTTTTTGGAGCCTCTGGCTATTGCACTACGTGAATGTAAGCAGATCAGAGGGGTGGTTATGGGTCAAGAAGAACATAAAACTTTTTTGTACGCGGATGACATTTTATTGATTTCAAGTAACCCAGAACGGGCGCTCCTCAATTATTGATTCTTTCTCTGCAATTTCTGGCTACACCATAAATTGGTCTAAGTCCGAAGCTATGCCCATTCCTAAACTGTGTTCTCCAGCCATTAGGAGCTCATGGCAGTTCAAGTGGATTCCCGAGGGTTTGACCTACCTACTTAGGGATTAAATTGACCCCTGGTTTAGATAACATAATGCAAGTAAATATCTCCCCAGTGATTTAAAACATTCGCCCGCTTTTGCAGAATTGGGTCAAAATGAATCTGTCCCTTTTGGGCAGAATTAACCTGGTGAAGATGATTATTGCTCCTAAACTCCAGTACTTTCTCCATATGTTACCTATAGCAGTCCTGCATAACCTGCTAAAGCTTTATAATACATGGGTGGAGGGTTTTGTGTGGGCAGGCCAAAAGCCATCCTTTAATCAGTCCAAATTATATGCTGCAAAAGATAGTGGCGGGTTGGCATTATCCAAGATGGTCTGGTATCATTATGCATTCTCTCTTTCTCTCAGTTAGGTAAGATAAATAATTCCCTTACGGAGAAGCCATCATGGGTTGCGATTGAGGAAAGTCTTGTGGCTCCCTCATCTTTAGAGGCCTTCCTCACTGAGAGGGGAAGACCAGTACCGTTTAAAGATCCAGTATTGACTTTTATACAAGAGACCTGGTTTAGAGCTCACCAATTTATCAACACTAGCCCCTATCTTACCTCTAGAGCCTGGTATAATAAGAAAGTGTTAATTGGTAAGAAACCGTTCAGGTGGGAGGCTTGGGTTAGGGCAGGTATCAACCAGTTGGGGGATTTATTTGGGCAGACTGGCATGAAATCATTTGCGGAAATCGGACAAGAATTTAATCTGGATCCAAGGGAAATTTGGAGGTTTTCTCAAGTTAGACATTGTATTAAAGCCATTTTGAACAATAACCCAGACCCTCCACCTAGTATTCAGGAGGTGTTTGCAGCTCCTGGTATCAATAGAATCAGAGCATCCACATTCTATGGGATCTTCAGAGAGGCGCACTCTCCCAATTTGGAGGGGCTGAGGCAGTGCTGGGAGAAGGATCTGGGAATTCAGATTTCAGAGGATAGTTGGAAGAAGCTGATTTCACCATGGTATGTTTGCTCACGTGAAGCACAATCTCAGCTTATCCAATACAAGTTGCTTCACAGAAATTACTGGACTCTAGGGCTGCACGATTAATCGTTAGAAAATCGCGATCTCGATTCATACTTACGTGCGATCTCATTTCCAAATGACA
Source organism: Pelmatolapia mariae (assembly GCF_036321145.2). Taxonomy (NCBI): domain Eukaryota; kingdom Metazoa; phylum Chordata; class Actinopteri; order Cichliformes; family Cichlidae; genus Pelmatolapia; species Pelmatolapia mariae. The sequence continues at coordinate 5,015,622 of NC_086246.1, forward strand.
ACGATTTAAAAAAAAAAAAAAAAAAAAAAGACGACGACGATTGTACCGCATTTTGATCCGGGACATAACCTGCATGAAAACAAGCGCTCACTCTTCCTGCTCAACAAATGACAAGGGCGGAGCCTTATACCACGTGATACAGGAGCTGTGCCGTGTGATGCTCAAATTGGCAGGAAAGAAACAACGGAGAGCACGTCAGGGATGACGAGAAAGTGACAGGAGAAAATCTGTCCCGGTCAACCACCCAAACATCAATAACGGGAACCTTATACAGCGCTTCCCTATACACGTCGAACTCCCGCAGGCACAAAGAAATTACGGAGGCTATTACTTATCACCTGACCAAAGATATGGCTCCCATCAACACTGTGCAAAACGAGGGATTTAGGAAAATGATCAACACCCTAGACCAGGGGTCGGCAACCTGCGGCTCCGGAGCTGCATGCGGATCTTTAGTCCTTCTACGGCTCCGCGTGGTTTGGGGAAATAAATAATTTTTTGTAAGTAATTAGCTAAAGTCTATTTTATTTATATTAGTTCTTTTTTTTTAACTCGTAGTTCTAAATTGGAAGATTATTGTGATATTGAAATATAAATATAAAATTATATTCTATTAGTTTTTGATCGATCAAAATAAGCGTCACACTTGCGGAAGCCGATATACCCGCCGAAACGCCGTGCGAGACTTTCAACCCCAGGCAGGCCAATTATGGATCTTCGGATCCACATTATGTCAGCAGCTGTTCTCCAAAAACAAACACGTTCACCCCTCACAGACGACAGCTTACAGTCGTGCGTAAAGATGAAAGTGACTTCGTACAGCCCCGATCGTACAGCAGACGCTGTGCGCAGAGGTTCAGGAGCGGAAGTCCCATTGTAAACATATCACGGCAGACCCGACTATGTTTCCATGAACACGCTTTTCAGCATCTTTTTATTGACCACTTTTCACACACGGTTGCTTTACGCATACAGCCGGTGTTAAAGCTCGCAGCCCGACACACACCAACACAACAGCATAGGTGGCACAGACGTTAAGGTGGCGAGGCGTGATTGCGGGTACCGCTAAGGTGCGTCCGCCTCCCCTGCAGCGGCGCTGCAGTCCACGCCCCGCCACACATATTAACCAGGTAAAATACATACTTAGGCGGAATTTTGCAAAGTTCAAAATGTGTTAATTACAAAATTAAAATGTAATTTTCTCTGTAGCACTTCATGCATTTAAGCAACACGCCTTAGTTGTTCACACAAAGCATAAAGGTAAAAAAAAAACAATATATACAGGGTTATGTTCATTTTAGATGTCAAAAAGTATTTGCGGCTCCCAGAGTTTTCTTTTGTGTGGAAATCGCGTCCAAATGGCTCTTTGGGTGTTAAAGGTTGCTGACCCCTGCCCTAGACAAACGCTACACAGTGCCGTCCCGCAACTATTTTTCTATTGTTGCACTACCTGCTCTGTACACGCAGTGTCGAGCAACGGTGGAGACGGAATTTCAAGCAGTACAACATTTTGCGGCAACAACAAAATGTGAGGCATTTATTGTTTTTATGTTTATTTATTGTTTTTATGTTCAGTTTCAACTGTTATGAAGTTGATGTGCAGTTAATAAGTGCAATAAATATTTATATTGGAAAAGAAAATCGTGAGAGAATCGTGATCTCAATTCTAAGCAAAAAAATCGTGATTCTCATTTTTTGCAAAATTGTGCAGCCCTACTGGACTCCCAGTAAGCTAGTCAGGTTGAAGCTTGCTGACAATGATACCTGCTGGAAATGTCAGGAGGAAGCCAGGACCCTAGTTCATATGTTGTATGCATGCCGGAAAAATGATTATTTGTGGGACAGGATCATTAACCTTGTGAATGATCTTTTTAATCTTAACCTTTCTAAGTCTCCAGCTTTGTGTGTCCTGGGTCTGTTACCTGACAGCAGTATTCTCACTAGAAAACAGAGACTATGGGTGCGTTTGGCTTTCATAACAGGATGCAGGATAGTACTGAGGCGCTGGAAGTCATCTAGCCCCTGTTGTTTCAGAGAATGGTCTGAACAAATGTCCAAGATGGCATTATATGAACAGGTTACATACAGAGTTAAGGGGAGAGAAGATATTTTTGATCAGATCTGGGGTCCCTTTTTGTTGTACATCGACAATGTCTCTTAGATAATGTAATAAGTTGTTTTTTTCTTATTTTGTTTTTCTTATGTCGTTGTTATTGTTCTTGTTGTTCTTTTTCTTTGACAGCCAGTAGAGGGAAGAAATTGTTTAATATAACCAGCGGTCAAGGTCGAGTTTAGTTTCTAGGCACCTGGGTGTTCTGCCCCTTTTGTTTTTGTTTTTGCTGGTGTTTCCCAGTAGGCGGTTTCTTATTTTGTTTCTGTTATTTTTTTTTTTCTTTTGGTTTTCTTTAGCTATTTTTAGCTCTTATTTGTTTGTTGCTGTTAAGAAACGGACAGAGAACTGACAATATTATTACTCCTGTTGTATATGTGTATATGTTTCTGTCCATCCAAAACATGAATTAAAGAAAAAAAAGAAAAGAACTAATAACTCACTGGAAAACAAGGGGACTAAAATTAAAGGCAGTCTAAGGGTGTCCGGTGTTTGAGTCACCAGACCGACAAGCTGGAGGTCTACACTCCAGCTTTTTCTCACCAGACCAGGTGTACCAAGATGTGCAGTCAGCTGGCAAAGAAGATGTTGCACTATTTTATCAGTGCCAATTTAAATGGTAAAGTATTATTTTTCAAAAAATGACACACTGTACTTCTATAACTGTAGTACAATGTCTTAAATTGAAACATTTATGGTAACATTGTATATGGTCCCTTTTTAAATAAAATCAGTTAAAATTAAATTCAAGCATAAAAAGGGCACCTAACTCAAGTGATGAATGAGTATTTTGTTTGCACACTGCAGACAAATTAAAATTGTAATTTTAGGCACCTTGTTACTGGATAGGCTGTTGTAAAAACATGTGCTTTGTGCCATTGTTTTCTTGAATCTATCATAAATGTAAAAAAAACCCCAAAAAACCCCACAATTTCTGTACAAATGTAATTATTCCCAAAGAACTTTTAGCCCCAAACCTGGCATGTCTCAGCGGTGTGTTATTAAAAACAAATAGGAAAGTAGACAAGTGAAGGACAAAAGAAGTTTTATAAGTATTATAAACTGTCCAATCAGTGGCAACAGGTGATAGATTTGAAATTTTAGGTTCAAATTGGCATCAGTATATACAGAGGTATATATTTTTCTAATTCACTAGCTGGGCCCACGTCCTCATTTTAGGTTTGACAGCGTTTTAATAGGTAAAGGTGAATGCTTTGACATGAATTGAGCTGCGGTTTGGGGAAGGCCTGGAAGGGGACTGGCGACGGCTCCCAGGCCTGGCAGATCCCCATGCAGTAAATAGAAATGAAGAAGTTAGAAAATTGAGAACAAGGAGGGAGGGAGGGTGTGGCACGTAAACGAGAATGATCAGCTTGCAGAACTGGGGGAACCGGAAGGAGCGTGTTTGGAGGCGTGGTCCTGCTCCTGAAATTCCGATACATAATCTCCAATAGAATATGAAGAAATGATGGCTGACTCAACACATTTGCACAGCACTCAATGTATTGGCTCGATATACTGGCTCTGTCTCATGCAGATAACTTGGTGAGCAAAGGGCACTTAAACTCATGTTTTTGTGAAGTATCTGAGAAGCATGAAACCCCACAAAGAGAGTCCTGTCCACATGGTCAGTAGCGGTAAAGCCAGCCTTGCAGTGAGAGTGTGTGCTCCTACTACTACTGTACTGTGGTGGTAGTAAGGAATTCTCTGAAGGCTGGTGGAGCGGCCCTATCAACTTTCATGTGAAAACAAGCGGTGGTACCTTGCAGGTTAGTTGGCAGCACACCTCATTTTGCTTGGTGTTGTGGTCAAGTATCACTTACACAGTTCAGGGTTTCACCGTGACTGCTGTATCCACTGTGACAGGATTCTTTGCATCACAAGGAGTTACCCTATCATGTGTTCAGGGCTGAAATAAAAGTACGCTGATGTTAATACAGAGCCAGTTCATTGGTCAAACTCAATGCTGCAATGTGACTTCACTGTGTAATGATCCAACTGAATAGCCTATGCCAGCTGACTTTTGACAGAAGCCAGTGCACACCCTGGATAGATTACCACTTTGTTACAGGGCTTAAACAGACATAGAGAATCACTCACAGTCCTAGACCCAATTAGGCTGGCTCTAGGTAATATCTGAAAAAACAAACTATTTTTCCCCATCTTTTATCATGATTACCCTGTACTTTTCAGGGTATGGGCCATATTATGGAGTGACTTGATGTACAAAAAGGTTTCTTGGAGCCATATTCTAAAGGCCAGTTGCATGAGGCATGAAACTGTGGTAACTTGTCCAGTCTCTACCAAACTTAACAGTCATGATGAGAGAGCAGCCCCAAACAGATTAATATGCCCTTTGCCAGCAGTGGTTAGAGTGCCGCCTAGTGGGAACAGGAAATACACAGCAGGTTGTAAACATCATTCAATCTATATGAAATTTTAACTGCTGGTGTCACACATGATCATGATCATCATTACCATTTGGTCAGACGGTATTTTCCATCACCACTCAGTTGGCATAGGACGTGTTATTCCTTTTTTGGGGGCATTAACATACTCAAAAATTACTGTCATTTTACGGACATGTCAAGTCTAGAAGTAATTTACATATTTTAATGGTTTCAGACATGGGTGGGGTAAATGGCTCAGTATCACCCCCTATAAATACGAAAAAATTGAGCCCACGGGGTGGGTGTGATGTACATGTCAATCGGAGGAAGCCTTAGCAGAACTGCAAGGCTGTTTTGAGCTGACAGACTGGGAGACACTCTATGAACCTTATGGTGAGGAAATCAATGGGCCTACTGACAGTATCACTGACTACATAACCTTCTGTACCGAGTCCATTGTTACCCAGATGACAAGCCGTGTAACAATGGACAATAGAGAGCAGGTGAGAATGGTTCAGATGTTTTTGAAGGGCAAGATCAGACCCCTACTGACCAGCAGGGGGCACGACCTCGGCAAAGCCAGACTGGACCAGCTCCAAGAGAATCACTCACAGCACATGATCTCAACCCACCACAAATACAAAGGGTTGTTGTTGAGCATGTGGTCCGAAACGCAGACATTAGCGCCACAACTTCACTACGTCTCCGTGCTTTTTCAGGAAGGGTTCCTAAGCCAAGTAGTGAATCAGATTTTGAATCATGGCGTTCCCAAATTGATCTACTGCTTGCCGACCCCAGTTTGTCAGCTCTACACGTTACCAGACGTATTATAGAGAGCCTGTTGTCACCTGCTGCTGATTTGGTTAAAGGTCTAAGTCCCAACACATTGCCTTCAGTCATACTTAGTGTACTTGACTCCGCTTTTGGAACAGTTCAAGATGGTGAAGAATTGTATGCTCAATACTTAAATATTCTTCAAAATCCAGGTGAACGACCATCTGCTTATCTCCAAAGACTGCAGCTAACCCTCAGCACTGTTGTAAAGCAAGGAGGGCTTGCAGCTGCTGACACAGATAAACATCTGCTGAAGCAGTTTTGTCGTGGGTGTTGGGATAACACTATACTATCCAAATTACAATTAGAACAGCAAAAGAACAACCCACCACCTTTCTCTGACTTGTTGTTGTCGTTACGGACAGAAGAAGACAGACAAATTGCCAAGGAATCACTTATGAAAAAACACATTGGGTCATCTAAACAAAAAGCCAACATCCAATCCCAAAGCACTTGTTCTTGTGGGCACTCTACAGCCAATGAAGAGCTAAAAGAAATGAAAAAACAACTCCAAACCCTCCAACAGCAAATGTCCCAACTCTTGTCCCGAAAAAGTTCAACAGAGTCAAAGTTTAAGCCACGACAAAACAAGCCCAGTCACTCTTCACCTCAGTCAAATACCAAACCCAAGCCATGGTACTGTTTTAACTGTGGAGAAGATGGCCACGTTTCTTCCACCTGTAACAACAGAGCAAACCCCAGTCTTGTTGAACAAAAAAAGAAACAATTAAGGAAAAAACAGCAAGAATGGGATGCGAAAAATACTTCATCTTTAAACTAGAAACAGCTTCTGCGGTGGGACACACAGGAGCTGTGTGTACTAACAGTCCCAGAAACCACAACAAACTTCCATTGCTGCCGAAAGGGCTTGTGGGGACCAAAAGCACAGGACAAATTCAAATCAAGGGCAACCATTTCAACTGTCTTCTCGATTCTGGTTCTCAGGCTACTACCATTCCTTATTCCTTCTATAATACTTATCTTTCAGATCACCCCATCAAACCACTAAATGATCTGTTGGAAGTAGAAGGAGCTAATGGACAAGCCGTACCTTACCTGGGGTACATTGAGATTAACATGACGTTCCCAGCTGATTTTCTTGGTCCATCCATTAATGTTGACACACTTGCTCTTGTCGTGCCTGACATCCAGCAATCATACCCAATGATACTTGTCGGTACCAACACCCTTGACGTTGCGTACAGCAAACACTGTGATACCCGCTCTGAGCAGTCATTCCTGCCAACTGGTTCCAGTTACATTGCAGTTTATAACATCCTCCAGTGTCGCCATGTGCAGAAGTCGAATGACCAGTACGCTCCGGTAATCTTGAAGTCAGACCAACCACATACCATTACTGCAGGCCAAACCGCTGTCCTTGAGGGGTGCCTGGTCACAAGGCTATTCCAAGGTGAGAAAGCAGTTATTCTGGAACACCCCACCTCCAGTTCTCTGCCTGGTGGACTCATGGTAAAAACCTGCCTTGTGGACTTACCTCAACGTCGGCCATGTTTTCTGCCTGTTGTAGTCAGTAATGAGTCTGACCATGAAATCCACATACCAGCTCGAGCTATTATTGCAGAAATCAGCGCCTTTCAGGAAGTCATTTCCAAAGAGCAACACATCCAGTATACAGACCAGTCCACAGAATCATTATCTCCATCTCAACCACAATACAACTTTGGAGATTCCCCTTTAACTCCAGACTGGAAAGAACACATTGTTCAAAAGCTCAATACTATTCCTGAAGTATTCGCCAAACACGATCTGGATTTCGGCAGGACCGACAAAGTTAAACACCAAATCAAATTGTCTGATCCAACCCCTTTCAAGCAAAGACCACAACCAATTCATCCTCAAGATCTTGATGCTGTAAGGAAACACCTGCAGGAACTTCTTGACTCCGGAGTTATCAGAGAATCCGACTCACCATTCGCCTCTCCAATTGTGGTTGCGCGTAAAAAGAATGGCAGTGTACGTCTTTGTATCGATTACCGCAAACTCAATCTGCAAACAATCAAAGATGCATATGCTCTGCCCAAACTGGAAGACACCTTTTCCGCACTTGCAGGATCCAAGTGGTTCACGGTGCTAGACCTCAAGTCGGGTTACTACCAAATTGAAATGGAGGAGAAGGATAAAGCAAAGACTGCCTTTGTCTGCCCATTAGGATTTTGGGAATTTAATCGGATGCCACAGGGGATTACCAATGCACCAAGCACATTCCAACGGCTGATGGAAAAATGCATGGGAGAATTAAATCTAAAAGAAGTCCTGGTTTTCATTGACGATCTCATTGTTTTCGCACCAACTCTTGAGGAACATGAAACTCGCCTGATGAAAGTTCTCACCAGACTCAAAGATTTTGGCTTGAAGCTTTCACTTGAGAAATGCATGTTCTTTCAGACATCTGTGAAGTATCTGGGCCATGTAGTGTCCCAGGCTGGTGTTGAAACTGATCCGGACAAGATTTCCACACTCACTTCTTGGCCAGTGCCGAAAAACTTGAAGGAATTAAGATCTTTCCTTGGTTTTGCTGGGTACTACAGACGTTTTGTCCAGGGATATTCAGCCATTGTCAAGCCGTTGCATGATCTCACTGCTGGTTATCCACCTTCCCAGAAGAAACTCAGACCAACTGTAAAGCCAGAGAATTACCTCAACCCCAAAGAGCCATTTGGAGGACGATGGACGCAAATATGTCAACAAGCTTTTGAGTCCATCATTGACAAACTTACTTCTGCCCCAGTTCTGGCATTTGCTGATCCCAGAAAACCATACACACTCCACACTGATGCCAGTGCCACAGGTCTTGGTGCGGTGCTGTATCAAGAGCAGGATGGAAAAAACAGAGTTGTAGCATATGCCAGCAGAGGTCTGTCGCGGAGTGAGTCAAAATATCCCGCCCACAAATTGGAGTTTCTTGCTTTGAAATGGGCGGTGACTGAAAAATTCCACGACTATCTGTATGGTGCTCAGTTTACAGTTGTGACAGACAGCAACCCATTAACATACCTCTTATCATCAGCAAAACTTGACGCTACCGGTTACAGATGGCTTTCAGCTTTGTCCACTTTCACCTTCAAACTAATCTACAGAGCTGGAAAGCAGAACTCTGATGCTGATGGTTTGTCTCGCCGACCTCATGGGGAACTGTCTGATGATCCTCTGTCACAGAAAGAACGTGAGCGAATCTGGAGATTTGCACGGCAACATCTCAATGAACCCGATTATGTCTCTATTGACCAGCATACCATCAAAGCAGTTTGTGACCGTCATCTGGTGTACAGTTCAAGCACTGATCCTGATCTTGCTCTGGTGTTATCCATGTCTGTCAATGTCAACAGTCTGCCTGACAGTTTCACGGACGACATCCAGTTCACCTCCATGGTACTCCCCCAAATCTCAACAGCTGACCTTGCCACCAAACAACACCTTGACCCTGTCATTCGGCATGTCATAGCTCAGGTTGAGCGAGGGGAGTCACCACCGCCATTGCTGAGGGAAGAACTTCCCGAGCTACCTCTATTACTGCGAGAAGTAAATAAACTGGAGCTCCATAACACCCTTCTCCTCAGGAAGAGACAAGTGGGAAGTGATTTCACATACCAGCTAGTGCTACCTGAGGAATATCGACCAGGTGTACTACACCAACTTCATGATCAAATGGGTCACATGGGAATTGACAGAACGCTGGACTTGGTCCGTTCCCGGTTTTATTGGCCTAAGATGACTAATGATGTGGTCAATAAGATAAGACACTGCGAAAGATGCATGAGACGAAAATCTCCGTTTGAACGAGCCGCACCTCTGGTCAACATCAAAACCTCTCATCCCATGGAACTGGTGTGTATGGATTTTCTCTCTGTGGAACCAGATCGTGGAGTCAAAGACATACTCGTCATAACCGACCATTTCACAAAATATGCCATTGCTGTTCCAACACCAAACCAGAAAGCCAGGACCGTTGCCAAATGTTTATGGGACAACTTTCTTGTGCATTATGGTGTCCCAGAACGTTTGCACAGTGACCAAGGCCCTGACTTTGAATCCAGAATCATCCGAGAGCTTTGTGAAATGGCTGGGATCCACAAAATAAGAACCACTCCATACCACCCAAGAAGCAATCCTGTTGAACGGTTCAACCGAACATTACTGGACATGCTAGGAACACTGACAGCTCAACAGAAATCTCATTGGAAAGATTTCGTAAAACCTCTGGTACATGCATACAATTGCACAAGAAATGATGTTACAGGTTTCTCACCATATGAGCTCATGTTTGGTCGCCAACCTCGCTTACCAGTGGACTTAGCCTTTGGACTACCCCTTGCCAAAGAAGGATCAACATCCCACACACAATATGTGGAAAAGCTAAAGTCCCACCTGGAAGAAAGTTACAAGCTGGCCATCGAAAACTCAGAAAAGGTGATGAAACGTAACAAAACCAGATTTGATAAAAATGTCACTGCATCACAGCTGAATGTTGGAGACAGAGTTCTCGTGAGGAACGTGCGGGTAAGAGGCAAACACAAGCTTGCAGATAAATGGGAGTCATCTGTGTACATTGTAGTGAAGAAAGCCGGCACTCTTCCTGTGTATACAGTCCGACCCGAAGGCCAAGACAAGCCCCTGAGAACTCTACATCGAGACCTCCTACTGCCCTGTGGGTATTTACCGCCTTCTGAAAAGGAAACGCCTACTAAGCAGAAGAGAAAAATGCCTGTCTTACCTGCGTCTCCTGTACATGCTGATGATAATGACAATGCCGAAGAGGAACTGATCTCATACCTACCTGTTCCCTTCTCTGCTGAACCTGTCACCTTCACAACAACCATTGACTTACCCAATACTTCACAACCTGTTCCAGTTATCAACCAGCCAGATGTCCCTGTAGTATTGGCTACAGAGGGAGAGAATGCTATTCTCTCAGAGGAACCTGAACCTGTACCTGTTGAAGAGGAACAAGGTATTGATAACGAAACTTTGGAAGCTGGCTTTGAGCCAGTTGATCTTACAGAAACTTCTCACGATGAAGAAAGTCTATCTTCTGATTCAGTTACTACTCCAGAAGCATCCAGAAATAACTTGTCACAACACTCACCTACTGAATCAGAGCCTCTGAGTCCTGAGGCAGAACCACCCTTGAGGCACTCAACCCGCACCAGGAATCCTCCTGATCGGCTGCAGTACATCAAGCCTGGTAAGCCTCTGTTAAAGAGTGTTCAGACCTTTCTGCATGGGTTAAGTTCTGTCTTCTCCTTCGCTCTGCAAGACGATGAAGAAGAGGAGACGATGCCTTCTTACCTCAGCCAACCAGTCATTCGCTGCCAGCCTAGTCCATGTACGAGAACGTCCATGAGATTAGGGGGGGAGAGTGTAACCACGGTAACATCTGACCCCACTTCCGCCAATCCCTTTATTGTGGCGGGAATGAACTCTGTATAAGTTCCGGGTCAATCAGCTGCATGTTCCCTGCTCCTCTGGCTGCTGTTGTCCCTGTGGTTGGCGTTCTTGTCAGATATTGACAAATTTTACACTACATACTAGTTGACAGCGTGCAATAACCCGGCCGATTCATTCATCTTTGCACCACCTCACAATCGACTCAACGGTGAGTTATTTGTTTAGTTTGTTTTGCCACAATTAATGAAAATGCGGCGCCGCGGTCGCGCATTCTAAAACGCCGGTAAGCTAATGCTAGGCTAGTGACTGAAAATACAATTACTAGTTTTATTTATCGAATGTTGTTGTTTTTGTTTATTCCACTATGGCCGAATGTTGAATTAACGTATCAAGAGTTGAATGAGTGATTTGATTTTTGTAGTTTTGTCCGTTTTGGATGTTTTTTGTTACTTTTCTGATTAAATGCCAAAGCGGCCTATGAGACTTTTGCATTGAGTTAGAATCCATTTAGATTGATTGGATCTGTTGCGCAACACCTGTGATTAAATGAGTTTTGTAAATATATTTGATTAACTTTGGATAATGTTTATTAGCTTTATTGCTGATATACTTTGATGGGACCCATGAGAATGTTTTTTCTAAATTGGTATTTTGAATTATATTCATTATAAGAGATGACGACTATTGGTTTATTGATTGTTGTATAAAATACGACATTAATTATTTGACTTTGTTATTTATGGATTTATTTATTTATTTATTTTGTCATAGCAGTAGAATGCTGTTTCATTTACTTCTGTGAATGATAATTTATGTTTTTGACCTTGTTTAGGTCAGGTTTTTTTTCCCCGCGATCATCCCTGATCAGCGCTGGATGGCGAGCCACCCAACCACCGCTACGTTGCGGTAGGACTTGTAATCCTATGGATTAAATCGAACTGTTTCCACATGACCTATCACAGGTCAATGAACCTAAACTGATCTCATACCGGACTATACCTCATCCCACCTCCTTTTGGAATTTAATAAGTTGTTTTGTATTGTCAACATCATTATCGTTTGTGATATATATGCATATATTTTTTTTATCTTTTTTGTACATCTGTCTATATAATTCCCATAACAAACATAATATATATATTTTTGAGCTCTATTTTTGTTTCCGGTGTTTTATTCACACACTCAGGCTCCATAGTCGAAGCTACTTCTGATAGCTCATTGTCTATGTAGCTGCAGTCAGGCGCTCTGGTCCTTTACCGCGTTACACTAAGGACAAGTACTGGAGAAAGCTGGAGTGGAAACTCAGAACAGCATGAGCCAATGGGTTGAATGTATTTTACAACAGATTCAATACTGCAGGCAGCCAGCAATCCACAGCCACTCCATTGTCTCTCCCTCTCTCTCCATATTGTACCATAGCTTTCTGTGAGAGTCCTGACACCCCTCCCCCACCTGTCACTTTCACTCATGGCCAGGTTCAGAGACTAATGAGAAGACTCCACTCAGGCAAGTCTGCTGGACCAGACGGGGTGAGTCCCCATGTCCTCAAGGCCTGTGCACCCCAGCTTTGTGGAGTCTTTCACAAAGTGTTCATGATGAGTCCGAGTCTGCACAGTGTCCCAGTGCTGTGGCAAATGTCATGCCTCATTCCTGTACCAAATACGCCACATCCCAGTGGCCCCCACTTCCCACATCATGAAGACCCTGGAAAGACTCATCCTGGACCAGCTCCGACCCATAGTCAGACCACACCAGGATCCCATTTAGTCTCCTCGAGCTAAGGATGCTCAATTGTGCCTACACCCAGCTGAACCAGCTGGCGACCACTGTGAGTGTCATGTTTTTGACTTGTCCAGTGTATTGAACACCATCAGGCCGACCCTCTTGGGTGATAAGCTGACAGCGATGCAGGTGCATGCCTTTTCCGTGGCCTGCATTGTTGACTACAATATGTGTCTTCAACATTGTGTGCCTGTGTTGTGGAAAATTTAACAATAACCTGCAACACACCCAGTGAGCTTGATTTGAAGTGGGTTTAAGAAACACATTGCAATGTGGAGAGAGCATCCCAGTGAAACACCAGGACCATCTCTGAAGTGTGGCCACCGTCCTTACATCTTATATACAGACACACAGACAAAGAACATTCCACAAACTCTTACACTCAGGCCCCTCTCACGGGGGGTTATACCCCCTCCCTCACAGAGAGAATTATGACCTTGTTTTCTGCTTGGCCGTCACCTAAGGATTTACATCCCTGATAAGCAGAAGGAGTCTCACTATGTGTTTAACGTCTCCCATTACAATGGCCTCACTGTGTTAACTTTCCACATGCATGTAAACTAGTGACAGGAGTGCTCTTACCATAGTAAAGTGAGAAAGTGATATTACTATAACTAATGTGATATGATTAAATATGTGATTAATACATGAGAAAAGAAATCTGCCACCACACCTGACAAGGTGATCAGCAACAAGGACTGTCCTCTCCCCCTCCCTCTTCACCCTCTACACCACAGACTTCAGCTACTGCACAGAGACCTGCCATCTTCAGAAGTTTTCTGATGACTCTGCGATGGTTGGATTCATCAGTGAGGGTGAATGAGACAGAGTACTGGGCTGTGGTGGACTCCTTTGTCACGCAGTGCGAGCAGAATCATCTGCAGCTCAGCGTGACAAAGAATGGGCATGGGCAGTTTTGATGGACTTAAAAGAGGTGGTTGAGTTGGAATTGCACCCTACATTTACTGATGAAAGTACTGATGAAACTTGCATCCATCTATTCTCTTTTTTATCCTTGTTAGGGTTGTAGGGGTGCTGGAGCTGTCTTAGGGTGAGAGGCAGGGTACACCCTGGACAGGTCGCCAGTCAGTCACAGGCCTGACACACAGAGACAAACAAACATTCACACTCACATTCACACCTATGGGCAATTTAGTGCTTCCAATTAACATAACCCCACTAACTGCATGTCTTTGGTCTGTGGGAGGAAGCTGGAGTACCTGGAGGGAACCCATGCAAACATGAGGAGAACATGCAAACTCCACACAGAAAGACCCCGGCCTGAGGGTGGAATCAAGCTCAGGACGCTCTTGCTGTGAGGCAAAAGTGCTAATTACGGCACCATGCTGCTTTGAGTGTAAAATCAGTGATCATAGGCGGGTAGTGCTAGAGGTTTTTCCTGATGTTAGGCTTCAACCTAAACATCACTATGCAAAACATTATCCAACTCTGCTTTGGGGCCCTGCTGCACATTTAGACCACAAGGATTGAAGCCAAACATCGTTTTTTCAAAAGAGTGGTGCATGACACTCAAACATTTTAAAATATACTTTGAAAACATTGGCAATTAGCCACCAGCAAATCATGGCAAGATAGATTCTTGTCACAATCATCATCATCATTCTGGATGTCTGAACTCTCACAGTCAGTGTTGTTGTTAAGTGGAATGAAACTATCAATCGCTTTTGAGCTACTCTGAGCTACAATGAGGCTCTCTTCTTTGCAGGATGAGTGAAATGGCTGGCTCTGCAAAAATGTGTGGTCACATGACCAATTTCTTCTATGGTTCCCTAGAAACAGGGGTGGCACAACTTCCCCGCTGGCACAAATCACCCCACTTTCCCCTAAAGCAAAGGTAAGAACTAAACTTACCTTTTTTTAACCTCTGGCAGTTCACCACTTACCTTTGTGCCATTTCAAGCTATTCATTGGACTGGAAATGACCTGAATTGCAATAAATCACTAGAAAGATTGGGGTGTTCTAAAACTTTTGACCGGTAGTGTGGATATTCTTAAGATTTAATAAAGTAAACTTTTGCTGCCATCTGTTTGTCATTTTATTTTAGCTTTTTCCTTGCATCTCAGTTAGAGTTCCAATTATCCAGATTTGGTCATCGTTAAAAGTCTGTAAGTGAATCAGAGTGATCCGATCCAGTTCTCACAACCAGGACAAATATTGGCTGGATTACATGATCCATGGAAGGCAAATAAAAAAATGTTGAAAACTGGATCATTTTTATCTCATTTACACCTATTCAGGCTCAGACCATAACACTATCATCACGTTTGACTGTTGGTATGATGTTCTTTTTATGAAATGCTGTGTTAGTTTCATACCAGATGGAATGGGACGGAAACCTTCCAAAAAATTCAGCTTTTGTCTCATCAGTCGACATAATATCTTCCCAGAAGTCTTGGAGATCATTAAGTTGTTTTATTGGCCAATGAGCCTTTGTGTTATTGGTCATCTGTGGTTTTCATCTTGGAACTCCTGAATGCCATTCTTGCCCAGTCTCCCAGTCTTTCTTATTGAACACTTACCTTTAACTGTGTTAACAGTGGAAAGTAGAGGGGCAGTTCTTTGGATATTGTTCTGGGTTCTGTGACCTCCAGGATGAGTCGCTGATGCACTCTTGGAATAATTGTTGTAGGCCTGCGAGGGTTCACCTTTGTTCCAGTTTACTCTATTTGTGAATAATGGCTTTCACCATGGTTCGCTGGAGGCTCAGAGTCTTAGCAATGGGTTTGTAAGCTTTTACAGACTGATAGATCTCAGTTACTTTGTTTTATCGTTTTCTGTTCTATAGTTTATAGCTTCTTTAAATGATGACTTGATATGTTGTTTTTGAGATCGCTTAGCCTACTTTGCTTTGTCAGCCAGCTTTTATTTAAGAAATTGAAGTGGTTGCAATTCAGCATTGTTTTGTTCTGTCTTTGATGCTGAGATGTAGTGACCGGGAGACAGCAAAGCTGAAACCATGAAACTGCCATCACCATATTTCACAGATGGAGCTAGGCTCTTTTGTTAGAAGAGTAACAGTAGATAGAAATCACCTACATAGAAAAGGCAACTGAAAAAGTGCTTGTATGAGTGAGTGTGAATGAATGAATGAGGCATGTTATATAAATAGCTTGAGGTGCTCAGGTAGGGTAGAAAAGCACAAAATAAGAAGCAGTCCATTTACCATTCGTCCTTAGAGATGCTTCTGTAAGCCTTTTCAAGCTTGATGAGCATGAACAACTCACTGTTCGCAGACCTCTTTCGTTTTCCCCATGATATTCACTACTCCAAAAAAAAAAAAAGATGAAAAGGAGCACTATTTAAAAAAGTATAGCATCAAGTCAGTTAAACTGTTGGGATACTGACCTGGTAGTTAAGTAGCACAGGGGCTTGCTTCATTTTCTGCTGCTTTGGTGTTAATACAATTAATAAAAAGTGCACCAGAGGAGCAGCAATGAAACAACCCCAAAGCAGGAAAAGTTTCACAGGTAGAGGCAACACATTTTTTTCCACATCATCTTTTCTGGATTTATTTTTTCTTCTTTCACCAGTTTTTCACTCCCTGCACAGCGTCAAGAGCATGGAGGAAATTCGTGGAGACAGCAGTTACTGTAGGACAGCTGGGCAGGAGGTGCTGCACCTGCCTCTGACCATACAATCAGAAACAGACTTCACAGAGTCACAGATGAGAGCAGGTTCACCCTGAGCACAAGTGACAGACATGAAAGGGTCAGGGGAAGCCAAAAGTTATGTAGCCTGTAACATCGTTCAGCATGAGATGTTTTGTGTTGGGGCATTAATTATCTGGGAAGGAATATGCTTGGGGGGATGCTTAGACCTCAACCGGCTAGGCCTCATGTAGCAGGAGTATCCACCTGAGACTGGGCACTGTTCATGAGCATGGAGGATGAAGGAATGAATATTGACTGCTTTTTAGAAATAATTGAAACATACTATTTAATAATACAAGAGAGAAAACCCAGCAATCGTGATCCCTGTTAAACAAGCATTTGGTAACAGTGGGAAGGAAGAACTCCCTTTTAAAACAAAGAGACCTCCAGCAGAACCAGGCTCAGCAAACAGAAGATGGGTGAGAAAATTAAAAAAAGAGAACATAAGGAGACAAGGATAAACCAGCCTTTAGCAGCATAACAAACAGATGGTTCAGGATCAGCCTACCCTGTTCTAAGTTTTAATAATAATGAAAATTTTTAGCCTAATCTTTAATGTAGCAGTTGTGTTTTTCTCCCAAATTGTAACTGGTTCCACAGGAGAGGTGTTTGATAGCTGAAGGCTCCACCTCCCATTCTACTTCTGCAAACAAATAAGCCTGCATCAGTTTTTCCTAGGATGCTTTATTTGGATAATACAGTGTTTTAGAGTCATTATTCAAGATTTAGTATGGGAGGAAAAGTAGCTTCTTCCCCTAAAAGGCTGCTCCTCTTAGGAGTTACTACAGTCAAGCATCTCCTTACATCTCACCATATCCCTATCACCCTCCTGTCATTCCAAGCCTCTGCATATCCTCTTTCACTACATCCATCAATCTTCTCTGTGGTCTTCCTGTTTTCCTCCTGCCTGCCAACTCCATATTTAAAATTCTTTGTTTAGTATATCCATATCATAGCAGCCTTACTACCATCTTGTAAACCATCCCTTCCACTCTTGCTGTTGTTCTTCTTTCACATGTTACCCCTGACACTTGCTTCCACTCACTCCACCCTTCCTGCACTCTCTTCATCTCTATTGTGCTCTGTGCGTTTCTTTGAATGGGTGACCCCAGGTATTTAAATTCACCTATCTTCCCCGTTTTTTTCCTTGATGCTCACCTTTCGACCTGTATCCCTCTCATTCACATACATGTAGTTCCCCTGAAGAGAAACTGATATCAGAGAAATATGGTGATTCTTTCTAAACATAGTTATTACTCTCACGGGAGTGTTAAGGATCAACTTTTAGGCTGATTTTAATTATGATTTTAAAACAGTCTGATAATAAAGTAATTGTAGGACTCCAGCCTAGAAGTAGCAAATGCATGAACTACTTTTTCAGCAACACTTGGAGATGCTTCTAATTTTATGTAATAATGAGGACGCCATTATATTCCAAAACTAGCAAACTGAACAGATGATGGAGATGGAAAGCAGTCCTACATATTTGTTTAATATGTGCACTGAAGGACATATCCTGATCAAAATGACTCCAAGGTTCCTCACAGTGTTCCTCAATGCTAAGGTAAGGTCATCCACAGTTAGCATCTGGTTACACATCAGGTTTCTAAGATTTTTGAGGCCAAGAACAATAAGAACTTTTGTCTGAATTTAGAAAACTACAGTTTAACCAGAGCTTTAAAACATGCTATAAATTCCAATTAATTGATTTGTGATAGGTTTCTGGTTTCATATAACGGGGTATCGTCTGCATAGCAACGACTATATATACCTTCATTCAGTGTCTTACCTCATTTATCCTTTGTGTTTTTCACAGAAGTCAAAGCAACGCCTCTCTAAGGAGCTGTCAGACTGTGTTGTTTACTGCAAAAGTGTCCATTTCACTAGCTTCAAACACTCACGTATTCACTCCAAGTTCTATGAGGTGGCTTCTTTCACAGAGTCTAAAGCCCGGAAACACCTTAGAGACGCCGGTTAGTTCACTCACATGCTTATTTTCTGATACAGATTTTGTTTTTGACCAGATGAGAGTGTAACATTTCTGATATCTATTTCAGGGGCTGAATTTGTGCACCATAACTCACGGCAGCTGAGCAGAGTTTATCCCAGTGGTTTTCGAACAGACTCTTCCAATTTTAATCCTCAGGAAATGTGGAATGCTGGTTGCCAAATTGGTGATGCAACAATAAGACAGATTTAAGTCTATATCAAGCATTTTTCAACGCTTCTCTCAGATCATTTACATTAATGACTAGTTCATCACTCAACTCTCACTGTGATATGTTTTGCTTGATAATATAATCTCACTCTTAATTCGGAATGATTAATTTTCATGGTAGTCCATGTAAAAAAGAAAAATACAGAAATACCAGGTTTGCTAACAGGAATCCCTTAAATGGGGCTCCTTTCAGTGTCTTTAGATCTTTTCTGAAGCAAAACTAAAGCAGAAAGTTACTGTTGTCCTTTATTTTAACACTATCCCACGTAGCAAGCAGGTCTGGCCTGGATCTGGTGTCAAGCCGGCACTACTGGCTGACTTCTGGCATGATAAGACGTATGTCATCCAGATTTGGGCCAGGCCTGGCGTAGATGGCACTGTTTATGTGGTGGCATTCCATATCTGGCCTGATTGTGGTTTGGTGTATGTGGCCCAGGCTCATATAAAACAGGTCTGGCCCAGGTCTGGCATCAAGCTGGCAGATCTGACTGACTGGTGTCATGGCAGAGTGTATGTCAACCAGATGTGGGCCAGGTCTGGCAATGATGCCACTGTTTATGTTCCTATTTTCCTATTTTAGTTAGAAGACCCAAATGCCATGTTGCAATACTATACTGCTATGGTAGCCAACGTTTCAAATGCAGGTTTGACAGGTTTGTGAGTGTACACTTTATCCAAAACCTAGTGAGGGTTTACTCATGTGAGTAAGCTACAGCCTGTGCTACAGCCACCCAGAGAAGAAAAAAGATCAGCGTTAGCCGTCCAGCCATTCCAAGCTAGCTACACCAAGCTTCCTTGATATGGCAGACTGCAAACCGCTGCCCAGAATTTGCCCCTGCGGTTGCAAAATCTCAGGTTCAGATACACATGACGTGTGTGTGATGTGCCTCGGGCTGCAACACGCCCAAGCGGCTATTTCCACACCGGGTTCATGCGAACACTGTGCTCGCTTCACCCTAAAAAGCCTTCGCCGAAGGCTAGCCCGCCAGGCTAGCCTGTTGAAGAAGGACCCAATGCTGTCTCCAATCGGCCCACTGATGAAGCACACTCAGTCAGCCACACCAGGCACCAGCTGGAGCGACGAGATGGATATCGTCCTCCCGCTGGTGGATGATGCTGAGGTCAGCTGCGAAGCTATGTTGTCTGATTGCCTCGAGGCTAATGACGAGCTACTCAGCGAATCCTCTTAGGGAGCGTCGGAACATCTCGTCTCGGATGAGGATGACAACGTTTTCTTTGCCCCCTCTGGTCGGAAATCTGCGACACAAGGGGCCGATTGTGATAACCCCGGCACACAGTCCCGCGGCATGGAGCTATTTGACATTGCAAAATGGGCAGCTGAAAAGCTGGCAATCCCATGGCCCGCGGTGACAACGGAGACCTCCACCTCACGATACGAGGGTAAAAGGCTCCACAAAGCAAAGCGCACTACTAAACAGGTACTGCTGCTTTTCCCGGAATGCGTGGATGAGGTCACACGCTGCTGGGCAAAGCCATTTTCGTCACCCAACCCCGTGCAGGGAGCGGCGGCGTTTGACTGCGCTGGAATGAAGGAGAAGGGCATCTACCAAATTCCCACAGTGGAGAATCTGGTGGCTTCTCATCTCCACCCAAACCAGAAACTTTCCATGTCATCTGGTCCGTCCCTGCCCTCCAAGGCCGACCGCCTGCAGTCCTCCCTGGCTGACAAGGCGTATAAATCAGTTGCCACCACCGTGAGGGCATTGAACGCCTCATCGCTCCTGCCTACTCGGCGGAGCTCCAGGACCAGACTGCTGCGAACCCGGATGCTAGCGAGCTGTGGGAAGAGCTGGGCGTTTTTACGGACCAGTGTCTCCACCTCACTAGAGCAGCAGTACAAGCGGCGGGCAGAGTTCTCAGCATCATCGTCCTACAGGAGAGGGCAAGATGGCTGAACTTTTGGGGGCTTTCGGACAGAGAAAAACGTGACATTCTGGATGAAAGCATCGACCCCACTGGCCTTTTCGGGACCGCCGTTGCCACCATGCAAAGACGGTGTGATTTGAAACAGAAAGGGGGAGAGGCCCTGTAGCTGTGTCTCCCTAGGAAGTCCCAGGCTGCGCCCCCGCCTCCACCCAGTCACCGCACGTTTGCTCAGGTCACCAGCCGTCAAGCCGGCGTGCCGACATTTAAAATCCCTCGCCGCCCAGCCCCGCAGGTCGCGGCCCAGGGTCCCCTAGGATCACAGAACCCACTGACCCACTGGCCCAGGAAACATTCCCGCCTGCTGCCGCTCAGGGTGCCCCACCACCAGCCAAGCAGTCGGACCGCAAGAAGAAGCGGACTGCCTAACATCCCCCACGGGGAGATCGGAGCCGGACCAGCTTGGGCTCCAAGTTCACTCCAGGGCTCAGTTCCGCAGCCCGTTCGGAGAAGTGTGTTTTGCCTCCGTCTTTCAGCGCCTGGGACTCAAGTTGGATCCCACAGAGCGCATTTCAACAAAGAGACGACGAGACACTGTTCAGCTGAGTCAAGCATGTCACAATCTCACAAAAACACACTGTTCATTAAAAACTCACCCGTTGCATCCAGGCATGTTGCCAAGGGCACGGGAAAAATGTGCGAAAAACACAGAAAATATGTTGAAAAACATAATGTCCCCACGCACCCAGACACCACCGGGGTCGATTCCCTCAGTGGTGTCCTGCTCCATGAGCGCTGGTCAAGCACGGGCCACTCGCGCATGTGCAGTCGGGTCTGGCCCACAGGACCAGTTTCCGCCACAAGAGGGAGTCAAAGCTCCGTCTACTGTGGAGCACCTGACTTTGGGGCCGCTGTCGGCAAGAATAGAGAGATGGCGAGCTCTTGCTGCGCCAGAATGGGTTGTGAGGACATTAGAACGAGGCTATCATTTGCAATTCGCAACCACCCCTCCCAGATTTCACAGAGTGATTTTCTTTCTTGCAAAAGGCGAATCAGCCAGGATTCTGCAAGAAGAAATAACTACCTTGCTATCAAAGGGAGCAGTACGAGAAATACCCCAGGAGCAGAGCCAATGCGGCTTTTACTCAAAGTATTTTCTCGTGCCCAAGAAGGGAGGGGGACTGCGTCCGATACTGGACCTACGGGCTCTGAATCAGCATCTGAGGTCATACAAATTCAGGATGTTGACGACCACCACTCTGCTGCATGTAGTGCGCCCAGGCGATTGGTTTACATCAATAGACCTGAAGTAGGCATATTTTAACATCCCTATTTACCCGCCTCACAGAAAATTCCTGCGCTTTGCGTTTCGGGGCAGAATGTACGAGTACCAGGTCCTGCCGTTTGGTCCCTCACTGAGCCCTCGGGTATTTGTGAAATGCACAGAGGCAGCCATAGCCCCACTGAAGAGGCGGGGCATCCGCAAAGCAACATACATAGACGATTGGCTGCTGCTATCAGAGTCAGAAATAATGGGAAGAGAGCACACCAGGTTGACAGTGAATCATCTGATGGCTCTGGGTTTAACCATAAACTACGAAAAGAGTGTCCTGCAGCCAGCTCAGGCCATCTCTTTCATAGGAATAGCGCTAAACTCCACCTCGTACAGAGCGTGTCTCTCTGTGGACAGAGTAAAAAAAATGCTATCACATGCTGGCATTTTTCAGGTGGGAAGATATCTCCCATTCAGAAGATGCCTGCAGATGTTGGGATTAATGGCGTCTTCACTGGCGGTCATTCCACTAGGCAGACTTTATATGAGAGAATTTCAGCGATGGGTTACATCACTGAGACTGAATCAAAAGCGCCATACCCATCGCCATATCAGAGTGACAGCAGACTGCGCTGCGGCACTCCACTGTTGGAGAAATCCCACATTTCTCACTCAGGGGGTGTCACTGGGGGCTGTCACAGCCAGAAAGGTGGTGACCACGGACGCGAGTCTCACGGGCTGGAGTGCCACCCACGAGGGCAGAGCAGTGAGCGGCAGCTGGGACTCATGACAGAGGGGTGCTCACATAAACTGGCTAGAACTCCTAGCAGCATTTCTAGCACTGAGACACTTCCTTCCCCTGTTAAGAAACCACCATGTTCTGATCAGAACAGACAACACCACTGTTGTGGCGTACATCAACAGACAGGGCGGGTTACGGTTCCGTCCTTTGCACATGCTGGCTCGCAGACTGATCATGTGGAGCAGCATCAATCTGATGTCACTGAGAGCTACTCACATTCCAGGAGCTCTGAACGTGGGAGCAGACTTAATGTCCAGGGGAAACCCGCAGTACGGGGACTGGACCCTGCACCCACATGTGGTGACCCAAATCTGGACCCGCTTTTGCCAGCCACAGGTCGATCTGTTTGCCTCGAGGGAGAACGCTCAGTGTTCACTGTATTTCTCCCTGAGGGACCAGGAGGCTCCGCTAGGGGTAGACGCATTAGCTCACAATTGGCCACATGCTCTGCTTTATGTGTTCCCTCCACTGGCCTTAATTTCTCCCACTCTAACCAGAGTGAGAGAGAGAGGGCTAACAGTGATATTGATTGCCCCAAGGTGGACGAGGTCCCATTGGTTAGCAGCGATTATGCCCCTCTTGTGGAGCGAACCTTGGCCTCTCCCTCTCCGACGAGACCTAGTCTCCCAAGCCAGGGGGGAGATTTTTCACCCTCACCCAGAGCGCCTCGCCCTGTGGGCTTGGCCCGTGAGAGGTTGAATCTGAGTACAGCAGGACTCCCCCAGGGTGTTATAGCCACTATTCAGAGTGCTAGAGCCCCCTCCACAAGATCATTGTATGAGAATAAGTGGAGGGTATTTGAGGAACGGTGTGGAAAGTCTCACACTCTCTCCTTTCAGTGCTCTGTGACAACAATTCTCTCCTTTCTCCAGGAACTGTTAGATAAAGGAAAGGCCTTTTCCACAATTAAAGTATATCTAGCAGCCATTTCAGCCTGCCATGTGGGCTTCGTGGATGGCCCAGTGAGCCATCACGCGCTGGTCTGCCGTTTCATGAAAGGGGCACGATGGCTCCACCCGGTGTCTAAACCTCTCGTTCCCACGTGGGATTTATCCCTGGTGCTGGGGGCAGTTTCACAGCCACCATTTGAACAACTAAACCAGGTGGAAATAAAAATCCTGTCTTTGAAGACTGCATTGCTCCTGGCTCTCGCCTCTGCGAAGCGTGTCAGTGATATTCATGCGCTGTCAATACACAAAGAGTGCACCCGATTCACGCGGGATAACTCTAGAGACACACTCAGGCCAAATCCGGCCTTTGTGCCCAAAAAATCCTTATCTCCAATGGACCCCATTGGAGCTGGAAGCTTTTTGCCCTCCTCCTTTCTCCTCCCCTGAACAGGAGCGCCTACATGCTCTCTGTCCACTTAGGGGTTTATGTACCTTTATAGAGAGAACGAAGGCTTTCAGAAGGTCGGATCAGCTGTTTGTTTCCTGGGCTAAATCACATCTTGGCAAGCCCGTTAGCAAACAATTCCCATTGGATTGTTGAGGCGATCCAATTGGCTTATTCCAGCACGGGTCTGCGCCCCCCCCAGATGGGCTTTGTGCTCATTCTGCTAGAGGGATGGCAACCTCTTGGGCCCTTTTTAGGGGTGTCTCTATAGAAGAGATATGTGCAGCGGCGAGCTGGGCTTCACCTTTGACCTTTGCAAGGTTTTACAGGTTGGATGTCACTGCACCATCTCTAGCCCACACTGTGTTAAGTGTGGGTCCCCACGAGATCTGGCAATACGGGAGTCTGCATATCCCCATAGTGAGACACCGAAACGAATGTTTGAAAGAGAACTTGAGGTTACTCTATTCCGTAACCCCCGTTCTCTGATAACATGAGTGAGGTGTCTCACCAGATCACCCTCCTTACATGAAGCGAGGAAGAGGTGAGCTTATCTTGAATGACGGGTGACGCTGCGTCACACCCTTTTATAGGGAGGAGGGTGGCCCCTCCCTGACGCAAGCGTCACGACTGCCAGCCAATGCTGGCTGGAGTAATGATACAGAGGCTTCTGAGGACAACGCTGAGAGAGCGTTCCCCATAGTGAGACACCTCACTCATGTTATCAGAGAACGGGGGTTACGGAATAGAGTAACCTCAAGTTTCTTCATGTTACTTTTGCACTATTATGTTCTGGCACATGTTGTTATTACATGTCTTGATTAAGGTACACATTAGGCTGACATCTGGGGCCAGAGCTGAAACTGTTCTGGGCCAGCAGTGTGTCTACAACTGGCCTTGTGCTGGCCCATGTGTAGTCCACCTCTGGCAAACCAGGTCTGGGCCACCAAAGGACGTCATTCTTTGCGGTATGTGGGCCATGTGTAAGCACATTGTGTGGGCCAGATCCGATCCATACCAATTCTGCTATGTGGGATGTTTAGCAGCAGCCACCATCTGAGTTCTGTGTGTACATTTACAAAGATGTACTTTTTCAGCTTTTTATAATGAGGTACTGATGGCATGTTTGATGGTCATTAAGTTTCCATAGTAGAAACACAGCTTCGCAAAAAGAACCCTTTATTTATCTTTATTATTATTGTGTTTTTCTTTGACACCAACAAATAATTGTATTTAATTATTATTAATCTTTTACACAAGAACTGTGATTTTCTGAGTTCTAACAAACATGCTTGGATATAATAATGTTTTTTTTTTCACATTTTTGTTCAGTTTTTTCATAATTAATATAATTATATTATATTAACATAATTAAATTCATAACTAAGCCTGCTGACAAACAAAAAGTGACAGTTAGGCCTCCCAGGCAGAAACTGATACAAATGTAAGGAGACTTTCGTAAAACAGCTTTTATTTATTTAAATTCAAATGTCAGTGAGAGATGAAGGAGATCCAGAAAGGAAAATTAAAATTACTTTAAGATGAAACAAATATTTTTCCTTCAAATAAACCATAAATAATTTCTGTCCACATAATGTCACCACTTATTCTACTGAATGATCCTGGCTGAAGCTAAAATCAGTGCAGCTTTAATAATAAAACAACAAAATGCCAAGTGCCCCAGCACATCATGCACTTAATCAGAATTTTACTGAACAGAGCCAAACCTTTCCCCAAAATCCCCACAAAAAATGATTTTTCTCCTCTTCCACTCAGTTGCTTTAAACTTCCAGACAGCAGGGGAGGGGATGGATGTGAACGATGGACTTTTTAGTCAGAACGGCTGCTGTGGCTATGTGTTGAAGCCCAGCTTCATGAGAGAGGTGGACATAAGGTTTGACCCTGAGATGCCTCAAAAACGGGATGGCTACCATCCTGTTGTCCTTACCATACAGGTGAAAGAGAGATTTTTTTATATATATTTTTTCATTAAAAAAATCTATGGATCTCTTTAAAAGTAATGTCTTTAACACGCTGAACAAAATGTGTGTCATTAAATGTAATGAAGGTGATCAGTGGTCAGCAGTTACCCAAAGTCAACTGCAAAGAAGATTCTATAGTGGATCCTCTTGTCAGAGTGGAGGTCCATGGAGTTCCTATGGACCAGGCCAAGCAAGAGACGAGATATATTGAGAACAACGGTACATACTCACACTGACTTCAGTTCGATAAGGAGAGATCACTTGGAATAATTGGACATTATTTATAGAGATAGAAAAATTCATGTATTTTGCAGTTAGACTGCGATTACCCATCATGGCAGAACGGAAACCCAGCCATGATAGGTTTAGGACCGGACCCCCCAGGAGTTCTAGCTGAGGTGTCTGAGGTGGAGATGGGGAGGAGGTGGGTCTTAAAGGGAGAATGGCGGAGAGCACAGATTTAAACCGTGCAAAGCGGAAGCTGATTGGCTCAGATTAGACTAGTAATGATGTCAGCACTGAGACTGACAGCGTGGTAAAGCAGTAGTCATGTAAAGAACAGGAAAGCAGGCAGATGAGTGATTACAGGTCTTCTTTATTGAACTTATGTATAAGCTTCATCAGAAACCAAGCCATTTTAAATGTGATATATTAGACCCTGTCTGAGCGCTGGTGCTGAGCAGTTCCTCCTTTTCACAGGGTTTAACCCCATGTGGTATGACACTCTGCATTTCACCATTCACACACCTGAGCTGGCCATGGTGCGCTTTGTAGTGGAAGACTATGACAAGACATCTAAGAATGACTTTGTGGGCCAGTACACACTCCCTCTGAGCTGCATGCAGCAAGGTACGTTCAAAAAGCTGAACGGATCAGTTTCTTCTTTAAACTTTGTCTTCATAGTAACCAGCAAGATGGAGAAGAAGACAGAACATTGTAAGCGGTCGTTAATACTGTGAATCCCAAAATATGATCTTTTACTAAATGTAAACCAAATTACTAAATTATTTTGTCAAACATGTTTCAAAAGCAACATATATTACAGAATTGGGTAATATGTTAAAATTTAAAACAATGTCCAGTCCATCAGTTCAATTCAATTCATTTTTATTTGTATAGCACCAAATCACAACAACAGTTGCCCCAAGGTGCTTAATATTGTGAGCTAGACCCTACAAGGATACAGCCCCCCCCCCAATGTTCTCACTGGGTTTTTATGTGCTCCTCTTTGAGAGTCATCACCATTGCTAAGAAGCATATCAAACACATTATATTCTTTATGCAAACTGACTGCATGATGTGGGGACAAATGTTTGTGATCAGTGTTGGGGTCATTACTCAAAAACGGTCATATATTACACACATTACACAGAACACTTTTGTAATGCAGTACATTAATTAATTACTCCCTGGAGAAGAAAAAAATGTTGAACTGCTACTTTGGCGTTTCTCTGTAAAATGACCTGAAATGCATTGTCTCATAATTACCATTTAACAATGTGAACCTGAGGCTACAATTACACACCACATACACACATCCCTACGTGTGAGGACACACACGTGATCTTTCTCTTAGTATTTAGCCTGACGGCTCATCACTGCTTTTGTTACCTGTTGAAGTTTAGGGTGTGGCTGCTGGGTTGGAGTCGGCATTCACTGAGCCAAGAACCCAGACTGATGTTAAAGCTAACCTAGTGTTAGCATGCTGTCTGTGCAGATGCTTGCAAAGATAAGATTGTGTTAGCAGCATAACGCATTTCTTTCTGTCCTGGATGCAGTTTGCACTTTACCATTGTGCTCTCGTCCTTTTGTGCAATAATAATAAAAGTAATTTCCATATCCACACTGTACACTGCGCCACTATTTTCCTCCTCTGACACACAAATCAGCTGATTGTAGTGAGAGTGGAACTGATAAGCAGGATCAATAGAGATTGAAAATGTGACGTCATTTCCGGGGTAAAACCACAATGGATTGTAGGTACAAGTGGCAAGCGGTACTAGCGCACGCAGGCTTTCACATGAAAACAGTCACACAGCGATAAAAAGAAACACAAAGAATGGCAAGAAGCTGTTGTATTATTAACTACAATAGCCAGTCGCATGACAGCCACGGGAAGCCAACGGGTAAAGTGATCGGTTTTTATCGGATTCAGTCGTGGAAGAGAAATTGTTCAAGCCGTGTTTCCGAAGTAACAAAGAGCCAACGGATGGCCTGGATTGCAGCCATTGGAAGACCAAATATAACGTCCCAGAACACTCCTGCTCACATGTTAGTCTGCTCCAAGCATTTCCACAAAGGTAAGTCTTCTGTTGTAGTTATTGCATAATTTATTGTAACATAATTGTTGATGTAGGCTACAAATAAGTCTTATATTGATTTGAATTGAATTCGTTGTGCTATGCTGCTTTGTTCGCTGTGGCTTTGCGGGCTAATGTTTGTTGTGTTTTGTAGGAAAACCAGCCTACAAAATGCAGGAATGCGATCCAGACTGGGCACCCTCTATCAACCTGGGTCAGACCGAGTGTAAAGCTGCTACCACAGCCAGATTTGATCGAGAGAGAGAGAGCGATATCAAAACAGCCACGAAAAGTCCCGCATATATGTGCCCAAGTGTTGTATTGAAGCAAGCGAATGATGAATAACTGTTTTCTAGTATGTTGTTTTGATATGTTTTTGGGTTTTTTGCATTGTTGATTTGTTTTTCACCGAAGCAGCTACTAAAGCATAATGGATTTTTACAATTTTGCCTCTTTCCTGTAAGATTCTATAATAGAATGAAACAATAATGCCAGTTATAAATAAAGACAATAAATTGAATGAATTACGAAACACTTATTTTATTTCTATTGGATCTGAAACTGTTGTGTAATACTACAACCTGAAATGACAAATAGATTGCGTTGGCCCGTACAGGAGATAAAGGGAAAAAACAACAGCTGTGAAATGGAATAGTCCAAATCACCAAAGTAAACTGGACCTGGGCTTGTTGCAGGGATCTGAAGTTACTAAACATCTTGTGAGTGTATGCACTCACACTTCGGACCATATAATAATAAACATGTGCGTGATGAAAGTTGGGCAGCACGCTAACGTCCTTACTCCACTCTGTATGCTCGTATGGGTCTGATCCTTTCACTCCTTTGATTTTTTCCTCGTACTTTTTTTTTTGCCTTTTCGTCACGTCTGTCTTTGTACGGACCTGCCGTGTTCTCCGTCGTTTTGTACATAACTGTTTTTGGGGCAAATAAAATGCAAGTAGGGATTAAAACCACAGAATTAATGATTACCGGTGCTGGAAATGCTAGCCCTTGATGCAGTGTTTTGATTTTGTTGCCACTTGTACCTACAATGCAATGCGCGAAAGTCACGTGGTCTGTCAATCTCTATAGGCAGGCAGACCAACGATTCCAAGGAACTGGACTACTGGGAACCAGTTTATTTTACATAATACAATAAGAGTTTGAAAGATGTGGTGAAAAACCCCTCACTAGTAGAACCATATCATGACATTTGCAGTATTTTGTCTCTCATCTGTTGCCTCCTAATCGCGCTTGTTTCCTTTTGTGTTCTTAGGTTATCGTCACATTCACCTGTTATCCAAAGATGGAACCAGTATACCTCCCTCCTCCTTATTTGTTTACCTCAGGATCAAACATCTGGAATAGCTGTGGGATTCTTTCTTCATACATATAAAGAGAATACTATAACATTAATCTAAAAACAGTTCCCACCTGATCCTGTTACATTCAGATCATTTTTTAACAATAACTTTATTTAATGAAGCTACACAAAATGTTAAAACATTCATGATGAGAAAAATATGGAGTTACAGGATTTTTGCATTATTCCTACTCTGTCATACTTTTAATGTTTGAAATAAAAAAAAATATCAAAATATCAATTTTGTGCAGAATGTTTTTTTTCTATAAACAAATATAAACATCGATATCATGAGAAATCATAGTTTCAGTTGTGGATCAGAACTATTTTGATGTAGATGTAATATTACTGTTGTACTGTTTGTTTTTGATCCTTCACTGGAGAAAACATTTCCAGTTCAACTTTAAATGGTCCTACGTTCATGTAATGATGTTCACCACATTAGAAAATTGTTGATATGAAAGGAATCATGGAATAATATGATGGCTTCTTTTTATAGCTGCAGTTATTGTACAAAAAATACTCGTGCTTTTTTTAATGGAACATTATATTCACTGATGAGAGAATACGTCCAAATCATAGAAACATTTGTATTTATTGTCATTCTTATCTGACATCACTAATACACTGCCAAGTGTGGGTCGTAGGCAGCATACGTAAATATGCACATTTCTTCTTTGCTCCCTGTCCCAACATTACTGCTCCTGTTGGGTGGACTGTGCGCACCTACTGTACAGGTGAATGTGCCACTTTATATCAGTGCACTGTAGATTTTTACTTAGACAATCATGAATACTCTGCAGTCATCAGGTTTCACTCTGGTCAAAGCGCAGATGAGGACAGAATTATTCGCCCCCATTTGAAAATTTCATTTTTTATATATTTCATTTTTTATATTATTTTAACAATTATTTTCCAACTGCTATTAAACAGGGGATTTTACCATAGTTATGTTTTTGTTACTGTATCGTTTTATTTTGCACACAGAAACAAAATTAGTTCACAAAAATAAACTCAAGCATGCTTATCGCTGATAACAGGTATCTGCAGGTATTTGTTGTGGTATTTAGTAAGTCTCACACACATCTCCTGGGTAATGCCAGCCCATTCTTCTTTGGTCAATCATTCCACCAAAGAAGAATGGAAAGAACTTATAACAGGAGGAAAAGTGAAGCCAGGGAGGGACAGCCATCTGCACTGACCGGTCTGGGGTGAGCGCAGGAAGACACATTGTGAAGCAGAGCTAGAGTTTAATAATAACTAATGACTGAATACAAAGTGGTGTATAAACACAGAGTGAAAAGAGGTTGATGAAGAAGAGATGCTCAGTGCATCATGGGAAGCCCCCGGCAGCCTAGGCATATTGCAGCACAAGCAAACAAAGTATCGAGGTCATCAAGGATCCTTTGGGAGGCAGCCAGCGAGAGAATTGCCACTCTGCTCTACCTCCTGAGCTGCAGTCACCGAGCTCCTACAGGGAGAGCAATAGGGAGGGATGACCTCCCCACACTAAATAACCACCCAGACATAGTCTCACACACACACAAATATAGACATTCTCCCACACACACCCACAAACGAATGACACAAGAACACACAAAGATATTTGAGACCGGGAGGTAGATCACTCCCATGGAGGGAGGGAATCAACCAGAAAACGGGTAACCCTGAACACCAAGGCCCCAGACTCCACACCTGAACCCCTGCAGCAGACGCCAGCCAGCATCCACCATCACCCCACACCACCCTACAGACCTCTTTTATAGATGAAGGAACTCTCTTTCCTGGCTAAATGAAGATCTTCTGGGTTAGTCCAGCACCATTTCTTCTCCAGCTTACAGGTTAAGTTTTTAAAGGTTCACATTTGTGAACAGGGAGTCAAGCACTTCTGAACTGAGGCTTTCCTTTCCAGACGAGCAACAATGTCCAGGGTCGTGTGCAGTGAGGATGTAACACTATGACCAATATAATCCACCTCTGTGAGTTTAACCAGCTGCTCTGTCAGTCACACTTTCAAATGACTGTCTTTGGTTAATCTATACGTAGGTTTGAAAGACTGCTGCTACTCCTCCTTTTACAGCATATGTGCTTTAAGGACTGACAGAGTGTTTATCCATTTAAACTAACCGATTCATCCTGGTGTAACCAGATCTCTGTGAGGCAGAATGATACTTATCAGTTCAGCTCTTGACACTTGGAAACACTGCGATACTTTTGTGTATCCATCTGCATGTTCATATTTCTTTTTCTGAGCAAGAGCAAATGCAAAACCTGAGTGAGAGGGGCTGTTATTGTGTGTCTATATGGATAATAGCAAACACTGAAATACATTTGTTGCACGCAGCAATGAATTTTGTTCGCTCAAGTTTAGCTTTTCTTCGCTCAAAACAAATTCCTCCTCAAAATGCAACACTTGTACTTGCAAATTCTTTTTATGTGCGCTCAAAATTTGTTTACGTGCGCTCAGAATAGTAACACAAAAATAACACCATAGGCCAGTATGTCCCAGGCTAACACACAGACAACCATTCACACCTGCCATTGATTTGGAATCACTCATTAACCTATGTGGATGCATGTGTTTGACTGTGGGTGGAAGCTGAAGAGAGCCCACACAGGCAATAATTATGTATCTGCTTCAATACAGAATCTTTGCATCTGCTCATGATAAACTGATTATTATATGTTGTTAAGTTGAATATTTTACTTTACACTTATTACTAAAATACGTGTTCTTAATGTTTTGTCCCCAGTGCTAACATACAAACGTTTAGGAAGACACTTTGTGTAAGTAAAAGCTTTATAACAGCAGAATCATAGCAGAGCTGATACCGTTAGAAATGTTTCTTATAAAGTAAACGAGTCATTATTAAAAACCTGCTGAATTATTTTATTTTTCATTGACAACAGTAAGTGACTAGACTGAGTTGGTAAAGAATTGTCCTCTTTTATTTCTTAAATACAGCTTTGTACAGTCCCACTGTGAACCAGCTGGAGGCTGGAAATGAAAAAGCATGAGCACACCTCCCAACAGTTTCCCCCACATCCAGCTGCACGAGTTTCTCAGAAAAGTCAAAATGATTGTAGACGATTTGCTTGAGTTGTTATTATCCAGCTGTGTTTCAATATGTATGTGTTTGTTTACACAGGCACATAATGTACAGTGTAGCACACTAGTGCTGAAAAGACTCTGGTTATTTTTTATTGCTAAATCCAGCTACAAATACTACTACTACTACTACTACTACTACTACTACTACTAATAATAATAATAATAATAATAATAATAATAATAATAATGGATTGCATTTATATAGCGCTTTTCTAGGCACCCAAAGCGCTTTACAATTCCACTCTTCATTCACTCTCACATTCACACACTGGTGGAGGCAGCTACAGTTGTTATAGTTGTTGTTACTATAGTTGAACAAATATTTTATTTATGATAAAACTTCACTAAACTATAACACATGTGTGTGCAGTCATACAATATAGTTTAACTTGAAAAGTAAAAGTACTTAATCTGCAGAAAGTGTCCCCCATGAGTGTTGAATGGACTGGTTCTTATACTCACAACACTGTACACAACTTGCCTCACACTTTCTATCTAACATTCACACTCATTCATACTCTGATGGATGCAGCACAGAGCAACTTGAGATATTTGGCAGGCAGATTAGAGCAGAGCTGAAACTGAATGAGTTTATCTTCTTTGTATGCTCTGTAGGGTCTGTGTCTGTAAAGGCCCTGAATGCTGTGATGTAAATAGTAAATGATATGGAAATAATTCTCACAGAGTTCATAAAGTTGGCTTATTAAATCCCTGCTGATACTTTGGCTGATGTTTACATTTTCTATTCATGTTTTTGTGTGGAGGTTTGTTTGGACGGCTTGGACTTCTCTGGAGATGAGGACACACCCACATCTGTTCCTACCATAGTCATGGAGAATATTACGACTTTGGCAGCACATCAGTCACCCACACAGGAAAACCTGCAACCTGGACTTCATGTGGGAGAGACTGTGTCAGTGATGTTTGACTCTGCATCCTCTACTTTAGTCCCTAATCTCTTTCTCCTTTAACCCACAGTTCAAACCATTCCAAAATAGTCATGCACAATTACTAAATAGGACGTCTGTAACGTATACACATTTGTACTTTTACTTGTTTCGTGAGTTATATGTATAAAGACTAAAATTATTCACATAAATAAATGTTTTGTCATACTGAATTTAAATGTGCAGATGATGTGAATATGAATTGGTTGGCTACCTCTGTGGCTTACTTCCAACTATTGTATAAATAGAAAATAAAATATAAAAATATGTATAAAGATATATAGATATATAGATAGATATATATTAAAGTTTTGGAGAACATAACTTTTGGAAATTAGCATCGCTAGGAACTTTCACTCCTCCTCGTTTTACACCGAGGCACTAAGCTGGTACACCAGCCGTCTCAGAACTACTATAACTACTTCCGGTAGTCATTACCAAAGTAAAATATGTTCAAGCTTCTTATACGCGCTCTAAGTCAGTTAAAATGTTAACACCGTCGATGGCAGCTGCGAGGACAGGGGGGAAGTTAAGTACGCGGCGTGTTTTCCGTTAGTGAAATACCAAAACCTTGTTTGAGGCAACATGTTCAAAGGAGAGAAATATTTTTGAAGGCGAAACAGAACTATTTCCGGTGTTAGCTTGGACGACTTGACCTACATTGCGCGCTCTCGAATGGAAACATCAACACGAAGGAGTTCGTGTAAGAAGTGAACTTAAAGTTGGTTCGGCGGTATTAAAATGGTTGGGAAGATAAAATATGTTCGGCAGAAGCTTCACCACGAGGCCGTAAAGGTCGATGGGCCGATCGGCTTCGCGCAGCACGGCTCACTGGTGTCTTCTACCGTACAGAAGGATCCTGGTGAACTACTCACAGCAAATCTAAGACTGGGGAGCAAGCCTCACAGACAGGTGTGTGTTTAAAACCATGGACATAACGAACAATCCAAATCTGTCACTGCCACTTTCTTGGGACGGACGTGACAAGATCAACCTTTACCTGACTGAAACTCTTCAAATAAGCCATTCCTCTGCAGGTGATCTGTTAGCTGTTTGACAACTACTCTTTCAAGGATGTTTGATATGAAAGGAAGGTTGGAGATTGGCCTATAATTAGCTAAGACTGCTGGGTCTAGAGATGGTTTTTAAGTAAAGGTTTAACTACAGCCAGCTTGAAGGCCTGTGGTACATAGCTGATTATTAGAGATAGGTTGATCATATTTAAGATTGAAGCATTAATTAATGGCAGGACTTCTTTGAGCAGTTTTGTAGGAATGGGGTCTAAAAGACACGTTGATGGTTTGGAGGAAGTAATTACTGAGTAACTAATTACCAGCTGGAGACAATCCCAGAGACCATTACACATAGAGACAGACAGAATCACACATTAGGCTCCATTCTAGCACAAATGTGGTGGATAGAAGTCTTTGAGTTATAGATGCACTTTCATTCTAAACCCTTGCAGGCCCCTGCATTGGCATCCTTCCCCTCCAGTGTTTTTGCTGGCACTAAGATCTCTCCTGAAGCTCTGGTACAGACACTCAAGTTTGATGAAGCTCCAGATGTGCCCACACCTGTCACGAAAGGTAAGAGACTTTTGTCCATGTCAGTGTGATGGCTTCGGTGGAGGTTTGAAGTTGGATTGATTATTGTATTATGACCCACACAGGTCAGTGAAGCAAATTAAGGTATCAGCTGTAAAGACGGTATAAGCGTGGCTCAGGTCTAAAGCTGCACTGAAGCGCACAAAGCTCTGTGTCCTTTGCTTCTGTGCCTGAGTCTTAACCTACATGTGAAGAATTCAGAAAATGTATTCCTAATCGGGTAAACTGCTGCAGTTAAATGAAAACGATTCATTATTTATTTATATCAGTGACATTTGTAAGGTGTCTGGCTTACTGAAATGAGTGTTATTTGCTGATGAGAGAAATATTTTGTGTTTGGGACCTAACAGAGCTGCTTGATATGGTTACTTAAGAAATGTACAAAAGTTGTTGAGCTGATTGAGTGTCTCTCTTGTTCAGCTGTGAAACCAGTTGCAGTTAATCTTAGGTTTATGTGCTCAGGCCCCGGAGTCAGATGTAATGTTGCATCGTGTGAACAGCTCGTGTAAATGCTGGTTTTCACTCAGTGTTTTGATTTTATTTCAGCATTTGAGAACAACAGAGAAAAAACAACAACAGGTAAGAAGACTTCAGCATCTCTGTAATTTGAGAACAGAGCAGTTTCAAGTTTGAAATGTACAGAGGCAGAAAACCAGCATAATTGTGTGTGTGACTTTAATGAGCCTGTTTTGGTTCTTCAGTGTATATGAAGGCCTCCATGAAACTGTTGAAATGCTCGTCACTTCTTAGAGTCGTCTAAAGCAGCTGCAAAGCTGTGATGTGCTGAACCAGTCTTCTCTCTCCCTGCTGTGGTGTTGTTTTGCCTTCAGCAGTTCGATATCACTTACTCTGCAGTATGTGCGGTGTGGTGGATGTACGACGGTTAGGTGGAGAACTCGTCTTCTGCCCACCTCAATCACAGAGATCCATTTCATCTGACAGTGGAAAAATGAGGCTCCCAGTGGGAACAGTGGTGGTAAAGCATGCCCCCTGCCCAACAAACACACTGGACACCCCCACCTACTTGTGAAAGATTGGATTTCTCCACCTGTGCTCACAGTTGTAGTCAGTGGCAGATGCTTATCTTTGCCTGTTCTGTTAAAACACTTGTGTTGTTTGGTGCTGTGCTGGTAG
Organism: Pelmatolapia mariae; assembly: GCF_036321145.2. NCBI lineage: Eukaryota > Metazoa > Chordata > Actinopteri > Cichliformes > Cichlidae > Pelmatolapia > Pelmatolapia mariae. The sequence goes on from NC_086246.1 coordinate 5,051,770, forward strand.
ATAAAGGCCTGCTAGGATGTCTGCACTGTTCACAGTGTGGAGATAACATGCCTGTCTGACTGACATACAGTGGGGTAAATAATTATTGGATGAGCAGCAGGTTTGCACACATCACTCCACTTGACAAACAACTCCACGCTTCAGCTCCCTCCACAGATGTCCTGGAGGATTGACGTCTGGAGACTGGGGAGCCTTTAATGGGCCTCTTCCTTAGCCAGTCTGTTGTTGCCTTGGTTGGTATTTTGTCTCTCCATTACATTTAAACATGATAAAAATAATAGACAGCTCATTCTTTGTAAGTGAGCAAACGTACAAGACGTTGAGTTAGGCATGTCTCCCCATCGCTCGCTTAACCCTTTATTGACCATGGGCCCACCGGCGGGCCGGTCAATAAAGGGTTAAACAAGTCCTTGGCAGTTCCTGTTAGGGTAAGACAGAGAGCCCATCGAAACCTGTGCAGGTTTGATTCTGGTCATCTGGATGTTTTCATCCAAGTGACTGTTGGTGTTGATCAGTGGTCGTGAAAATCTGCATCTTAATGATCATAAACTGAGCTCCCAGCCCAGTGTTCATTCAGTGGGCTGGTTTCACTCATTGTGCAAATGTGCTGTTTATAAGGTTGGAAACCTGCAGTCAGCTGAGACTGAAGAAGTCACCTGATGATGATGATTCTCCCACTGAAAACGTCCAGATGAACAGAATCAGCCTTTTGGGATTTCCTTACCTCACCTCCAATTATCCTTTCCTTGAACGGATAATTGGAGGTGAGCTTCCCTCCCTCCAGGACATCTACAGGCAGCGGTGCCTGAGGAAAGCGGGGAGGATCATCAAGGACTCCAGTCACCCCAAAACTGTTCAGACTACTTCCATCAGGAAGGAGGTTCTGCAGTATCCAGTCCCGTACCAGCAGACTGAGAGACAGCTTTTTCCACCAGGCCATCAGACTGCTGAACACTTCATAGACACCTCACCTCACTTACCAGAACTTCAACATTATGCACTCCATACTGTATATAAATGCCACTTGTTTTGCACATTTCCAACTGCCAACCTCTGTATATTTTATTTTATTGTTTATTCTATTTAATTTTTAATATATATAAATATATATTAAAAATATATATTTAAATAATATATATATATATATATATTTTATTTATTTAGTATACACATTCAGTAATGCGCATACACTCTTATATTGTACATGTATTTATTCATATAACTCTCAGATTTACATTCTTATATTTTGCTTGTTCTTATGTTATTGTAATTTGCACACCTCTGTTGCTTGTGAAGCTCGCACACAAGAATTTCACTCGCATGTACTGCACCAGTGTACCTGCACATGTGACGCGACAATAAAAGTGATTTGATTTGATTTACCTGGATGACTGAGCGTCCTGTACAGGTGTAACCGGGGATCTAACATCTCTCTTTTGTTCTTTTACTTTCCTGTTTGCATCAGTTCCATCTCATCACCTCTTGTTCTATCGTTCCATCTTTCCATATGTGTTGATTGTTTTGGATGCTGGCCATCACCTCCATTAGGGTCCGCTCTGAACCCCTGTGTTTGCGCTGGTTAGTCCCTGTGTATACCTGCCTCAGAATTATGGATGTGGAAATTTGAGGGTTCTTTGTCGTGCTGGAAGATCCATCCATGACACCTCTACAGTGTTTTAGCTGAGGGAAGATTTTCTGATAAATGGTTCTCTCCTGGGCCGTCAGTGAAGTTATCCTGGACACTTAGCAGGAAACGGCCTCACATCACAGTATTAACTCTTTGTACTTGACTGTGTACCTTTGGTTATTCTCAGCATTTCAAAAAGTATGGGTAAGATTGTGGTTTTACCTGACCGCTGGACTTTGTGATCTCTGAATCATTTTTAATTTGCTTCGTATTTCACCGCATGTCTTCACAGAACAAATGTGGACTCACTCAGCCTCAATGTTAGACAAGAGGGAGTTGTTATGGAATTTAAAACACCAACATATAGTCAGTAGATTTTATTTAAAAGTGTTTATATTGACAGAATACTGCATGTATAATGTAATTAACCCCAATATGAGCAGTAGTGCACCGTATACCAGAACACACTGACTGGGTAAAGCTGCCTGTGTGGGCGCTTCATTGGTCAGTGTTGACCTAGCTTTTACTTTAGTGCTGGGCTCTGCTATGATTTTAAAAAAGGGACGTAGAGCAAAGAATAGCATGTTTGAAGCTGCTGCTAAAGCGTGGATTAATAAGCTTCAATATATTTCTGATGCTGTTGCAGCTACAGGGACAGGACTGCTCAGAGCCTCTACAGCCTTTTGTCTTCACTCTTTCATTTCCAAAAGGAAAGAACTGTTTCTACGTTGGGTTAACCCTGCATGGGTTTTGGTCCTGATACATGCACGGAGTGTCAGCGCTGGTTTATGCCGCACGAAGCTTTGTTTTCTGTTCAAGAAGGAAGGTTTGCAACCATCTTTGATGAGTCACATAAAGCTGCCTCTCATAGGTCCCTCTCACAGCGACTGATATTCCTGTTTGTGTGTGTTTGTGTTTCTACAGGCACGGAAATCAAGAAAATGCAGTCAAAGAAAGAAAAGATGAAGGAGAGGAGGGAGCGGTGGCTCAGCAGTGAGTTCACATGGACACAACAATGTAACCTGCTCTTATTTACTCTGTCAGCTGTGGTTCAGTCACACAACTCCATTTCTTACCAAAAGTCTCAGGCCAACACATATTTTCATCTAAGTAAACAGTCCAAACACACTGTGGAGTCTGCCACAGTGTGTCTTATTAATGTAATATTTTTGTCAGTGTGTGTCTTGGATCACTTCACTATTACACTGTTTTAAATACTGAGATTTAGTTTGCAGGGAGGCTGAGGTGAAGGTACTGGTGTCTGATCGCTCTGTGCTCGAGCCCCACTTTAGTCCACAAACTCTTCAAAAACCTCAGAAACAACAATGGCAGGTTTTGATGTGCCGTCCAGAGGGACTCGGCTGCCTGTGGGACCTGTGTACGGTCCATGTGTCGCCTCAGTGCTGCTAGGACTGAATTCAAAGCTCGTGAAAAAACAGTCGGACGCGTCGTTCTGTGGAGGAGGTGAACCCGTTACACTCCACTCACCGTGGACACGCGTGTTTGGAAACTATGTGTGAAGCTTTGAACAGTTTGTGTGATCTTAGTTGTTTTCATGTAACACAGATTATTAAAGGTTTTAAAAACGACATCTTCTTCCAATTAGGAACCTTCTCTCCATGATCATTTCAGCTAATTGGGATTAGCCTGTAACAGTAGCCCTGTGATGAGCCAATCAATTCTTCAGTAACACAACACGTATCCTCTTCAGGCGTATAATTAGTTACTAACGGCTTCATGTCTCAGCCCTGCTGAAACCCTAAACCAGCTCCCAGTGTTACAGTCTCCACTGTCCAAGGACATCCAGCTTTCATTTTAAATGTACAGCTTGAATGGACACGTTAAGGAAAGAAGATTCATTTCCAGAATTACTAAACTTAAAGTAATTCTGATGTTTGGGAAGTAAGAAATATGCAGTACATATTTTATTGGTTTGTTTCCACATCACTGGGGCTCAGCTGTTTGACAGAAGAATGAATCCTGGTACTTGGTCATCAGCTGTGGAGAGTTTAGTGGGCTGTCCTGACAAAAAAGAGACATTTCATGAAGGTTCCTTTGGGATCAATACTTCTTCTTATTGTTTTGGTAGACACGTCGCTCATTTTCACTGTGATGCCAGAAAATAGTTTGAAAAGAATTAAGTGACAGTAAAATGGATAAAACCCTGTTAAAGTACCACAGAGGCTTCGTTCATGTGCGACAGTCTGCATGTGTGATGTCACAGAGCTGTCGTCACAGAGTGGCTGAGAACGCCGTCGCTCACAGGTACGGCTCGTTGTTGTCAGCCGTCCCTCGTCTTTATTCTGTAGTCTGCAAACACTGTCTACGTTTGTTACTCAACATAACATCTCAGTTTAAATCAACTTTGACATGTTTAAGTTCACATTTAAGAGATAACTGTGTCATTGCACAGTCCTACATGGTACAATAGCACAATGACACTGGATAACTGTCCCACGTCAGCACGACGGCACATCACAGTAACCTAAGTAATAAAATGAAGAAGAATAAGTGTATGTTTGTTGCACAATGTTATTATTTCATATTATTATCATTATTGCACCTTGTTGTAAATGTAAATATTATTGTTATTGTTGCTAGGAAGCTAGCTTCAAATGAACATGAACTTTGTAAAAGAGCAGAATCTAAAATGACAGGCTTCATTCAGTGAGTGCAGTGTGCTAAATGCCATATAGAAATCTCACATCTTGTACTGACATTTTCTGTAACTGTATGTCTCACTGTAATAATTTCGCTGCTGTTTCTCAGAGATCAGCTCCATTAAGCAGGCGAAAGAGCTCCAAGCAGCCGAGGTCCGGAGACAGGCCACTCCTGTAGTGGGAGACATGAGGCCGCTGGCTGACGCCTTACCGGAGCTCTCTCAGCTCATCTCCCCAGCTTCCACAGCCCCCGTCGCTTGCCGCAAAAGCAGGAAAATCAAAGTGTAAGTGCCAAGGTGACCGCTGTGCAAGCCAGGCATCAAGTGTCAACATGACAGTTGTTGATTATCAAGTGCAGCGTCCCAAAATGATCGCGTTTCTTTTGTCCTTGAAGACAGCAAATCAGGGCTAATGGCATCCTACAGCATGTTTGTGGCTGATGAGGCTTCATCTACTGGCTGCTCTCACTTGTGTTCGCTGTCCGTTTCTTAATGACCAAATATTTTAGTAGAAATGAGCAGAGGTTAGAAAAATGAGCTTACTTTGGGCTGATCAGGCCAAAATAAGACGTTTTATTTCAATAATAAAGAGATTTTCTAAGCTTAACTGTTTTCAGCAGGCGTGTCCATCAGTGCCTGCTATACTGACACAAAATGAATTATGGACCATCGCACAAGCACCACTGTTTTTACTGCTGACACAGGCCTGCACTTACATCTTTTTCTGGACTCGGATGAGTCGTCAGTCCAGTCAGTTTTTTCCATTGTGGGGAGTGGCTCTCACCATGGTTCACCACAGTCCTCAGCAACTTTGTCACCTTTGTACACTGATGTGCTGGTTTTCACATCTTTAGTCTCAATCACTTTGTTTGTATTTTAGAGGATTTGTACTTCACTTTGTTCTGTCGTGTTCATGATGAGTGACAAAAACAAACAAACCTTGAACAGTAAATTTGTTATTCAAGCAGCAGTAATCAGGCCTGGGTTCATCTAGGTCAAAGTCAAACTTTAACACTATTCAGTAACAACAACAATATCAAAAGCAAACACTAAGTGATGCTTTCATTTGGATCAGTGTCAGATATCTCCTAAGTACAGTCAGCTGACTCTCATGACCACAGGTCTGTCTGAGAGAGGGAACCTTTAGTAATTAAATGAGCTTCAATTGTCTGTCCCCCTCTGTGCCTGTCCTGTTCCTGTCCTGTCCCCGTCTGTCCCCCTCTGTGCCTGACCTGTCCCCGTCTGTGCCTGTCCTGTCCCTCTCTGTCCCCGTCTGTCCCCCTCTGTGCCTGTCCTGTCCCCGTCTGTCCCCCTCTGTGCCTGACCTGTCCCCGTCTGTGCCTGTCCTGTCCCTCTCTGTCCCCGTCTGTCCCCCTCTGTGCCTGTCCTGTCCCCGTCTGTCCCCCTCTGTGCCTGACCTGTCCCCGTCTGTGCCTGTCCTGTCCCTCTCTGTCCCCGTCTGTCCCCCTCTGTGCCTGTCCTGTCCCTCTCTGTCCCCGTCTGTCCCCCTCTGTGCCTGTCCTGTCCCCGTCTGTCCCCCTCTGTGCCTGTCCTGTCCCCCTCTGTGCCTGTCCTGTCCCCCTCTGTGCCTGTCCTGTCCCTGTCCTGTCCCCGTCTGTCCCCCTCTGTGCCTGTCCTGTCCCCGTCTGTGCCTGTCCTGTCCCTCTCTGTCCCTGTCCTGTCCCTCTCTGTCCCCGACTGTCCCTGTCCTGTCCCTCTCTGTCCCCGTCTGTGCCTGTCCTGTCCCCGTCTGTCCCTGTCCTGTCCCTCTCTGTCCCCGACTGTCCCTGTCCTATCCCTCTCTGTCCCCGTCCGTCCCTGTCTGTGCCCATCAGCTCCATTTCTTTTTCCTGGCCTACGTCAGATGTCTTACAGAGTTTGGGTGGAGCTACCTGAAGGAGCAGCTTCTACCACAGACTGTGATAGAAAACATTTCTTTAGTTTGTTTGATTTACACTTAAACTCTGCGGTCATGTGACCACCACATACTGATGTCAAAGCAACATTAAAGTAATGACTGCCTTATAAATAAACCGCAGAGCGTTTCCCTGCTGTGTGGAAGACCAGTAGGAGACACCATTAGAAGAAACTGTCCACTGCTCTCGATGTGTTAAAGTGTCCCCATGTCTCTGTCTCATGTCCTCCCTTTAGCCCGGTGAAGAGACCAGAGCCCACAGATTTCAGTCAGATGAAACGCTCACAGAAACGCAAACTGCTGTAAGAGTTTTCTTTCTTTCTTTCTTACTTACAGTGATTGAGAGCCAGACTACACTCCTGTGTGGAAATCCTCTGCCACTCTTCTTTATTGTTTTTACAGGGAAACTGAGACCAGCAGGTTCAGCAAAGCAGTGAGGACACTCTCAGGTAAAACCAACCCTCTGGCTGATATCGGTGAGCTGCTAAGGAAGAAGATGAGACAGGAGGAAGAGCAAAGCTGCGTTTAGCAAGATCCCAAAGCTGGACTGTGGGAGGCTGAAGAGTATCCACACACAAACATTTATAACTGTCAGCGAACAGCAACAACCCTGATACCTGTGAGTGACACAGCAGGGTTTCTCTGAAATAATAAATCACAACGTTCAGACCCGACATGTTCTGTTTCATTTCTGTTACAAGGTCACAAACTTTAATCACTCTGTGTTCATTAAAAATAATAATAACGTAACATCCCAGGATGTGTACTTTCAGCTGCTCACCTGTGAATAAGGCCGTGACCTGACAGTAGTGTTCGAACTGTCACCACATTCACATACCTCTAACAGACAGAAATGTGGATGCTTCTGATAATTCCCCTTTATTTCAGCCTGGTGTGTTCCCAGTAACGTGGCACATGTCTCCGTGCTGACTCTCCACTTCAGCTGTAGATGCAAATGAAATGAGGAGTCTCACAAAAACAATGTGAAACCCAAGTCTGACTTACAGGAAATGCAGAAATTAGAAGAGATAAGACATAAGTAATGTCAAGGCAACGTGCTAGCTTTGATGTGTGATTTTATCTCTTTTTTAGATTCTTCTTCATTAATTCTTAATAAATGAAATGAATGAATGAAGGTCTGGATTTGACTCCCAAGTATTTAATTTGCAATTAAAGACATTTATGTGAAGCCACAACATACGATCAAAGCTCTGAGTGCACTGAAGGACAAACCAAACATTACAGGAGTGAATGACAGAAAGAAGAAGAGCACAGTGAACAGGAAAGGGCCTGGGCGATGATCCCAGAATTCTGTCTGTGGTTCAAAATACAAACAAACTCCTACACGTTATTCTGTACACGGCTGTACTACAAACTGGGGTTAATGGTAAGTCAGAGCTTTGCTTTTATTTAAACAGCTAAATCACATTAGTCGTTTATGCTTAACACTAAACTGGTCTTAAATGGGTTATATTTAGAGTTTCAATTCAAAATCACCGCCTTTTAATTCAATTACATTTACAGCATATGTTAAATGTGGGGTAGGGATCATGTTGAGAGCCATCTGACTCCATGTGACCCATATGGAGGCTCTCACAGTATGGATAAATGTATTCCTTTGTTTCCACAGTCATCGACCCCCCCCCCCGAAGCCTTTTTATAATTAGTCAGAGGCAAGAAAAACCTAATCAATACAAAGTCCAGTGCTGCCATTAGAACTCATTAATAATGAATCTATGGGACGAGCGCAGTGTTGAATTAAAGTAACCAGAGCTCATTGTTAGCAGCCTCAAAATGAAGTGAATATATGAAGCACGATGCGCTTCCCAGCACAGGAAGCACACTGTTCTCAAATCTCACAGCCTTAAACTGCAAGGACAAATATTCCATGACCAGCACACAACAGACACAAACGCAGCTATGAAAGGACACAATCACAGTTCAAGTGTGGCAGCATCAATGAGTGAATGAACTGTGACAACAACAACAACAATAATAATAGTGCCTGAAAGGCTACAGATGCTGGGTTTACTAGGACAAAGCAAAATAATCCAGTGCGTTAGGAGAATTTAGTGGAGGCTGGTTTGTAGCCCATGTGCTAATGACTTCTTATTTTAAAGTTACAGTCAGATTCAGGCACCAAACCTAGTTCAGTTTAGGAACAGATGAAAGTTTCAGTATAAATACTTTCAGAATATGAAATATCCAGGGGTTCTTACTTCAGGGTTAGAACTCCTGAAGTTTCTCTCACTACTGCAGTATAACGCTCTACATCAGGGGTGGGGAGCTCCAGGCCTCGAGGGCCTGATTCGTTCCTTACCAGGCCTCTGGAGAACTTCAAGACATGTTGAGGAGGTCATTTAGCCATTTGAACCAGCTGTGCTGGATTGAGGACACATCTAAAACCTGCAGGGACACCGGCCCTCGAGGCCTGGAGCTGGACACCGCTGCTGACACAGCAGAGCTTCTTTCTAAGCCCTTATCAGTGCTGCTGGCCTCTCTGATCCTCTAACTGTCCCTCGCTCTGATCTTAAAACCAATGGTGCTTTTGAGGTTGTTGCACCCAAACTGTGAGACTGCCTCTCTCTGTGTGAATGAGGCATGTTGTATAAAGCGCTGTGTGATTTTACCCTTTACTTAATCTTTTCTCTTCATGCATACGTGCGTGTGTGTGCGTGTGTGTGTGTGTGTGTGTGTGTGTGTGTGTGCTGGTCTGGCTGATTATGTGTGGGTCTGTGCGTCTGGATGCTTTAACATGTACACCGGCTTTTATTTATTACCACGAGCATTTTGTAACTCTGTGTTATAAATAAAGTTAATATTATCATTAGTCTTTCTCATGTGACAACACTACGACAGATATTTCCTGATATCGATGTTGCAGAGACAAAAGCAACCCAGTGACTGTGATATTAATGTCCAGGAACATGAGGGCGGGACACAGTTGGATAAGCTGTTTGAAATGAATTTCACAGTATGTGACATTAGCTGTTAGCCATTAGACATGGCATCATCTCCAAAAGTTTTCCTGTGTATGTTCTCCAAAGAGCCACAGACTAGTTTAGCCGCACCTGTACCGTCCCCACTGAAATCAATCCTGTGATTTACAAAAGAGTTTTCCAGCATCTTTTTTTCTAAGCTAAGATAATTAAAGATGTGATCCTGGGTGAGCTGACGTGGTAAAATGTGTCAGGGGTGATCCCATTAATGAAGTCATGTAGGCTGTCATCCCGCCCTCCCCATCCCTCTATGTTCTTATACTCCTTTAAGCAGTCACTGGGTTTCTACCTGCCAATGTGAAAACTATCATCAGTTTTAGGAACAACCCAGAAATAATGACTGGACAGTAAATGTAACTGTTTGGGGTTTTTTTATTTTAAATGTATCCCAACAGAACTTTTCTTCATGTTAGAGAGAAACAAATAAAAACCATGCAAGGCAGACAAAGTGAGGATAAGACTAATCAATAAATATTATTTTACAAAACGTGGGAAATGTATACAGTGCAAACATGTGCAACATTAAAACACTGCCAAACGCACACAAAGAGAATAATTTAAAACAAGGTCATATCTGAAGACAGTGTGTATATTTGTCCACATGCACACTCACACTAATCACTTGTTCAGTTTACGTCACACAGTTATGTCAACAATAAGCCCAGTTTTGTTGTGCATATATATATGTGTGTGTGTGTGTGTGTGTGTGTAACATGTGTAACCAACACAACTAGATCAGATCATTCCAGCCTTACCTGCTCAGCTCTGATTGAAGTCTGTGTTCACAAAAATAAAGTGTTGATGAATCCAGACATAAATACATTTCATTAACTTAACTCACTTATGTAAACACAACTTTACTTTAGTTAAACCAGTCAAACTTTGCAGCTCCCACTTACCCGACTGACATTAGTGAGGCAGTCACTGGATTTTATTTTATTTAACCTGTTTTAAGTGGTATAACCGTAGAATATTATAGTTGATTTACTAAACCTGGATATGTCAACAGGTTCCACACAGTGTAGTTAAGTAAATTGAAATGACAGCACTTTAGTGGAACAAACGTTTGTTTGCTCTGCTGAGTATCAGTGAACATGTTCTTTCTCCTTCACTGAGCTTAATGTTGAACAGTTTTCACTAAAGAGCAAATAAGTAGGAAAAGTGTTTGTATTTCACTCTCACATTAATGCGGTCATAGCTGGGATTTTCTATGCTGTTTTAAATTTGTTACTGTTGTCAAACCAACAACAAATGGACTCGTAGCAGAAAGGAAGTGGAGAGAAACAGAAAATACATATAATAAATATATTTACTTTTTGAATCTGTTGTCTATTAATGTGAAAAAAGGAAATCACCAGCTTTACCCTTCATAACAACCATCAGCTGTCAGTAATGTTCTAAGATAAACTCCCAGAACCAGAGGAAACATTGGAGTCAGTTTATGAGATTGTAATTATTTCTCTGCCAGAAAACTGAATATATTTTCTCTGCCTCTAAATATGATCAAAACATGCAATCAACAAAAACCTTCTGGACTTGTTTGACCTGCACGATCCAAGCCCAGAGAAACTTTCTGATGAAATGAAAATTGAATCAGTATTTCAAAGGGTTAAACAGTGCTGTGCCACAGGAAATACTTCTAAAAAAATAAGTCAATTCATTTCCTCACTTGCTCCACTCTCCATTTTATTTCTTTCCTCTTCCCTGACCGACATAAAAGGAAAACCTCACGTGAACAAGTGGAAAGTCTGTTAAAACACATCCAGACATCGTTTCAAAGCGCATTAGTAGCTCAGTGTGTGGCTCCATTCAGTTTGTTTTTTGCCACTTGAGCTGTTGTCGAGAGACAGTTTCCGTCACAGTTCTTTGTAAAACCTCAGATGTGTACTTCAGCTTTGTGGGGAGGCTCCAGTCCAGCGAGTAAATGAGGCCAAAGAAACAGCGACTGCATCTGCAGTGTTACCAAGGTCATGAAGCACTTCAGCACCTTCAGTGATTACTCCGACATCTTCAAGGTCACCGGTGGGTTCTACACCTTCCTTCCTAATGGTGAAGATTCCCAGGATCGTCTGCAGCATTGCCTCCTGGTTCTCCTCAGCATCCTCAAAAACAAAAGAAATAAACCTTCAGCCAGAACACAAACCACAGTACATATCTGGTGTAGCTTTCCAGCCTTGCTAATATCCACTTTTGGCCTGTTGGTATCTGTTCCCAGCCATGGATAAGACAAAGGCTACACTGGAAAACTCAATAGCACCTCCCTTAAAACATTTGTTAAACGTTAGTCTATAAATTCTTAATGTTGGTGAGAAGAGATCTTTACTGCATGCAATTGTCCTGAGAGAAGAACGGCAATATTCTGTATTTCTTCATGTCAACAGACCTCATAGTTTGACTGAAAACCAACAACGCTCTAGGTGCTGTGTATGCACCCCAACATGGTTTATTCTTTGGGCCATGGACATCTGTTCTGATCCCAGAAAGAAATGAAAATAAAAATACTTTATTAATATCAATGAGGAAAAGAATTAATAATTAATAATAATTACATTTTTTTTTAAATGTAAACATCATCACAACATTTAAAAAAGCGAAATCTGTGGAAAGCAGAGGTCACTAAACTTACCATGTACTCCTTTATGAGGGTTTCTGGGTCTTCATTGAGATAAACAATTACACAAGCTCTTTTAGTTTCGTTGGCATCATCCTCCAGCGTGTAAGATTATTGTGCAGTAAATAACACAAGAAAAAAATAAAAAGAAGAAACACAAACACAAAAACTAACATTTTTTATCTTTTCTGTAGCTGAAACAGTTCAAATCTTAATTTTAGGGAGATTTTTCCAGTTGACTGTGAGAAAGACAGAAACAAACGCCAAACAAGCACACATTATTCAGAATAATAAAAATGAAATGAGTAACAGTTGCATTCACACAATAATTACAGAGTGAATAAAAAATATGTCAATGAACTGAAGTTTGTTAAAAACAAACACACCTCGTCTGCCATGATGTTCTTAATGTTTTGTCCAGCAGCTCCTCCTTTCATTAGCTGCACGGAGAGGTGATGTAGCTGCTGCATGAAGCTGGATGTCAGGGGTGATGCTGCAAACATTTAATCATTACCATATATGGCGCCACTGCTGTCCAATGAGAAGCGCAGCATTGAAGCATCCAGAGTAGTTTGATTTTGAACCTTCATGCTCTACAGGCGGAGGCACAGAGGAGGCTTCAGCGCCGTCACACAGCTCGCTGTGAGTAGCTCTCATTAGTTCATTAGTTGGTTTTGTAGCCTCCGTAAATCTGGCTGTGACGGTGTCAGTGTTGTCAGAGCGCACGGTTAGTAAACAGGACAAGAGCTTTAGGAAGACAGCATCAGGTCAGTCATGTTGCTTAAAATGTGTTTTATTCTGAACTTTAGGAAGAAGAGAGCATGGACCAACAGCTGTGATCATAATTTACTGTATGATTTGTAATAAACGTGACACTTCAAGACTCGGTGTAAAATAAGAAGACCGACTTTTCATTTAGTTTATGACAAATGTAGCGTTGCAGAAAATTCACCGTTTTCTTTAATTAGTATCTTTGTTTTAATCCTTTTACTTTGGCGCGAGTGCGCAGACTCACGCGGTGCACTAAGCTCGGGCCTAGTTTGATTTGGGCGGACAGCTAAAATATAACAAATCAATCAATCGATCAATATTTACACAAACCGATCTCTAGCACAGGTTTGGCTCCCTGCTGTGACACGTTTGTGTCTAATTAAATAACAAACAAACAAACAAACAATGGTTAATATTTCACTCTTTTTGTTCACATGGTCGTGTAATATCATTAGAGCTTAGATTCATATTTGAAATATGATCCTTCATATTATTTGAATCTGCTGCATCACAGAAATACTGGCGTCAGTCTAAATATGGAGATCTGTGAATCTGCCCTCAAACTCTGGTTTTTCTGTCTACAAATGAAATTAACAAAGTTTTGTGATTTTCAGCCTTTGTTGCCTCATAGAAAAAAAAATTGACAGGTTTGTGCAGTAAATACAGTACTTATGGAAGAAGTAATCATTGGGTTTCATATTCAGTGCTCACTTTAACATGTTGACAGAAAACGATAGGTTCACATTTTTCTTCAGGTTGCCTGACACGATGATGGGCCTGGGTTATACAGAGGGTGGCTGCAGTTCAAACAGATGATGCTATGTGTTGGTGCATGCATACTGCAGTGTCTGTGTGTTTCTATGCCGCTGCCTCCGTCCAGCTTTTCATCCCTGCTGTAGTTCAAATTTAAACTTATGGTTGACGTCAGAATTTCCTGTAAAGCTGAGCAGCTTCTTCTGTGCAGCATCAGTCAGACTTTCACTCTTGCTGTAAAGGACAAGAAATGAAGAGGAAAACGTGACTCTATTAATATTCTACATGTCACATTTATGAAAAGATATTTACAATATTCTTGTAAAAGCAAAAAGAGCCTCAGGATGAATCATCTCTGTCCCTGAGGGTGACAGCACAGACAAAGAGCAACATTAGTAAATCAAAAGAAACACTGCAGAGCATTTAAAGGTGTAATGGGGAGCTGGCAGGCTGCAGCAGGCTCCCCTTTCAGACGCGAGAAGCTAAAAGCTGAAGGCCCTCTGCAGGTGCAGCTGATATGAGCCTTTTTCAGCTGATATATTTGTAATAATAATGTGAAACATCTCCTCGCTGTCTGATGATGTTAATCTGATCAGGTGTGAAAATCGTTTTTGAATACAACACTTCACTTTTCATGTGAACGGCATCAAATACGTCTCTTCCAGGAGACACTGACTGAAAGTCTTTATGATCATTCATAATATTATCACATCTATTTTCTTTGGCTGCACTGAGCCTTCACACTTCCTGTGGGACACTCAGTCAGCTTGTTTGGACAGACTCATATTCTGGAAGTTTTTTAAAAGGATCTAAACGATGAATAGAAGAATAAAACATAGCCGTCATCAGAAGCATTAAAGTAAGCGCTCGTATGACTTCCATGATGCTTCCTCATAATTTCCCTGTTGAAACTAAAAAAAAAGAGCATGTGATGTATTCAGCCAAAGAAGCTAGCTACCTATTATTTTAGTAAACAAGTATTTTCATTTGTTTTCCATTATTCCATTGATTAATCGAGTAATCTGATAAATATTTCTTTTCCTTATTAATGAATAGTAATAAATATTCAAAAGAAAAAACACAGGCATTTCCAAATGACCTGTCATTGCTTTCAATTTTTGAAATTGCAAAGTTTTAAACTGTAACTGTATGCAACATCTGCCCAATAAACCATTAAAGCCTTATTAAAGTTGTATTTTTTAAAGAAAACATTTTCTTAATTGTAAAAATAAATATAGTAATGTCAAATAATATGAGCTATACATGCATAAAAAATGTAACCTTCCCTGTTAGAAGGCTCACTGGCATTAATGGGAGCCTAAAAGTGGTGACGTAGGTTTGCTGTGTGTTCATGTTTATGAGTGTTTGTGCAGGTGTGTGTGTGTGTGTGGGGGGGGGGGGGGGGGTGCGCAGGGGGGGGGGGGGTGTGTGTGTGTGGGGGGGGGGTGTGCAGGTGTGGGTGTGTATGTGCAGGTGTGTGTGTGTGTGTGGGGGGGGGGGTGCAGGTGTGGGGCGTAAAAACTGTGAAAACTGTTTTCAGCAGTTTTTGTGCTGCTGAAAACAGGACATGATTGATTGACTGACTGATTGATTGATTGATTGATTGATTGATTGATTGATTGATTGATCGTACTTTATTCATCCCGAGGGAAATTGGGTTAAGGCTGCCAGCTGTGCCAGCGCCGTCTTACCCTCCTGACCATACATACATTACACAAACATCACATGGGGAAGACAGGTCAGAGAGGTATAACATGGAAAAGCACAACATGAGGAAAGATAAGGAGAAAAAAATAACTCCCCCCAGACTGAGCTCCAACAGGGAGATCAGTTTGAGAACAGAAAACCCCCCCCCCAAAAAACGGTGTAGACGTTAATGTGTCCACCCGGACAACGCTCAGAGATTTTCTCGCCCATGTAGTTTTATTTTTTTGGTGAAAAAATATTTTATTTTTATATTTTTAAAATATGAAATCAATTTAATAACAGAGTTGTTGTTTTTTTAATTTCACTTTTAATCTGAAAAATGTTACAATAGCCTTGAAATAAATATGGTCTCGTACACCTCTTTAGACTCAGGGCTGTTTCCTGCAGGTATGCTTCCATGTAAAATAGGATGGCTGCTGTCAGCCTTCAGCACGCTGTGTGATCTGACCATAGAGCAGACTAACATCTGGAGCAGCTGCTTTGAGGAAGGACTCCCGCAGCTTTTTCCCAGTAAAGGTTTTAATTGTCGTTACAGGAACAGGAGCTCCTGCTTTGGATGCTACAAACACATTTCTTTCTCTCAGCCTGACCTCATCATCTCAGTAACAGTTAGATAAACTCCACACACACATCTGAAGCACCTGCAATTACATGGTGACAATGGGACGCTACAGAGCAGCGCATTGAACAAAGAACTGAGCAAATAATTCGTGTTGAAGGTTTTTAATAATCAAATTATTCTAATTACTGCATGAATCACAGCAGCCCTATATGTCACACACTCCCAGTCAAAGGTTTGGACACCCCTTTTCTTTATTTTTACTATTTTCTACATCGTAGATACAAACTGAAGACATCAAATACATGAAGCAAGATATATGGAATCATGTAGCAAAAAAAAAAGAAGATAAATAACTCTAACTATGTTTTAGATTCCTGACAGTAGCCGCCCTTTGCTGTGTTGACAGCGCTGCAAACCCTCGGCCTTCTCTCAGTGAGCTTCATGATGTCATCACCTGACATGGTTTCCCCTCACAGGTGTGCCTGTCAGGGTTCATTGGTGGAGTTTCTTGACTTCTTAATGGCGTTGGGACTAGGGCTGGGCCATATCATACCGTTGACAGTAATACTGGTATAATGTTGGACAACGATAAGAAAATGAAATATTGCGATAGAATATGGGTAAAACACGCATGCGCAGTGCCTTTGTTTTCATACGCACATGGAGGACAAAGCATGGCGGAGAATGAGAAGGGCGAAAGCGGATCGTTGAATGAAACGGATGAACCAGAACTGGTTTGTAAAAATGCTGCAACTTCAGTGGTGTGGAACTGGTTTAGCTTTCATCCGTCAGATACACAACACAACACTATTCTTGGTAGAGCGTGCTAGCGGGCCATCGTTATTACCGTGTTTTTTTTAAAATACATGATTTTAACATTGGGTCTCCAAATGAGTGAAAAGCAGTTAAAATAAATCTTTTTCACTCATTTGGAGACCCAATGTTAAAATCATGTATTTTATTTTTGGCTTTTACAAACACACTACACTTAGTGGCCACTTCATTAGGTTCACCTTGTTAGTAACAGCTGGACCGCCTGTTTCCTTCAGGACAGACTTAATTCTTTGTAGTATTGTTTTTAACAAGGAAACATTCCTGTTAACATGACAGCATCACACTGTCTGTCACGGTGAGTAGAATGAGGGACCCAAAAGCGGAGCTTGTGGAATGAATAGACATTTATTTACAGTGAGAAAGGGTTCAAACAACAGTTCAATGTGCAAGTCGTCCTTCGTGTGTTTCTCCCCGTGTCCCAAGCTGTGCGTTATAGTGCGTCCGTGTCCTCCTCCAAGGTGAATCTGTGCTCGTGACTTCCCTCTCCAGTGATCTCCTCTCCGTCCTTTATCCTAAGGAAATAAGTATAGCTAAGGTTAGTTCACTTCTTCACAGTCCTCATATAACACGACTCTCAGTGTTACTACCAGGCTTGGGGAATATTCCCACGCTGACTGTCACCCAGCTCCGTGGTTAAATAGCCATCACAAGATGGCAGATAATTAGAAATGGCTGTGCGCCGCATCGGCGCGACAGCTCCCGCGCACAGGTACTTCCGGGTCGCAGGCCACCCGGCGTCTAGAGACGACTTCCGTAAACAAAACCCCGGGAGACGGAGAAAATGCAGGGAAACAACACACGGAAAAACACACATAGGTAGGTCGGCTGGCGGGGACCGTCCGACCATGACACAGTCACTGTACACCTGTCAGCTCCACATCCATGATGCACATATCCAAATCCACCACATCCAAAGCTGCTCTGGTGGATCAACACTTGGTGGATGTCATTTGAATACAGTGAACTGATTTTCATGTTTTAAGAACCACTTTGAGATTATTTAAGATTTTAGATTTGGCAATGCCTTCTGCCACTAGAAACATCCACACAACAAGGTATCACACAGAGAACTGCTGCTCACTGGATAGCTGCTCTTTTCCTGCACCGTGCTCAGTAACCCTTGAGGAGGCTGTGGCTCCATCAGAACAACCATGCCCTGCTCAGGGTCATTTAATGACCCGTCTTACAAGTGATACATGTGCAAGTGATGTGAAAGTGCAACAGTTTTAGGAGCTGTATTACAAAATTAGTGTAAAAGACCAGACTTAAATATAACACTATGAGACTTTTTTGGTTTTAATGTCATAGCTTTAATGAGCTGCTGTGTCCCCATTAAAAACCGATAAGTGTGCACATGTCATTTGGGCATAATATTTAACAAGACAGTAAGATAGTACCATAACTTCATAAATATAGTTTGTACATGCTGCACCTCAACTGCTGGTATGTGTTAGGGTTGTACACACACCTGTACCTGTGGTAAGCACATGATCAGGAGTCACTAAAAGAAGAAAGAAAAATCAAATAAATTCACTCAGTTTGCTGGTTTCAGTGCTGCCATACTAAATGCCATACAACATTTATTTCACACATTTGATGCTACATACATCATTTTGTCCCTGTTTAATGGTTTTTAGATTGAAGGCTGGTTTTAGTGATAACACCAGCCCAGTGAGCAGCTGTGTGGATAGTAGATGGTTAGACTGGGACTATGTTGTGATTAGATGGGACAGCATAGTGCTTTCATTGAAATTATAAAATCTGAGTGACAAATACTAACGTGACAGGAAGAAACAGTCATTCAGTAATAATGTGATTTATTATTCAACAACAACAGACAAATGTTGGGTTTAATTCAATGTTAGAGCTTCAGGGAATGAAAGCTGAAGGAGAATTTTTCGGTTCGCTTTTTAAAATGTAGATGCAAACTTGCTTTTAGTTTGTTGTTACTATTATTATTAAAAATATGACATATTTTTAATAATAATATTTTAGTAATTGTATTTATTCCCATGATTCTCAATAACAACCAATTATTTTCAAGCTGAGACATTTTGTGTTTAAAAAACTTTTTTTAAAAAAAGAAGTATCAGGATGACATAATATATATATATATATATATATATATATATATATATATATATATATATATATATATATATATATATATATATAATGGTTGTTACACATGCACATGTAAAAATAAAAACACATAGCATTTTTGAAACTATGTGAAAGGAGTGGAACATTTACTTTTATACTTATATATCCAACATCCCTCTCCTGCTCTTGTGTTGAAGCAGTCTCAGCCTTGCCTCTCTGTCTTTGTCCTTTCGCTCACAGGGACAGCTCAGGCTGAGGACTCTACTCATTTCCAACCCTTTCTATTCTGATCATTTCTGAAATCTTTCAGTCTTCACCTCTGCCACCTCCAGGTCGGCGTCCTGTCTCTTTATCAGTGCCATGTCTTTAAATCATACACAGGACGCCTCACTAGGTTGTAAACCTTAGTATTCACTTTAGCTGCTGTCCTTCTGTCACACCTGACGCATGTGTGCACCCACTCCATCCTGCTTTTGGACTTTCTTGTCTGTATGGCTCACTCTGTGTATTAAACCTGATCTACCATCACTACCTCGACTCCTGCACCTTCACTGTCATATCTGTCTCCAGCTCCTTCGCACACGTATTCTGTCGTTCACTGCTCTTCTCTTCAGTGCATACCTCCACCTCTCCAGGCTCTCTTCCATCCACCTGCTCCCTACTCTGACCTCACATCATAATGTCCTCAGCAAACATGGCTGCTGAGACTCCCGCCTGACCTCAGGACCTCACTCTTTGCCACAAGAAGGGGCTTAGAGTCCATTTCTGATGTGTTCTCACCCCACCGGGAACCCATCTTTCACTCCTACCTTACTCCTGTCTCTCTGTCCTCATACATGTACTGCACCACCATTGTTTACATCCACAGAGGAACAGTGCACCTCTTTCTCTGTACATCACATCTGAAGTGCTCCTTCTTGTCATGAAGCCATACCGCTGCTCACACGTCACTCTTCCACCTTCTCACACTCTTTACATGTCAGTACATTTACATCTTTCATCATACCAACCTGCTGTAAGTCCTTCCAGCTACAGCTGTAGTTTCAGCCAGTTGCCTAATTGCAATACAGGCCATTAGCTACAGTGTTGGCTGGATTTGGATGTAGGCCATCATTTCTTAGTGTCCTCTCCTATAAAATACCTGGATGGTAGGTCACTCCATAATACAGCCCATGCCCCAGAAAGTACGGGGTACTTAAGTTGTTAGAGGGGAAAATATTGTTTGTTTTTCCAGAAATTTACCATGAAATAACCCAGTACTTAATTACTTAAGTAATTATTTTATTGTTTCCTGTTCAAAACGTGTTACACAAAATTACATGTAATTACAATGTAATTGTTTCACAGTTTCCTGCAAAAACCTGACTTGTTACATGAAAGTACACATGTAACAAGGCTACTTATGCCTTAGTGTAGTTGTTTTATCATTTCGCAGGCCTTGCATGTGACTCCATAATACGGCCCACAGCCCAGAAAGTAAAGGGTACCTACAGTGTAACTGTTTCATGCAAAAACCTGACTTGTTTCCTGCAAATTGTATGTAAGTACCGAGTAGGTACCTTATTTGCGGGTCATGTGTTGCTGATATTCTATTCCATTCTATTCTATGTCAGAATTCGCCAGCCCCAGTGTTTTCATTGTGACAGCAAGTGGGCTGGCCTTGTGTTTTGCTTTTTCTGTTACCTGTTTCTTGCAGGTAGGTGGAGCTGACCTAATTATAGATGCAGCACACCTGAGAAGGCCAGTCGCAGTGTATATAAAGACACCTTGACTGAACCATGGGCGGCTGTCTCTCTCTGCCTGGCATCCATCATGTTTATTTGAGGCTTCAGTTATGGCTGTTATATCATTTCAATTGTGTTTAAGTTTCTTCACCTTATTTTCATTAAATATGTCTTACAGCCTTTAAAAGCCTGTGTGTGGTCTCCCACTTGCTTGTCACTTCCTTTGAGCCGGGTTGTGACAAATGGGGGCTCGTCTGCGCAATTATCTTGGTTTGGTAAGCTTTCTAAAGTTTGATTGAGAGCTGGTCTGTTTGCAGCTGATTGCAACTAGTCCTGTTTGATTTCATCTGTTTAAACAACTAGTTGTGTCTTGGCTAGGACTTGCCTTGTAGGCAATTGTTGAGTTAATTGCTGATGAGTTTGGTTATTTGTGTTGGTTTGCTATTCTGAGTTTGCTGTGTATTGTTTTGGGAGACCACATTGTTTAGGAAGATTAAATGTAGGCAGTCATATTGGCGCTAATGTTTTTCTATGAAGTTCTTGTTAGTTTGGTGGAGCTAGTGTTGATGTGCTGTCTTGTGTAAACTTTGGCGAACACCTGTATTAATTATTGAATATGCATATGTTAAAACCAGTGCTTTCCCTGTTAGGTTGAAGGACTGTTTCTCTCTTTAGAATCATTCATGAAATTTCTGTTGCGGTGAACACAGTTAGAGCAGTTGTCTCGGGAGCACGTCCCCAGAATTGAGGGGGTCGCTGTTTGTGCAGTTGCCTTTCTCTTTCTGGCGGTTTTTAGTGCATATGTACCCACTGTAAGTAACTGCATGACGACTGGGCTTCAGTTAAGTAGATTGTGGTTAGGCAGTTAGTGGGGAAGTGCTGATTTCAATTGCATGTCAAGGATCAATACTTTGTTATGGCTACAGTTGATGCTTTTGTTCAGTCTCCATTGGAGGAACTCTTGAATAGTTGTACTAAAGAACAACTGTTGAAACTTGTTGAACATTATGTTGTTGATGTTGGGGATAAACCATTGAGATGAGATTAAAGAAGTGTTAAAGGCTGCATTAGTAAAGATAGGCGTGTTTCCAGGTAAAATGCAGGCTTTAGTGGTGGAGGTTGATCAGTCTGTGGTCTCAACTACCGTTGCTTTGTCTTTTGAGCAGCAAAAGGAGTTGTTACTCTTACAAATGGAAAGAGACAAGCTGAATATTGAGAAAGACCGTGTGAGGCCTTCTTT
The DNA here is from genome assembly GCF_036321145.2 of Pelmatolapia mariae. Taxonomy (NCBI): domain Eukaryota; kingdom Metazoa; phylum Chordata; class Actinopteri; order Cichliformes; family Cichlidae; genus Pelmatolapia; species Pelmatolapia mariae. The sequence continues at coordinate 5,073,275 of NC_086246.1, forward strand.
AGAAAAGGAAAAGATGGAGCTAGAGCAGTATCGGCTATACCTAATCAAGGCGGGCAAGTTATCAGGTGGTGTTGAGGCTAAAGAGTCTTCTCCACAAGGACTTGAAACTTTTGATATTGTGCGTAATTTGCGTTTGGTGCCGAAATTTGATGAAAGAGAGCCAGATGCCTTTTTCTCCCTTTATGAACGCGTTGCCGAATTGAGAGGATGGCCAGAAGCTGACTGTGTAATTATGTTGCAGTCTGTTTTGACTGGAAAGGCTCAGGAAGCTTATTCCACACTCAGTGCAGTTGATTGTCAGAGTTTTGCTACTGTTAAAGATGCAGTTCTGAAAGCGTACGAGTTGGTACCAGAAGCTTACCGTCAACGTTTCAGATCATGCAGGAAGTCTGATAAGCAGTCGCATATAGATTTTGCGAGGGATTTAACTAAACACTTCAACAGATGGTGTTCTGCACTGGGAGTGTCTACTTTCCAGGATTTATGTGAGTTAATGGTATTGGAGCAGTTTAAAGACTGTGTTCCTCCTGAGGTTGCCACTTACATTGCCAAACGGGAAGTGACAACAGTTTCTGAGGCTGCTAAATTGGCAGATGAATCTTGGCACATAAGGGGCAGTTTGGTAGAAACAGTTTTTCAGTTGGTGCTCCTGCTAGAGCTTTTGGTCAAACTAAGTTTATGTCATCAGTTCCTGCGAAGGCCAATGGTGGTGTGAAGCCCAGTAAGTTTGGTCAAGCTTGCAATTATTGCCATGGCGATGGACACTGGAAAGCAGAATGTATGGGCAGAAATCTGTGCCATCAGAAACTGAATTTGAATAAGTTAAATTTGAATTTGAATTGCTCAGATTGAATCTGAATTGTAACTTGAATAAATGCTTTTGAAAACTGAATTTGAATTAGTCTAATTTGAAATTGAATTTATGGTTTGAAAATGATCATCACTAAATTGAAATTGAATTTTATATTTTGAAAATGAATTGATTTGCTTTGAAACTGCATTTTATCCTTTAAAAATTCAACTCTCGAATAATTTCAGATTCACTTCTCACCATTCAGTTTCAGTTCCAAAATTCAGTTTTTTGGAACTTACATCCGGTTCCGGTTCAAGCGCAGATTAATAGAACTACGTTTACGTCTCTCGGGAAACCCTAGTTTAGACTAAATCTGACTCAAAGAGATTTTTGGAGTTTGAGGATTTTGTGTCGGATGGGTTTGTGTCACTCCCAGGTGATGTTGATAAAGTTCCTGTGAAGATTTTGCGAGACACAGGAGTGAAGGATTCTTTTAGGGGCGATCGTGGCTCAAGAGCTGGGAGTTCGCCTTGTAATCGGAAGGTTGCCGGTTTGAGCCCCGGCTTGGACAGTCTCGGTCGTTGTGTCCTTGGGCAAGACACTTCACCCGTTGCCTACTGGTGGTGGTCAGAGGGACCGGTGGCGCCAGTGTCCGGCAGCCTTGCCTCTGTCAGTGCGCCCCAGGGTGGCTGTGGCTACAATGTAGCTTGCCATCACGTGTGTGTGAATGGGTGGATGACTGGTTGTGTAAAGCGCTTTGGGGTCCTTAGGGACTAGTAAGGCGCTATACAAATACAGACCATTTACCATTCACCATTTTACCTTATCTTCCGTGTTACCCTTTTCACAGGTTACTGATACTGGTGAGTGTGTACTTGTTCAAGGCATGGGTTCAACCACTATCTGTGCCCCATTGCATAAAGTCAGGCTGTCATGCAGTTTTGTGGATGATGATATCTGCATTGGTGTTCGCCCTGCTTTGCCACTTGAGGGCGTACATGTGATTTTGGGGACTGATTTAGCTGGAAATTGAGTCTGGGCTGACAGTTCTTTGCCTGTTAAATCTAGAGTTCTGAATGAGTCCCATGAGTGTGAACAGGGTTTGTCTGACTTTGCAGCTTGTGCTGTTACAAGGGCTGCAGCTAGAAGGGATGCAGAGCCTGTAACTCAAGCAGATGAGTGTCAGGTTGAACCAGATTTGATTTTTCCTGAACATTTGTCAGTTTCCCAACAAGAGTTAATTCAAGCACAGCGTGCTGATGCTTCACTGACCGAGCTGTTTCACAAAGTGCAACCTAGTGATGATGCTAGAAGTGCGGCCTCAGGTTATTTTCTGCAGAAGGATGTACTAGTCCGTAGGTGGAGTCCACAAGGGTTGGACTGTGTTGGAAGTCCAGTTGTCCAGATTGTGGTTCCGACTAAATACCGTGATGATGTGTTAAAGTGTTCTCACGACAAATCTGGGCATTTGAGAGTGACGAAGACTTACAATTACATCTTGCGCTACTTCTTTTGGCCGCGTCTTAAGCGTGATGTTTCAGTTTACATTAAAACCTGCCATATTTGCCAAGTTGTAGGTAAGCCCAATCAATCTATTAAACCTTCTCCACTTTGTCCCATCCTTGCTGTGAGTAACCCATTTGAACATTTGATCATTGACTGTGTGGGCCCTCTTCCTAGATCAAAATCTGGTTCGGAGTATCTGTTGACTGTAATGTGCCAGGTTACGCGTTATCCTGCTGCATATCCGCTGCGTACCATCACAACCAAGTCTGTGGTGAAGGCTTTGACACAGTTTATTTCTATATTTGGCATACCGAAGATTATCCAGAGTGACCAGGGATCAAACTTTTCATCCAATCCATTTGCACAAGTTCTTAAGCTGTTGAACATCACACATAATAAAGCTTCTCCTTATCATCCACAGAGCCAAGGTGCTTTAGAGCGCTTCCATCAAACGCTGAAGTCCTTGTTACATGCCTATTGCACAGAAATGAGGAGTGACTGGGAGGAAGGTTTACCGTGGCTTCTGTTGGCAGCGCGAGAAGTGTGCCAGGAGAGTACTGGGTTTAGCCCAAATGACTTGGTCTTTGGCCACAAAGTTCGGGGACCCTTGAAAGTGCTGTGTGATAAGTGGTTATCAGGTGAACCACCAGTGAACTTGATAGATTATGTTAATGGTTTTTGGCACAGGCTGTATGTGGCAGGTCAGTTGGCAAAACAAAACCTTGAAAAGGCTCAGCTCCGGATGAAATATTTTCATGACCGGCAGTCTGAAGAGCAGCAGTTTAGTGAGGGTGACCAGGTTTGGGCTTTGCTGCCGATTGCAGGGTCACCATTCCAGGCACGGTTTGCTGGGCCTTACACCGTGGTACAGAAACTGTCTGAACTGAATTATCTGATTGCTACCCCAGATCGCCGGAAAAAAAATCAACTTTGCCATGTTAATTTGTTGAAACCATATCATGTTCGTCCTTTATCTGTTAGTTTGTCAGGCTCTCAGCGAAGGCGGTCCCACTTTCTCCTCTCCTCTCCTCTCCCTTATCTTCCCTGCTTAGCTTCTTATGTCCTTGTCTAGTCTCGTGTTTTCTGTACTTCCCTGGAACACTCTCTCATAGTCTGTGTCTAAAACCTAAAGAGAACTATGGATTTGATCAACTGGTCTCTGAATGCTATTGACACCCTCTTCTCAACGAGAAATTTGGGCTCGGGAGAGCCTGAGTGCCCTGGAGGGACTTTCCCTGCTGGATACACGATGGACGGGTGGCAGAAATGGAGGATCGTGTGACTGGCGGGACTGTCGATCGAGGACGCTGAAGATATCTACCTATTCGGAACCATGATAACAGGGTTCTTGCTGATCGGAGCTGGCTTGGCCCTGGCTTATCGGAGAATTAAGACAGCGGAACCGGCTGCTAAAACCCCCACAAAGCTGCCCGCTGAGATTGAATTGACGGGACGAGGCGCGGCTTCTCAGAAAGGGCTCACAGACGGGGATATGGTCAAGAGCTTGGAGGCTATTGCGGCTGCAGTGAATACTCAGAATAACATCTCTGAGCAGATACTGGGTCACATCAGGGAAGAATCAGCTCAAATCAACAACTATGGGCGGAAGCTGGAAAACATCACGGATCAGTTGGCTGCGGTCGTGAGGTCTCAGAATCTGCTCTGCGAGCAAAGGATTGACAAGACCACGGAATTGCAGGTAAACAACATCATGGAGAAACTGGCGGCTATCCAAAGGGAGATGGAGAGACCAGTGTCGAGGTGCTAAAGCTAAAACAGCTCGAAATTTTCATGAGTTGTTGGAAAGAAATCGCCATCTTAATGCGGCTACCCCCTCCGGCGCCAGCTGCGGGCTCAAGGCTGGAGCCGAACAAAACAATCCCTGATAACGACTATGTTGACACTGTTCCTCCCCATTCCATGCAAGGCCACCTGGGTTGGCTGGTAGACTGTTTACTTAGCCTGGCAGGGCGAAGGACACTGTCTCAGCTGAACTCTGGACACGCATACACATACACTTACACTGATGAGCACGCACTCATCCCCCTCCCTTTCCAAACGCCTTCGATGCTTTTTTTTCCTGTGGGGGAAGACGGCCAATGTTGTACTGTGGACATTTATGTGCTTTCTGTGCAGAGGAGTTTTTTTTTGTTTCCTGTTCTCATGCTGTCCTCCCATAGGTGCCCAGCATGAGTAGAGGTCTCTTTTTTTCCTCTTGTACTTTCCCCATTGTTGTGTACATTTTCAGTGTTTTTTCTGTAACGCTGCCGATCTCCGACTTGTATTCCCATGTGTTGTCTATGTTGTGTGTGTAAGTCGGGGGGGTTCTATTCCTCTGTGGGGCAACCTGGGCCAATAAAGCAATTCATTCATTCATTCATTCATTCTCTCATTTCTCCTTCCGCATCGAGTCCAGCGTTGACTGCTTGTACAATGGCGCAGTCAGTTTGTGGGGAGGAGGATGTGGCAGCACCTGATGATCCTTTATTGCTTGGTCGTCTGAAGAATTCAGAAACTCTTCAGAACTTGGATGTGCTGTCGGGCCATTTGCCTACTGACAAACGTGCAGAATTGTCTGCTTTAATTAAAAGTTATCCAACTTTGTTTAGAGACACACCTTCTAAAACAACTTTGATAGAGCATGATATTGATGTGGGTGATGCAAAACCAATCTGGCAGAGGTTCTACAGGGTCTCTGAGGAAAAGAGGAAGTTCAGTACATGTTGGAAAACAACATTGCAGTGCTGTCATCATCAAGCTGGGCTTCCCCATGTTTGTTGGTTGAAAAAGCTGATAAATCACCACATTGTTGCACAGACTTTCGTAAAGTAAATGCAGTGACCAAACCCGATTCTTATCCTTTGCCTCATATTGATGACTGTATTGACAGAGTTGGTGCAGCAGAATATGTGAGCAAGTTTGACCTGTTGAAGGGATATTGGCAGGTGCCACTGACTCCCAGAGCTCAGGAAATATCTGCTTTCGTCACGCCATCTGGTCTTTATTCATATACAGTCATGGGTTCTGGTTTACGCAATGCTCCAGCTACATTTCAGCGACTCATGAATATGGTTGTTAATGGGCTGAAAGGCTGTGCTGTTTACCTAGATGACGTGGTGGTATATAGTAGTACCTGGGAGGACCATCTGGATCATATTCGCACTCTGTTTGAACGACTAGTTTGGGGAAATCTGACTATCAACCTGGCAAAATGTGAATTTGCGAAAGCAACTGTGACCTATCTTGGTAAGGTTGTGGGCCAAGGTTATGTGAGGCCGGTTGATGCTAAGGTGTTGGCCATCAAAGAGTTCCCTGTTCCAGTAACCAAAAAAGAACTCATGAGATTTTTGGGTCTGGTCAGTTATTATCGCTGTTTTTGTTGAAACTTCTCAACAGTGGTTGCTCCTCTGACTGATTTGTTGAAGGCCAAAGTAAAGTTTATTTGGTCTGCAGCATGCCAGCAAGCTTTTCGGGATGTAAAAGCTTTACTGTGCTCTGAACCTGTGCTTTTAGCACCTCGTCTGGATCAGCCCTTCAAGCTGTATGTGGATGCAAGCCACATTGGTGCAGGTGCTGTTCTAGTCCAGGCTGACAAGCAGGGTACTGAACATCCAGTTAGTTTCTATTCCAAGAAGTTCAACTCCCATCAGCTGAATTATTCAGTCATTGAAAAGGAAGCGTTGGCATTAATTTTAGCCTTGCAGCATTTCAGAGTATATTTGGATTCTGCTCGGCCAATTGAGGTATTTTCTGACCATAACCCTCTCACCTTCTTGAACTCATTGCAGAACCCAAATCAGAGGCTCATGCGGTGGACTCTCTTTTTGCAGCCTTACACTTTGGACATCCAGCACATTAAGGGCAAAGATAATGTCTTGGCAGATGCTTTGTCCCGTGCTCCTTTGTAACCAGCAGCTTCACTCCTCATATGCTTTGAAGTATGTCCTCTCCAGTATCGTTTTCCGTCCTCGTAAATTGCTCCTAGGTACCAAGGTTGCTGAGGTTGGAGATGTGCTGAAGATGGAAGGACTTTGAGCATGCAGAAAGGTGTTGCGTGGGTGTACATATGTTTGACATTAATCTCTACATGTTCTTCTAGCTGCAAATTCATAATGTAAATGATTGTGTTTGTCAACTCAGGGTGAGACCCTGTTCTATGGGGGGGAGTGTGACAGCAAGTGGGCTGGCCTTGTGTTTTGCTTTTTCTGTTACCTGTTTCTTGCAGGTAGGTGGAGCTGACCCAATTATAGATGCAGCACACCTGAGAAGGCCAGTCGCAGTGTATATAAAGACACCTTGACTGAACCATGGGCGGCTGTCTCTCTCTGCCTGGCATCCATCATGTTTATTTGAGGCTTCAGTTATGGCTGTTATATCATTTCAATTGTGTTTAAGTTTCTTCACCTTATTTTCATTAAATATATCCTACAGCCTTTAAAAGCCTGTGTGTGGTCTCCCACTTGCTTGTCACTTCCTTTGAGCCGGGTTGTGACCGACCCGGCTCAAAGACAGACATTTTCCAATACAGTAAGAGACAGTCAATCGAACGGCCTCTGTGCTGGTGAAATTCAGCAATGCTCTGGGGACTCATTCAGTGGAGTGGCTTTACAGATAAAAGCTCCCAACATAAAGAAAAACAGCAGCAAGGAACTTGAGCTGAAGATTGAGAAAAATGTGTTTATTGTAGAAGATCAAGCACTCATACCTCAGAATTACTTTGGTTATTTTTTTTCTATCCCATAGCTTTAAAATTCTTTGGATGTTCTTTGACATCACACATGACATGAAATACAAGCAGATTCTGGAGTGGCTTAAATGATTTGAATTACTAACTACACTGTATTTTTACACACCCCTTTCTTCATCCCACTGTTCTGCAGTGTTGGAGCTCCCACAGATTCCACGAGGCAGGTCAAGTTTGGCTTGATTAAACACTGGAGCATCCCATGCACTAAACATTCTTAGGATAATGTTCAAACTGTTCATCACCTTTACGATATTAACTAGAATGCAGAATGTTACTATGGTGCTGATCAGCAGCTTCATGAAACCATAGATCATGGTATTTGTATCCATTCTGTCAGGTCTTGTGGATAAAGTCAAGTAAATGACAAGGTGTAATAACAATTGTGGCATCTATGGTACATGGATGTAGTGCTTCTGGCTCCCCATATACAGTATGTATGGTCAACTGATTTGGCTCAGTCACTTTGACACTCTTTGTGTTCAAGCCCATAGTTTCAGAGATTCATTCATTCATTGTGCAACAGCTGCTAATATTTTCACTGTCTGCAGAACTGGAGGGCTCTTAATCTTCACATGAGTTCAGAGTTCAGCTGTTGCCACCAAAAGCCAAGGCACAGTGATTTAGAATCTTTTACCCCATGAGGGTGTATTAAATTTAGTCTAGTGGTTAGTGGTATTCAGAAAGTAAACAGTATCAATACAAGGACTGTGTTTGTTGGGCCAAAACCACAAAAGATGATCTCCTTGATGAGGAGGAGTTGATACAACCCCTCTTCTCTGACTCCGCCCACCTCTGCACTTGCTGCTTGAGTTTGGCCTGAAGTTCTGCTGACAACCCCGACTCTATAGACACTATGAATATAACAGTGCTGAAAAAAACAGAGTCTCTTCCACCAAATCCAATATTTACATTTTTATTAGAAATGGTCAACACCTGTAACATATCTGACTCAACTTTGCATGTTTCCTGCAGGTGAAGGGCTGCTCATCATTGGAGGACACAAAGTAGAAAGCATGAGTGAGTCACTAAAGTCTTTGTTTCAAATCCTGCTAAAGATAAAGTCTTCATTTGAAATATAAAAATAAATGAATAATACATAATATATGTCCAGGTATTTTATGAGGAAACACAATTATTATTTAAATATCCCACATATTCGCATAGGATGGTCCTTGGACATGTATCATCTTTAGCTTTTTATTCCAGCTTAGGGCGCAGGATTGATCCACTATGAGACTTCAGCCTGATTTGATGGCAGATTATGCTTGTTCCCTGGCTCTTAAAGAAAAGTTCCCTCTAAAGCCCCCTAAGAGCTACGTTCCAGAAGTAGTACAGTACACACTTTATTATTTGTGTTAGACAGCAGTAATCTTGTCCCTGTCCTGTGTAAGCCCAGCGTTCCTCCAGCGTACACTTCCAGGATGTGTACATCCTCATCCTTGAAAGAGTGTCCACTGGCCTGTAGGTGTAAATAGACTGCAGAGTTCTGGCCTGATGACACCCAGTTTGTGGGTGAATGATGAGACTTAAACAAATTTGGCATAAACATTGACTTGGATTCAAAAGTCACTAGTTTAGTTTTTTTGGCCAAAGATCCAGAATTTACAAAGTAATTAGAATACAGTTTCTGTTAAATAAGATAACATTTTAAGCATAATAGTCTGTAAACAGAAGGGGAGATTGTGGGTTTACTCCACATTTGTTCAGATGCTGCTGACTCTAATCTCTGGTAACCACATTTTAAAATTCCTTAAAACCTTTGCTACATATATATAAGGTGAATCCTGCATTTTATAGGAATGTTTTCTGTACATAACACTGGACAGAGTAATCTATTAAGCTGTTGCCGGAGGATGTTATAAATGAAAATTGGCACCAAGTTTGGCTTTGTTGACCGGACCTTGTGATGTGTGCTCCCAGATTGTTTATGTAGGTTTTCAGTCATCCAGGTCAAAGCAGTGTAGGGACAACCCCCACGAGGGTTTAAATACCTATGACTCTCCACCATTGGGTTTTAGAAATGAAGAGGCCTCTTGGATGAGAGGTGAAATGTCTTCACAAAACTCCAGTCCACTCACAAAGTCCAGTCACTTTCTTTCAAAGCTCCTTTTACTGTGTTCCCAAAATATAAAATCATTCCGAGAAAGACTTCAGGAAAGATACATAGTGAGTAATGTATAGTGAGATACATATTACACTTTCCATGTTAAGGAAAGTATTAAATGTTAACAATCTACATCCTCAAGATAAAGCAATCTCTAAATTTGACATTTAGAAGATCCTTCAACAAAGGCATAGTGAGTTACTCTTTCTGGGCACTGCAGGTTCATGCAGCACGAGCGTTAAGGAAAATCAGAACCTGGACAACCACGTCTCCAAAGAGGGAATTGTAGCTGAGGCTGTTCAACTCCCCAGTGGGAATGCAAGGCATGGGAGGAAACGTCCCTTAGAAGAAGGCAATAATGGGCATACCAATTCCAGATACAGGCCCAGGAAGCGTAAGAAAGTCCCTCGGCCCATACTGCCCAAAAATGCTCTTATGCAGCTGAACGAGATCAAGCCAGGGTTGCAGTATAAGCTCCTCTCTCAGACTGGGCCGGTCCACGCACCAGTCTTTGAGATGACTGTGGAGGTCAATGGGCAGGTTTTTGAAGGTCTGGGTCCTACCAAGAAGAAGGCTAAGCTGAGTGCAGCAGAAAAGGCACTGTGCTCCTTCGTCCAGTTTCCTAATGCATCGGAAGCACATGCTGCCATGGGCCAGACCCTGTCTGCTCACACGGACTTCACCTCAGACCATGCCATTCCAGATATGCTCTTTAATGCATCGGAGACATTCAACCCTACAGAAGACACTTTTTACCTTGGTTCCAATACCAGTTTCTTCAGTTCACTGGGAATAGAGTACCCATTGCCATCCTCTCCTGTCCCAAACCTGGCACAGTCTCCCTTACCTCCAGCACCCTCCGCCTTCATCTCCCTAACAGCTGGCAAGAATCCTGTCATGTTTCTCAATGAGGTGCGGCCAGGCCTCAAGTATGACTTTGTGTCAGAGAGCGGGGAGAGTCATGCCAAGAACTTTGTCATGTCGGTGACGGTAGACTCTCAGAATTTCCAGGGTTCTGGGCGCAATAAGAAGCTGGCCAAGACTCGGGCTGCCCAAGCTGCTCTGTCTGCTCTCTTTAAGATACAGCTGGACCAGACACCATCACGACAACCAATACCCAGGGAGGGACTGCAGCTTCACCAGCCACAGGTGAGCATGGAAAAAATCAGTCTGTCTTTCTGTCTGACTCACTGACAGACTGACGTATGTGTGGCCTCTTCCTGATGACAGCATATTTGTCACACATGTTTCAGATCATCATTGGTGAGGGTGAGATAATTATACAGCATCTTTAATAACTTTGAAAAACAAGGATTGGGTGAACAAGTTTGTATTTATTTTGGATTTTTTTTAATACACAGGGCCAAAATTATACATGTCTGTGCATTGGGAACAGCAGCAAAGACTGTTCAATTCAATTTTATTTAAATAGCACCAAATCACAACAACAGTTTCTTCGAGGTGCTTAGCTGACCGTAACTACATAGAAGAGTAACTCTGCATTTGATCTTAGCTCATGTTTAAATCCTTTATCTAATTTGCTGGCCGAGGTTTCTGATGAACTTCAGCGATGCTCTATTTTGAGAGTTGTTGAACTCTGTAAGAGCCCCTTTCTTTAACCAGAAACAATGGAAAAGTGGAACATGGACGTGTCTTGATGGATGCTCAATCATCCAGGTAAGTAAATCTCTGAAAGTTGATTCTGGACGTTTTCAGTGGGAGAAACGTTTCATCATCATCCAAGTGACTTATTCAGTCTCAGCTGACTGCAGGTTTCAATCTTATAAACAGCACATTTGCATAATGACTAAAACCAGCCCACTGAAGGAACAATGGGCTGGGAGGTCACCTTCATCATAATTATGCAAATTCTCATGACCACTGATCAAAGACCCCTGATCAATGTCCATGAGTCCCATTCACAGAGAGTTGGGGAATGGCTGCAATCACAGCATTGTAAGATGGTGACAGATGCACCCTTAGGCCTACAACACAGAGCGAACACCATCCCCACTGACACAGCGACCAGGGAGGCAGAAGAACAGCACATCAAGAAGGCCCTGAGTAAATGTGGTTATCCCAGCTGGACTTTTGTCAAAGCTGGAAAGGCACCTAAAGAAAGCTCCAGCCGATCCAGGAGAGAAGGACAACCGCTGCCTAAGTAAAAACCTGTAGTGATCCCATATGTGTCAGGAGTATCAGAACAGCTGAGACGCATTTTTTCTAAACACCGGGTCTCTGTGTGGCTTTTAAACCCCAAAACACGCTGCGCCAAAAACTGGTCCACCCCAAGGATCGGGTCCCCCAACACAAACAGATTAACATAGTGTACGCTGTTAAGTACCAGGAGGATATGGTGTTATTTTTGTGCCACTATTCTGAGTGCACATAAAAAAAATTTGCAGGTGCAAGTGTTGCATTTTGAGGAGAAATTTATTTTGAGAGAAGAAAAGCTAAATTTGAGTGAACAAAATTCATTGCTGCGTGCAAAAAATGTATTTCAGTGTTTGCTATTATCCACACACACAATAGCAGCCCCTCTCGCTCAGTTTTTGCACTTGCGCTTGCTCGCAATATGTTGCTTGCGCTCTCAACATTTCTGCCCGTGCGCGTTCAAGTCTTTCTGTACACCGTTATATTTGTGCCACAAAACCAGCCAATCACAGACTTGGATGCAAAAAAATCTGATTGGCTGTTTTGGTCTCCAATCAGCTCAAAATGACAAAATGCAATATCCCAGAATGCATTTGTCCAAAACTCAAACGAGGCAGTGGCAGAGGAACACGAAGTGGCGCAGTTTGAAATATTACTCTTTCTGGATCACAAAATAAACTTTTAAGATATTTTCATGAGAGAATGGTGCTGTGTAAACTTCAAATATCTGCTCAATTTATCAAGACATCACATATTTGCAAAAGTGCTCTAACGTTTTCGGAGATGCCTGTTACCCACCAGCTGACCGGGTGGTCACTCGGGTTAAACATAATATAAAAGGCTGAACTGACAAAAAGTCACCGACTACACCACCAGGTATTACAGGAAAAACCATAAAGCCTTTGAACTAAAACATATCCAAACCGATATCATGACCAGCAGCTTTACAGCTGTGGCTCCAGCAAACATCAGCTGATACTAGAAATTAATATTAAATCAATTCTAACAACAGCTGATCAAGCTTGAACGTGCTGCTGTTGTTTAGCGCGACATCCGCTGGTTTCCTCTTTCTGGCGCAAAGTGGGCGATAAACAAACAAGAGAGAAAAGCCGATCAGCTGATCATTGATCAGTTTCATGATTGAAGTAGAAACAGGAGAGGGAGGGGAGAGAATGAGAGAAGAAGAGGCAGCTGTGCAGCGTAACGACAGAATAACTCCAGCTTTGTGTGGGGTTTTTTTTTTTCATTCTAGCTGAAGTCCGGGACGAATCGCGTTCCTTTTCCCCTCAATACAGATGTATTGTAATTGGTCCAGCTGAGAGTTGATCATGACCAATTGGCTAATCCACCACCTTTCATTGTTTATACCGTTACAAAAACAAACAAACAAACATAAAAATGAAAAATCACCATCGGCCCACCGGGCAAATATCTTAAAAGTTTGTTTTGTGACCCAGAAAGAGTAATATTTCAAACTCCGCCACTCTGTGTTCCTCCGCCACTGCCTTGTTTGAGTTTTGGACAAATGCATTCTGGGATATTGCATTTTGTCATTTCGAGCTGATTGGAGACCAAAACAGCCAATCAGATTTTTTTGCATCCAAGTCTGCGATTGGCTGTTTTTGTGGCACAAATATAACGGTGTACAGAAAGAGTTGAGCGCGCACGGGCAGAAATGTTGAGAGCGCGAGCAACACATGCGAGCAAAAACTGAGTGAGAGGGGCTGCTATTGTGTGTGTGGATAATACTGAAATACATTTTTTGCACGCAGCAATGAATTTTGTTCACTCAAATTTAGCTTTTCTTCGCTCAAAATAAATTTCTCCTTAAAATGCAGCACTTGCACCTGCAATTTTTTTACGTGCGCTCAAATTTTTTTTACGTGCGCTCAGAATAGTGGCACAAAAATAACGCCATTGGAGGATTGCCAGGATTTATACATCGGGGAAACCAAACAACCTCTGGCTACAACACAGAAGAGCCACCTCGTCCGGCCAGGACTCTGCAGTCAATTTACACCTACAGGCCAGTGGACACTCTTTCAATGATGAGGATGTACACATCCTGGACAGGGAGGAACGCTGGTTTGAGGGCGGAGTCAAGGAGGCCATTTACATGAAAAGGGAAAGACCATCTCTGAATCGAGGAGGGGGCCTAAGGGTACATCTGTCACCATCTTACAATGCTGTGATTGCAGCCATTCCCCAACTCTCTGTGAATGGGACTCATGGCCATTGATCAGTGGTCTTTGATCAGTGGTTGTTGATCAATGGTCATGAGAATTTGCATAATTAAGATTAAGGAACTGACCTCCCAGCCCATTGTTCCTTCAGTGGGCTGGTTTCAGTCATTATGCAAATGTCCTGTTTATAAGATTGAAACCTGCAGTCAGCTGAGACTGAAGAAGTCACCTGGATGATGATGAAACGTTTCTCCCACTGAAAACGTCCAGATGAACAGAATCAACTTTCAGAGAACACGGATGTGATTGTGCAACAAATCCATTCCTGTTTTAATGAGGGGGATTTAAAGTGATTACCTGAACCATGTAAGTGTGACAAATATAAGAAAAAGAAATCAGGAGTGAGGATTTCTTTTGGACTACAGCCTGAGTTGAATGAGGCAGTGGGTTGTATTGATCATGACCACCCTGTCTAAGGCTGGTTGAAGATGATAGCTTTAGGAGAGAACTTTCATGATGCTGAGAAGCTATTTAAACATGCCTTTAATCCCTATACAAAGCTGCTATGTTAACCCTCTGTGTGCTATTCAAACACTGCGATTTGTTATACCAGCCTATCCAAGTCATTTGTTGAATTAAAGGATTTGGGTGTTTTTTGAAGCTACTCACATCCCTGCTCTGCATTCACACTAATGCAGCATTCCTTAATGAAATAAGGAATGATATACTGAAATATGGATTTAAGCTGCTTTTAGTAACTTCTTATCCTCCTTCACTAACATTTTCTTTTGCTAATGTTTGTTAAATACAATTGAATGACAGTTGCTTCTCTAAAATTGTTGGTTGGATATTTGTTATGTCTTATTTCACATAATTTCACTGTTGCACTTATGTGTCACTCCTCAGGTCCTTGCAGATGCAGTCTCTCATCTAGTTATTGATAAGTTCAGCAAACTGACGGATAACTTCAGGGCTCCACATGCTCAACGGAAAGTCTTGGCAGGTGTTGTCATGACAGCAGGTATTCTTGTAGCCCAGGTCATGTCCTAATTAGAAGGTTGCTAGTCTGATCCCAGCTGCTCCTAGTGCCACTGAATGGAGAGTTCTGTCAGCGGGGGTTCAGATATCATTTCCAGAAATGCTTACACAGCAGTTTAAATGTGTACATGAGGCTCATGCCACCAACCCCCAACCAAATCTGCAGTAGATCTATAGTGAGGTACACGTACGTGTTCAACTCAATTCAATTTACAACAACAGTCGCCTCAAGGTGCTTTATATTGTACAGTAGACCCTAACACATACAGAGAAAAACCCAACAATCATATGACCCCCTATGAGCAAGCACTTTGGCGACAGTGGGAAGGAAAAACTCCCTTTTAACAGGAAGAAACCTCCGACAGAACCAGACTCAGGGAGGGGCGGGGCCATCTGCTGCGACCGGTGAGAGAAGGAAGACAGGATAAAGACATGCTGTGGAAGAGAGACAGAGATTAATAACAGGTATGATTCAATGCAGAGAGGTCTATTAACACATAGTGAGTGAAGAAGAAACGCCCAGTGCATCGTGGGAATCTCCCAGCAGCCTACACCTATTGCAGCATAACTAAGGGAGGATTCAGGGTCACCTGGTCCAGCCCTAACTATATGCTTTAGCAAAAAGGAAAGTTTGAAGCCTAATCTTGAAAGTAGAGATAGTGTCTGTCTCCTGAATCCAAACTGGAAGCTGGTTCCACAGAAGAGGGGCCTGAAAACTGAAGGCTCTGCCTCCCATTCTACTTTTAAATACTCTAGGAACAACAAGTAAGCCTGCAGTGTGAGAGCGAAGTGCTCTAATAGGGTGATATGGCACTACAAGGTCATTAAGATAAGATGGGGCCTGATTATTTAAGACCTTGTATGTGAGGAGCAGGGAAGCCAATACAGGAGAAATCTGCTCTCTCTTTCTTCGAACGCTGCACTGAGGTCTAGCAGGACAAGCACAGAGATGAGTCCACTGTCAGAGGCCATAAGAAGATCATTTGTAACCTTCACTAAAGCTGTTTCTGTGCTGTGATGAGCTCTGAAACCTGACTGAAACTCTTCAGATAAGCCATTCCTCTGCAGATGATCTGTTAGCTGTTTGACAACTACTCTTTCAAGGATGTTTGATATGAAAGGAAGGTTGGAGATTGGCCTATAATTAGCTAAGACTGCTGGGTCTAGAGATGCTTTTTAAGTAAAGGTTTAACTACAGCCAGCTTGAAGGCCTGTGGTACATAACTGATTATTAGAGATAGGTTGATCATATTTAAGATTGAAGCATTAATTAATGGCAGGACTTCTTTGAGCAGTTTTGTAGGAATGGGGTCTAAAAGACACGTTGATGGTTTGGAGGAAGTAATTATTGAAGTTAACTCAGAAAGATCAATTGGAGAAAAAGAGTCTAAATGAATATCAATGGTACTGAAAGTAGCTGTAGATAATATTACATCTGTGGGATGATTATTGGTAATTTTTTCTCTAATGATTAAAATGTTATTTGTGAAGAAGTTCATGAAGTCATTACTAGTTAACGTTAAAGGGATTGTTGGCTCAGTAGAGCTCTGACTTTTTGTCAGCCTGGCTACAGTGCTGAAGAGAAACCTGGGGTTGTTCTTATTTTCTTCAATCAGTGACGAATAGTAAGATGTTCTGGCTTTGCGGAGGGCTTTCTTATAAAGCAACAAACTATTTCTCCAGGCTAAATGATGATCTTCTAAATTTGTGACACGCCATTTCCTCTCCAGCTGACGAGTTATCTGCTTTAGGCTACGTGTTTGAGAATTATACCACGGAGTCAGGTACTTCTGATTTAAGTCTAGTTTTCACAGGAGCTACAGTATCCAGAGTCGTACGTAGTGAGGAGGTAAAATTATTAACAAGATAATCGACCTCTGTTGGAGTAGCGTTCAGGTAGCTGCTCTGCTCTATGTTGGTACAGGGCATTGAAGATGATAACAGTGGGTGGATTATATTCTTAAACTTAGTTACAGCACTTTCAGAAAGACATCTACTTTGATAAAGTCTACTCTCCACTGCTGTGTAATCAATTATTGTAAATGTAAATGTTATCAGGAAATGATCAGACAGCAGAGGGTTTTCAGGAAACACTGTTAAATGTTCAGTTTCTATGCCATATGTTAAAACAAGATCTAGAGTGTGATTAAAGTGGTGGGTGGGTTCTTTTACATTTTGACAGAAGCCAATTGAGTCTAATAACAGATTAAATGCCATGTTGAGGCTGTCATTTTTAGCATCTACATGGATGTTAAAATCACCCACAATAATTATTTTATCTGAGCTGAGCACTAAATCAGATAAAAAGTCTGAGAAATCAGAGAGAAACTCTGTGTAAGGCCCAGGTGGACGATAGATGATAACAAGTAAGACTGGTTTCTGAGTTTTACAGCTGGGTTGGACAAGGCTAAGCATCAGGCTTTCAAATGAATTAAAAGTCTGTCTTGGTCTTTGGTTAATTAATAGGCTGGTGTGAAAAATTGCTGCCACACCGCCCCCTCGGCCTGTGCTTCGAGGTTTCTGGTAGTTAGAATGACTCGGGGGTGTTGATTCATTTAAACTAACATAATCATCCTGCTGCAACCAGGTTTCTGTAAGGCAGAGTAAATCGATTTGTTGATCAATGATTAAGTCATGTACTAACAGAGACTTGGAGGAGAGAGACCTAATATTTAATAATCCACATTTCACTGTTTTACTCTTTGGTTCAGATGTGGATACTGTATTGTTCTTTCTTTGTGATTTTTTATGTTTAAGTTGTTTGTTGCTGGTTTTTAGTTTGTTTTTTGTCTGTTTGGGAGCTGACACAGTCTCAGTGGAGATGGGTTTTTCGGGGGTAACAGGAGGAGAGAAGCTGCAGAGAGGCGTGTAAGACTGCAACTCTGCTTCCTGGTCCCAACTCTGGATAGTCATATTTTGGGGGGTTTAATAAATTTGTGGGATGGATCCAAGGTGGGATGGATGCCATCTCTCTTTATAATCTGTTTATTTATACATCAAATATTGAAGTATTAGTTTGAATGAAAGCCTTACTAGTACTACATGTAAAGCTGGCTTAATTTAGAAAGATCAATCTTACTATAACTACAGCTTAGAATCAAATATGTAAATTAGGCAAATTCAATTACTGATAAACTTTTACACTTCTTACAAAGACCAGACTATTGGGATACTTAATATTCTGTTTCTTCTGGGCTGCACTGTAACTGTACATGTGAGCATGTCATATTTTCTATACATGACAGCAGGCACACAAAGGGACACAGGTACAATAGGGGGAGGCCTGGAGTTGAGAGGAGGTATGAAAATAATACATTTACATTGGATAAGGTAACCCTCACTCCTAGCATGTCAACATCTGGTGGCCTGGCATTGATCTTAATGCATCTAAATCAGTTGCTTATTTTTGGCCTGCTTACCTTGGCTATTTCATCTGCAAGACACAGGTGCAGAGGAGAGGGGCAAAGTGGCCGTCGGTTGGAGGTCAAGCGACTGCTGTTAATCAAATCAACCAATTTGAACTTCTTTAAACCAGCTGGGGCAGGGATAGCTCAGTAGGTAGAGTGGTCGCCCCATGATCGGAAGGGGGTCAGGGGTTTGAATCCACTGAGCGGTTACCCTGAGGTACCATCTCTGCACACAGCTCCCCAGGTGCTGGATTGGTAGCTGCCCACTAAGTGAATGGGTTAAATGCAGAGGACTAGAAATTTCCCACATGTGGGACTATATGGGATTAAAAATTAAAAAATTAATCAGCAGTCTCTGTCAGTCTCAACAGTGAGAAGACACAGTCTAACGAGTGAAACCAAACATGGTGCATGATCATGCTTCATAACAAGGTCCAACAAAAATAGACTGGTATAATGTTTGATGGTCTATATCTACTTTACAGTTTATGTACATGGGCTATACAATTTGATAATCTTGTGAGTAAAATGGATAGAGCTCTGTCAGTGGTGGGAAAAGTTCCAAAATAAATGACACCAAATACTTTGAATACATTAGTTTAGTCACAGTTTGATTATTGTGGTGAGGTGTTTCAACTAAAGTAATTAAAAGTTCCAAGTAGCTTTAAATCAAGCTGCTCATTGTGCATTGCAGTGCTCTTCAAGAACCAATGCAAATCCGATTTATCATAACTTGGGCGAGCTAATTGTTAGAGGTCATTTCATGATCAGAAATACTAGTGAAGAGATTCTGGAATCAAAATCAAAATTGAGTAAAGGTTACAGATAGAAAACACTAATCTACCAAGTTGATAAGTTTCAGTTCAGTGCACTTTTATTTATATAGCACTACCTCACAACAAAAGATGGCTCATGTGAGCAAGCATGAGTGGGAAGGAAAAGTCTTTTAAGAGGAAGAAACATCTGGTAGAACCACGTTCATGGAGGGACAGTCATCCATCATGTTTGAGGTGAGAGTAAAGAGAAGACAGCAGAGAGAGAGACTGGAAATATGGTAAACTAAAGGATTGTTAATGATTAAATACATTAGTGATATATAAACACACACCAAAAAAAGGTGAGTGAAGTATTGTTTAGTCCATCATTGGAAGTCCAGTTCAGTGTAACTTGTTCTGCAGCAATGGAGGTTGATCAAGCCTTGAAAGCTGCTGCTACTAATTCCTACAGCTGTTCCAACTTTTCTGGATTACTTCCCCCTCTGTCTGCATAAAAGCAGTGCTGGAACACACTGTGGTACCCTCGTGAGCATCAGTCGAACAGTATTGTACTGCAGAAAGTAATGTGTTGGTACAAACATGGTGAGAAAAACCAATGGAAGAGAGACAGACCATCATAACACTTATAAATGTAGATCTGCAAAGAAAGTCAAGGTGTCAGTGAGTCCAGTTTCCTTCAGCATCAAAGGCTCAGAAACTGTGACAGGAAGAGGTCTGCAGACCCAAAGACACGACTGAATCAGAGGACAAGTTTCTGAGAGTTAACAGCTGTGTGATCGGCGGCTCACAGGACAACAGCTTCAAGCAGCTTCATAGTGGTCGTAGTGAGAAAGTCTCAGTTTCAGCTGTGAAGAGAAAACTTCAAGCTGCAGGTTTGACAGGACGAGTTGCAGCAAGAAAGCTCTATCTGGAAGTCCCACAGGATCTTAGCTCGTTCATTCTCCACCTCCTTTGGGAGCGTCTCAGGATTGTCTCAGGGGCATCTTTACACAGCCTGTACCTGGGGTCTTGCCTGGTGTGATAGACCCCAGCCTCTATGGATCTTGTACTCAGAGCTTGTTCTTGTGCTGCCATGATTAGTGCCTCTGTGCTGTCTTTCAGTCCAGCTTTGTCCAGCCACTGGTAGGATTTCTGGATATCAGCCAGCTCCTCTATCTGCCGGTGGTACATACCGTGCAGGGGCCTGTCCTTCCATGATGGTTCCTCCTCTTCCTCGGGTTTCTGCTGCCTGAGGTATTCACCAAGCACGCAGTCAGTTGTGGCCATCTTCCTGAGGTGCTCATGGATGTTTGATGTCTCATCCTGGATAGTGGTTCTGACACTCACTAATCCTCAGCCTCCTTCCTTTTGATTAACGTATAGTCTCAAGGTGCTGGATTTAGAGTGAAATCTGCATTCATGATAAGGAGCTTCCTCGTCTTTATTTCAGTGGCTTCTTTCTCCTCCTTTCGCCAACTTATTATCCCAGTGGGGTATTTGATTACTGGCATGGTAGGTGTTGATTTCCTGGATCTTATTCTTTCCATTCAGCTGACTCCTCAGGACTTGCCTTACTCTCTGCAGGTATTTGGTGGTTTTGGCTTTTCTAGCAGCCTCTTCATGGTTATGAAGTTTGCCTCTAGTGTTGTTCACCAAATCCCCATCAAATTCCTGATGAAGGCTCTAAGGGTCCTGTTGATTTTGTATTGTCCTAGGCATTCCAGGATCTGCGTGTGGGGCATTGAGTCATAGGCTTTATTGTAGTCAGTCTAGGTTCACACATTGATGAGTGTGATCTTGCTGTCTAGGGCAACTGCTCTGTCGAGCAGGAGCTCGTATTTCTCCCCTCTGGCATGCCTGCCTATTCCTGTCTGTGCCCCGCTCATGTATTGAGCCATGTGCCAGTTTATCTTAGCAGCTACGATGCCTGACAGGAGCTTACATATGTTACTGAGGCAGGTTATTAGTTGGTAGTTTGATGTGAGAGGTCCCTCCGGGGGATCCTTGGGGATCCCCAGAAGGGGCTGTCCGGCTTTTTGGTAGCCATTCTGGGTGTCTCTCATCTATGAGCAGCTGGTTCATTTGTGCTGCCAGACGCTTGTGGAGTCCAGTCAGCTCCTTCAGCCGGCATGAATCATGTCAGGGCCTGATGCTGTCCAACTCTTCATACTGGAGCTTACTGGTCTCCTATAAACAAGCGTTTGGTGACAGTAGGAAGGAAAAACAGCTTTTAACAGGAAGTAACCTCTGGTGGAATGAGGCTCAGGTACGGGCAGCCATATGCAGCAATTGGCTGGGGTAAGAGGAGGGAGACAGGGCCATGTTTGGACAGGTATACTTATTATGCAGAATGGAAGATAAGATATGTGGAAAGATAAAAGAAACAGGGAGATTTTCAGTTGAAGCCACATAAAATAACAGGCACGTGGTAGCCTGGTTTCTCTGAGAGTGGTTTCTCAGCAGGAAGGACATCTTTCCTTGAAGAAAAACTGTTCCAGACACTATTCATTTTAAATTTTTAGGATAATAAAATATGCTGAAGTTGAAGCGGTCAAATTGATTCGGCTGAAGTGGCAAGATGTTAGGGACCTTGTGAACCAGTGCAATGTTTTACCCATCCAGGTGCAGATGTGAAGGAGGCTCAGGTCATCTGCGTATCCACAGGGACAAAGTGCATCGCTCGTGAATACATGAGTAACCGAGGTTTGGCCCTCAATGACTGCCATGCAGAGATTGTAGCTCGTCGGTCTCTCATTAGGTTCCTGTACTCCCAGCTGGAGTACTTCCTCAGGTAAAAGCTTCCCACCTACTTTCAAAGTGCTCCCTACACATACTGTACATAGAACTGAGTCTACAAAACCAGTCTTTACCCTTACTTACTGATTCAAAACAACTAAATACAGTTTGTCTGTTGACTATTTGTACAGTGGTGTAAAAAAGTGTTTGGGCCCTTGCTGATTTCCTGTTTTTTGTATGTTTGTCACACCTAAATGTTTCAGATCATCAAACAAAAATGTAAGTATTACACAAAGATAACACAAGTAAACGTGTTTATTATTAAGGGGGAAAAAATCCAAACCTATATGGCCATGTGTGGAAAAAATGATTGGCCCCTAAACCTAATAACTCTTTGGCCCACTTTCCATAATTGTTGGATTTCAGCCACATTCGAGGGTTTTCGAGTATTAACCACCTGTTTAAGGTCATGCCACAGCATCTCAACCGGTTTCAGGTCAAAACTTTGACTAGACTAAGTTTTGACTTAACTTTGACTAGCACAATAAAGTCATGTTTTAACGAGGGGGGAACAATAACGTTTTCACAAATGGCCATGTAGGTCTGTATTTTTTCCCCTTAATAATAAACACCAAATATTTGTTTGCTAGTGTTATCTCTTTCTAATGTTTATATTTTTTTGATCATCTGAAACATTTAAGTGTAATAAAAATGCAAAAAATATTAAATCAGGAAGGAGGCAAACACTTTTTCACACCACTCTAGTGTTTTAACAAATTATCAGTTACTGTCAACCAGCTATTCTGAACATTTCAGAAAGCACTGCTAGCCTACCAGTCTTTTGTCTGCATTTCTATTTTAGTAACAGTGAAGAAGAACATCAGAAATCCATTTTTATGCAGTGTGATAACAGTCAGGGCTTCAGAGTAAAGGAAAATGTCCAATTCCACCTGTATATCAGCACCTCCCCCTGTGGAGATGCTCGCATCTTTTCACCTCATGAATGCGGAGTGGACGGTAAGTGGATTATTATGATCGTTAGAAATAGAGATTCATAGTGATGAAACAATATTTGGTTTTTGCCTGAAAATATGTAGATTACTGTTATGTCGTCAGTGACCTTTTACCTGTGTCAGATCAGGGAGATGGACATCCCAACAGAAAGGCCCGTGGGCAGCTGCGCACTAAAATTGAGTCTGGTGAGGGAACCATACCTGTGCACTCCAGTAACACCATCACGATGTGGGACGGTGTTCTTCACGGAGAAAGGCTGCTTACCATGTCTTGCAGCGACAAGATTGCAAGGTGTCTGTTTTGCTTGTTACATGCTCACATGGTGATTAGCAACATCACATGTTGTCCTTTTCTGGGGGCTTTTATGGCCAGGTATAAGGGCATAAAAGCCCTTATACCTGAGCCCTTTATATTATCTTTGTAAAGTATGAAAGTACAGATAACAATCTAAGGAGCTTGGAAAGAAAAGCGTCTGGACTTCTTTAAGTTTTCTTGAAGATGTTTCATCTGAGAAGTTCTTCAATTCTAAGAAAAATTGGTGTAGAGTACCAGATTTTAAGCCCTATGGGAGTATCCCCCCAAGAGGGTCATGGACCCCCTTATGATCCTCTGCCTAATCACACGAGGCAAGGTGTAAAAACGGGTGTAGGTCACAATCAGCCAAGGTTTCAGGTGGACCCACTGTGAAACCTAGCCCCACCCTATTATGTGATTTACTGAGGTCAAATGGCCCAGGGTGTGAATGGGCGTTAAGGCGTCTGGGAAGGATCTTAAAACTGGATTACAGATGGCAGACAGTTGGTGTCGTAAGCCCCGCCCTCTGTTCAAAGATGGTTGTTCACAGTGGACATAGATGCTTCTTTCTAGAACTGAAGAAGCTTCTCGGATGAGAGGTGAAACGTCTTCAAGCAACTTAAAGAAGTCCAGACGCTTTTCTTTCCAAGCTCCTTAGACTACCATGACCTGGATGACTGAGAACCTACACAGACATACAGATAACAATAAAATTATACCCTCCCCACCCCCTCATATAAATTTGAGAGTTTTGTCAAAAATTTCTGAAGTTCATTTTTAGCTGAGCAAGGGATTTTCAAAATAGCATTTATAAACATACTGTACTAACCCTTTTTACCTTCTTCAATATGATATGTGCCCTAATTACTAACTTTCTAAGGTGGCCTTTGTGGCTGGAAAGAAAATTATAAAAGGCACTGCTGAGAGGCTGGGTTAGGGTTAGGGGGACGGTGACGATTCCCATGAGCCTTGGTTTTATTTAATGTTTTATTAAATAAATAAAAGTACTCTGGGAATACTATGAACAAGCATCTTATGCTTCCACATCGTGAGATAACATTAGCCAGGCAAACTTAAATGAAATGGGCTCAGCTGTCATCATCCATTATTGGACACATTTGGTTTCCTCCTAATTCAGAGTGAGCTAATGGCTCAGTCACACAAGTTTACAATAATAATAATAAGAAGAAGAAGAAGAAGAAGAAGAATGATTGTATTGAACTTTTTCAACTTCTGTGACCAGTTGCAGATTGTGGTGACAATTAAGGGCGTTGTACACTTATGACCACTTTTGATTGCAAAGCGATTGCACCGGTCGTCGAATAGGCCGACCTGTGTAAATTCACAGATATGTGCTTTTCAATCACGTCACAGCTAACTGCTGTATTACCAGAAGTAGATTGCATGTAAATGCCAACTTTACCCCATTAAGTTACAGAGTTGGTGTGCTTGACAATGGCTTTGTTAAGCATATCAACTCTGAAAGATTTTGCTGTGAACTCATTTCTACTAGCCATTGTCTATGCTGTCATCTAAATGCACAAGTTTAACACTCCATCTTCATATTTATAGCCTTGTACTATCCATTTGTTCTAAATATTAAAACCAGCTCTGCAGAATCACTTTAGTTTGAAGTGTGTTTTGGAAGAGATCAATGGGAATCCTGTTGATTCAATGCATGTGTACAGAGGCTGAATCTAGGAGGACACTAACAGCAGCAGACCCCTCTGTGCCTGATCAGGTTTATATTTTCAGGAAATACTAA
The DNA here is from genome assembly GCF_036321145.2 of Pelmatolapia mariae. Classification (NCBI taxonomy): domain Eukaryota; kingdom Metazoa; phylum Chordata; class Actinopteri; order Cichliformes; family Cichlidae; genus Pelmatolapia; species Pelmatolapia mariae. The sequence goes on from NC_086246.1 coordinate 5,097,771, forward strand.
TCTGCTTTATTTCTTTGTTTCTGTCAATTTCTCTGAAGATTTTACTCTGTTCCTTCAGGTGGAACGTTGTCGGATTTCAAGGCTCTTTGTTGAGCTACTTTACTGAGCCCATCTATTTCTCCAGCATCATCCTGGGCAGCCTGTACCATGCCGACCACCTCTCCAGAGCCATGTACCAGCGGATTACTGAGATTGAAGAGCTACCACAGTCCTTTAGCCTGAACAGGCCACTGCTCAGTGGTGAGAGGGACTGTACTTTTCCACAGTTCACTGATTTCTCTGATCTGTTCATTTGGATCTGATTGTTCTGAGAATCTGAAACCAGGTCCTGCTCACAGATTTTATGGAAAATTCCCAAACCAAGAGATATAATTTTTGTTTTAATTTTTAACATTTGAAAGGTTGCCAATTAATTAGTAAAATAATCCATGAGGTAATGAAAATGGCTGGCAAAATGTGTTCACATGTTTTGAACCTGTGTACAATACACAGCATTGATGTCAAACCCATTTTACATCATGGGCCATGTACAGCCCACTCTGATGTGAAGTGGGCCAGTAGTATGGATGGCATTCACGGTCGTGGGGGTCTTTATTATTAGGATAATTAGTAAAATGTACAAAAATACAGATAAAAGTTAAAATCCACACTGTGAAGTATGCGACACACACACACCGTTTTTGCTCATGATCAAGTGTTTATTTATAATAATAATGCACTGTGACAGCTCGTTCCGGTCCAGCCAGCCTCCCGCTCGACTCTGCCGTCACTATATAGACACACAGAAGGAAGACACTCATGACACAATTGCCACCACCTGTGGCTCCCCTGCCTCCCGGTACCACCCCCCTGAGCTCACCGCTCCACCCCTCCCTTGCAGCTACGCCAGGGACCACACCTCCGCCACACACCCCCACTGCCCGACTGAGGCCGGGGAGCCGTCTGGCCGAACCTACTCCCCCCCGCAAGCGAGAGAGGAAATCGGCCACAGCCATCTGCGCCCCCGGCCTATGGACCACCTTGAACTTAAAGGGCTGTAAAGCCAGATATCACCGGGTGATTCGGGCGTTGGCGTGAAGAAGAAGAGCCGCCGCGGTGGAGCCACTGCAGCGGGGCATGGTCCGAGCAGAGGGTGAATGAGCGCCCCAGGAGATAATAGCGAAGGGAGTCAACCGCCCACCGGATAGCCAAGCACTCTTTCTCCACAGTGCTGTACCACCTCTCCCGCTCAGACAGCTTCCGGCTAATGTAGAGCACGGGCCGGTCGACCCCCCGTACCTGCTGGGACAAAACGGCCCCCAGCCCTCTGTTCGAGGCGTCAGTCTGCAGAACAAAAGGGAGGGAAAAGTCAGGAGTGTGGAGCAGCGGCTCTCCACAGAGAGCTTTCTTCACCTGCACAAATGCTGCCTGGCATGGCCCCGTCCACTGGACCAGATCCGGAGCACCCTTGCGGGTGAGATCAGTCAAGGGGCTGGTCAGCTCCGCAAACCCCGGCACGAAACGGCGGTAGTAACCTTTCAGCCCCAGGAACCGTCTCACCTCCTTTTTCGTCTTGGGGCGCAGGCAGGATGCTAGAGCCGCCGTTTTCTCTACCTGTGGATGCACCTGCCTGCCCCCCAAGTGGTACCCCAAATACTGAAACTCCCTCCGTCCAACCGCACACTTCTTCGGGTTGGCCGTGAGCCCCGCCTGCCACAGGGACTCCAGGACTGCGGCCACCCGCTGCACATGCTCCGCCCAGGTGTCACTATGGATGATCACGTCATCCAAGTAGGCGGCAGCATACGCAGCGTGCGGACGCAGCACCCGGTCCATGAGGCGCTGAAAGGTGGCCGGGGCTCCGAACAAGCCGAACGGCAGCGTGACGAACTGGTACAAACCGTACGGAGTGGAGAAGGCCATTTTCTCCTTGGACTCTGCAGACAAGGGAATCTGCCAGTAGCCCTTGGTTAAATCCAGTGTCGTGAAAAAACGGGCCGTGTCTAACCGGTCCAGGAGCTCGTCGACCCAGGGCATGGGATAAGCATCAAACTGTGACACCTCATTCACTTTGCGATAGTCGGCACAGAACCGTATAGACCCATCCTTCTTCACCATGAGAACGATGGGGCTACACCAGGCGCTGTGCGACTCTTCTATTACTCCCATCTTCAGCATTTCGGCCAATTCCCTCTGAACGATTTGCCTTTTGTGTTCAGGGAGCCTGTAGGGCCGTGAAAGCACCATCACGCCAGGCTGTGTTTCAAAATGATGCTCAATGAGAGACGTCTTGATGCATTCTCAATCATCCAGGAAAGTAAATCTCCAAAAGTTGAATCTGTTCATCTGGACGTAGCGTTTTGTGGGAGAAACGTTTCGTCACTCATCCAGGTGACGTCTTCAGTCTCAGCTGACTGCAGGTTTCCCCAAACCTTATAAACAGTATATTTGCATAATGACTGAAACCAGCCCACTGAAGGAACAATGGGCTGTGAGGTCAGTTCCTTAATCATAATTAATCATAATTATGCAAATTCCCATGACCGTTGATCAATGGTCCATTGGTCATGGGAATTTGCATAATTATGATTAAGGAACTGACCTCACAGCCCATTGTTCCTTCAGTGGGCTGGTTTCAGTCATTATGCAAATGTACTGTTTATAAGGTTTGGGGAAACCTGCAGTCAGCTGAGACTGAAGAAGTCACTTGGATGAGTGACGAAACGTTTCTCCCACAAAACGCTACGTCCAGATGAACAGATTCAACTTTTGGAGACTCAATGAGAGACGTTCAGCCGGGCAGGGGGGAGAACACGTCCGCAAAGCGCTGTTGCAACACTCTCTGGGCCTGTGTGAGATGGTCATCACAATGGAGGGAGGCGGGAATGATAGAATATGGCACCTCCGGCCCCAACTCATCTCTCTCCTTAACCAGGCTCACCAGAGAAGCAGACTCAGCCTCCCTCCATGCTTTCAGGAGGTTGAGGTGATAAATCTGCGTGGCCCCTCCCCTGTCCATTCGTGCGACCTCATAGTCAACGTCCCCCACTCGCCATGTGACCACAAAGGGACCTTGCCATTTGGCGAGTGACTTTGAGCTAGAAGAAGGGAGTAATACAAGCACTTTGTCTCCCGGTGAATATTGCCTGAGTCTAGCCCCTCTGTTATACAGGCGCTGCTGAGGCTGCTGAGCCTGGAGCAAATTCTCCCGTGATAACCTCCCCAAGGTGTGGAGTTTCGCTCTCAGGTCCAACACGTATTGAATCTCGTTTTTTGTGGGGCTCAGACCATCCTCCCAGCTTTCTTTAATTAGGTCGAGCACCCCACTTCGAATGGACGATCCTCCCCAGACAGCTTGCAGGCACGGAACCACCGGCAATGGTCTTCCAGGGCGAGGCCCATCCGGTCCAACACGGCCCGGCACACGTCGTCGAAGCTGCTCCGCGAGGCTGGTGGCAGGCCCAGAGCCGCCGTTTGAGCCTCCCCCGACAGCAGTGGGATCAGCCATGGGGCCCACTCTGCTCGCGGCCACTGGCACGCCTCCACCGTCGCACAGAACGCCTCCAAAAAAACCTGGGAATCGTCACCGTCCCCCATCCTGGGCATCGCCACCAACAGAGGCGGCGACTTCGGCGACGCAGCAGCTTTTGACCAGTTGCTCCAGGACCTTGGTCTGGTGGTCCGAATGTTCCTGGAGCTTCATCAGATGTTCCAGCTGGGCCACGGCCTGGTCCTGGCACATCGTCGCCAACTCCGCCAGCATCTGTGCCAACAACTGCACAGGCTGAGTGGGCGACGCATCGTGGGGGTCAGACATCCCACACTGGGTTTTAGCACCACTTGTGAAGTATGCGACACACACACACCGTTTTTGCTCATGATCAAGTGTTTATTTATAATAATAATGCACCGTGACAGCTCGTTCCGGTCCAGCCAGCCTCCTGCTCGACTCTGCCGTCACTATATAGACACACAGAAGGAAGACACTCATGACACAATCGCCACCACCTGTGGCTCCCCTGCCTCCCGGTACCACCCCCCTGAGCTCACCACTCCACCCCTCCCCTGCAGCTACGCCAGGGACCACACCTCCACCACACACACATTTCCTCACCTTTTCTAAAACTGTCCGGTGGGCTGGATTGGTGTTTTCAATGAGCCGACTCTGGAACTCGAGCCTTTTGTACAGCCAAGCAGCTATCTCATTCATGTTTTTTAAAATAGTTTAATGTGCCCAATATGCAGGAATAAGTAACACAGAGGCCCGTCAGCCAGGAAAAGCTCCAAACTTCAGTGTGAACTGGACGGTGGGGGACAAGGGTTTAGAGCTGATCAATGCCACCACTGGGAAAGATGATCTGGGTCGACCCTCCAGGCTTTGCAAACACGCCCTCTACAGCCGATGGATGAATCTACACTGCAAGGTAACACAGTGCTGATTTTTCAATGCATGTACTGTAGTGTGAGATTGCATACTGTATCGATCCGGTCTTTAAGTGGTGACGTGATGAATCTTGCTTCCGGGCCCAAAGTAGTCTGCATTTAATAAGGCTGTTGTGTTTTTAACATGTTTTAATACTTTGTATCTTGTTCTATTTAATCTCAACAAGCTCCTAAAAACAATCAGTGATCACTGTCGGCTTCTCTCGGTTTTTATTACTGCTAATCATTTTAAAGCTCAGTTTTTAAACCCTTACAATGTAACTACAGCCCAGCCCACGCGGCAGTATATTAATGACTAACCTCGTATTGTGGATGGATTATCTCAGTTGTTCTCCTGACTGAAGTTTGGTCCGTTTACAGCATCCTGCCATGCGATTGCATTTGTCCCTAACCATCGGGAACCATCACGTTAACTTTTATCAAGTCCTCCAGCTTTACTGTTTATGCTATGCTAACATAGCTTTGTCGCGCTAGCGATCACGTAGCACATCATTATATACCAGCTAGTCCAACTTCAGTAACCCTACAAACGTCACTGCTGTTTAGTTTTCTGTCTTCATTTATGTTGGAAGTGATAGCAGAGCTGTACGTTTTAATTTTTCAGAAATCTCTCAGTCAGAACATGCTATATCATGTTTAGGTGGAAACTAGCGAGCTAACTTCCTGCTAACTTCTAACTCTGTTAAATTTAATAAATTCTGTTTTCATGGATGTCTGGATGTTAAACTTAATTGTTACACCTGGTAAAGCAGCAACGTTGATCATTTTATTACAGATGAAAGAATTTAGACAGTTTTTAACTCTCAGTGATTGTGTGACCTGCAGCGGAGTTTGGGCCCAGGTACGGCTAATGACGTCAGACTTAAAGACCGGATTAATAATAAAAGTGTGTAAGTAGGAGGTCTGGCCAGAAAGCCTGCGCGCGAGCCCGACCCATGGCCCTTTTCTCTTCCTGCACTGTCCAATAAAGGCAAATGCCAAAAAGATGTATTTTTAGAAAGTCATTCCTGGTTGTTGCACATTGTTGCTGTTGTCTAAGTGAAGACTTGTCTCCTTTATACCATAGCTCTCCTCCATGCTGCGAATCAGAACGGTGAGACTCAGAAGCTACCATGAGGTCAAACAGGCAGCGAAGGAATATCATTCTGCAAAGCAGACACTCTTCAGGGCCTTCCACAATGCTGGATTGGGCGCGTGGATAAAGAAGCCTATAGAGCAGGACCAGTTTGCCCTCTCCAGCTGATGTACCTCATTCTACCTTGATTTTTGTAGCATTGTGCTACTCCCTCTTAGCCTGGACTACATTTTAAAAAGGTCAATATTCAGTCAATTATACAACTTCATACAAAGGGTAAATGTAAAAACAGACTGAGAATAGCAGTAACTTAGTAAACTGTTACTTGATATGTTGATATGTTCTTTCTCAGGTATGGTTATGCTAAATAAATCAAGTATCAACACCTTTCACATTCTGTATTGTGAGCTCTAATGATCAGAGCTGCATATCTCTCACTGACTAAACTCACAAGGAGTTCTAATACACACACTCGTGTGTCTTATCTGCTTGAAAAATGTGTGTCTTTGCATCTTCTGTTCTCAGGTAAGCACACCTACAGTCTGTTTATCTACTTCATTTTTACGCATGGCGGTTTAACATGCCTGGGCATGCTTAAACTGCCATGTTCACAACCAAGTAAATGTTGGAACAGTTATAATATGTTAATTACTTGCAGTCAATTTCGTATCAATTACAGAAACTGAAACGTGAATGAAGTATAATTCCTGAGTTCCAGTGGGGGGGAAAAAAAGACAGAAAAGACGTTTGTGAACACTTTGGAGTTACCAGGATTTCTAAATTGCAAGATTTGCAGAGTGTTGCGGTCTAGCTCAGTTTTTCATGAAAGGTAAGCCGGGCAGACTTCAGTATCTTTCAATCCCATCTTTCTTCACAGTAAACAAGCACTCTAGCAGTCTGTGACTCTTCAGTCTGGCTTAAGTTGGATGTATAGTATCTTTGAGCTACAAGTCTGACAGCGTGACTTTATTGAATACTCCCTCTTACCACACTGTTTTGATACAAAGTTACAAAGTTACACCCAACAGTGTAACTTTGTAAACAGAGTATTCGTGCAAACTTCAGTCCATGTGAGAGTCCAGAGCTTCCCACAAAAATCCAACACTGTTAATGTCACCAAAGAGGTCGTCTGTGGGTGTTTTTGATTAGAACTCAACTCTTAATCTCCAACACTCTGAATGATCAGTCAGCTCAAACAAGTTCTCCGTCTTGTATCATCAGTCTGAAATCATGTTCTGTCTCCCATAGTGTACGTGATCCTTCAGCACTGCTTAAAAGACTGCTGCTTGCCTTTCAGAATGAGGAGTTGCTCCCAAATGTCACAAACTGTACACACCTTGCCTTTAAGTCCTGCAGTTTTTAACTGTCTCGTTTGGAAGGGTTCCTGCTGCTTTATATACCTAGAACTAACTAGATACCCAACTGCAACATAAGCAGTGAAACTTCTCTCCTTACACAAACCCTCTTACACTAGAGTACAGTACCAACCTTTGTGCAGCGAAGCTCAACTAAACCAACATTTTCATATCTACAGAGGCAGTAAATCCCATCCCAGAATCACAATACTTCTGGAATCCAGCATATCTTGTTGTGGACATGGTGCTGGCACAGATAAATTAGTCCTTTTTACTACCAGTTAAAACCTGTGAAAATATAGGACCTGCTGAAGACATGCCCTATATTGAGCACCTGTGAACCTGACCACTCTGTGCTTGAATCTTTCTTCTCCATGTGCCACTAACAGGTGAGCTTCTTTGGTTGTGGATCGGTCACTTTGTTATCGTTCCATAAAATAAAACAACCCCTCGGGGCCAAATGTGTGAGGTCTACCTGTTAAGCATGTCACATGTAAGTGTCTAATATGTACAAATGTAGTCAAGTCCCTGATTTAATGAATACTGAAATAATGATCAAATAAAATGCACTGCAGTGTTTTATTTTTGGGTTGTTTGGTTCTTTGAAAATCTTTTCTTAGAGTAGATTATTTATATTCACCCTTACTATCCTATGTTTGACTAAGAAAGACGAAAAGCTTTGGAAGGATTTATTCTTTGGACTCCAACAGTGTGGACCATTTAGAGACTAAACGAGGCTCTCCCCCTGTAAGAAACAGAGATGATGAGGTTGGTGAGATGAGGTGGTCTGTCTGAGGAGTGGGAAACTCCAGACTCCACCCAGGGGGTGGAGTGTGCCTGCTTAACCAATCCAGAGAGAATTAGTACCTAAACAAACCAGTGCAGTGAACTTGCCCAAGGACCCTGGTCACATGTAGCATTAGGCTTTAAAATCAGTCCTCCTCCTTCCAAAGACAACGCTGCCGTCCTAAAAATCACCATTTAATCAATCAGGGCCCCGTAAAAGTCGGGGAAACCATGCCAGAACGTCGTATTTTATGCCAGCCAGTGGTGGTGGTGGAAGCAGCCTGTAACACTGATACTGACGGACCCCCTCAAAGGAATGTGGCCTGGGCCTGTTGAGGAATGCACTCTTCCCACCTTTTTTAACTCTACTGGCCCAACTGGAGGACAAAAGATGGTTGCCATGGTAATGGGAATGTCCTGACCACCCTGTAAACACTCATACTTCTGCATAGGCTGTACAAGTGACAGTTACAGCGTCCTGATTTATTAAACGGCAAGTTTAACAACTTATTGATGTTATCTTAACTAAGATGGCGGCGCGACAATGGCTGGGACTCAATCCCCCCCAGAGATCCAAAGTGACACGGACTCTAATTTCACCATACCACCGCTGAAGTGGCGTAGGCGACGGAGGCACAGGAAAGAGAAGACAGGGAAGAGAGCGGGACTGAGGGCTAGGCTACGTGCTAACCCACACAGACCGGCTATTCCGAGTGTCTTCCGAACCAACTCACGGTCAATGAACAACAAATCAAATCACTTTTATTGTAACATCACATGTGCAGGTACACTGGCACAGCACATGCGAGTGAAATTCTTGTGTGCAAGCTTCACAAGCAACAGAGGTGTGTAAAATACAATAAGAACAAAGCAAAATATAAGAATGGGAATCTGAGAATTATAAGAATAAATATATGTACAAGAATGTATGCGCATTACTGAATATACCAAATATGTGTATATATATGTATGTGTGTGTGTGTGTGTACATAAAATAAAATATACAATATACACCAACAGCACAGTTAAAGTCGTCCACTGCTGCCTGAACACAGAGTACATGATGGTTCAGTGTAGACCCTTCTACTTGCTGAGAGAGCTCACAGCGATCACAATAATAGCAGTTTATGTGCCGCTGCAAGCTAATGCTAAGTCAGCCATGTAGCTACTCCAGCGCTCCATTAATAAACAGCTAACAACACACCCGGACTGCACTGTGATCGTGGCAGGAGATTTTAACAACACAAACCTGAAATCTGTCCTGCCTGGATTCTTTTTTGTGAGCTTTCCGATGAGGGAAAACAACACACTGGACCAAGTCTACACCAACATCCCAGATGCTTACATAGCCACCCCCCTGCCTCATCTCGGACTCTCTGACCATCTCTCTCTGTCCCTGATCCCTGCTTATAGACCCCTAGATTTAAAGACAAAAACCATCTGTAAAACCAGTACGAGTGTGGACCGTGGAAGCCACCACAGCCCTACAAGACTGTTTTGATAACACGTTTTGGAGTGTATTTGTAGAAGGATCAGACTTGGAGGGCCACACATCTGCCGTACTCTCATACATCAGCTTCTACACTGAGAGTGTAACAACAACAAAGACTGTTAAAGTGTTCCCGAAACAGAGGCCATGGTTCACCAGCGAGGTGCGAGCCCTACTAAGAGCACGTGACAGTGCCTTCAGATCAGGAGACCAACAAGTCTACAAAGAGGCACGCCAACCTCTACTTAAAGGCATAAAAGAAGCCAAGCACAAATACAAACAGCACATCGAGGAACACAAAAAACTCCAGAAACATGTGGCAGGGGATCAAGACACTCACACAAAGACAGTCGCACACAGACAAACTCCCCGGACATCACCTTACCTGACACCCTGAACCAGTTCTTCGCTCATTTTGACCAACACAACAGGGACACCATCACCCATCCTGCCGTTTCAGAGAGGGATGACGCCCCCATCCAGCTGGAGCAGCATCAGGTTAGAGCCACACTGTGCAGAGTCAATGAGAGGAAAGCAGCTGGTCCTGACGGTGTAGCCGGTAGAGTGCTTAAAGCATATGCAGACCAACAAGCAGAGGTTTTCACCACCATCTTCAACCTCTCACTGCTACAGTCTGTAGTACCATCCTGCTTTAAGTCAACCACCATCGTTCCAGTGCCCAAGAAGAACACAGTGAGCTGCTTGAATGACTATCGTCCAGTTGCTTTAACACCCATAATTACCAAATGCTTTGAGAAAATCATCATGTCACACATTAAAGCTGCCATCCCTGCAGACCTCGATCCATACCAGTTTGCATACAGGGCAAACAGGTCGACAGAGGACGCCATAAAAACAGCTCTTCACACAGCCCTCACACACCTGGACAGTCGTAACACCTATGTTAGAATGCTGTTTGTGGACTTCAGCTCTGCCTTCAACACAGTTCAACCCCACAGACTGGTTAATAAACTAACCAAGACCCAGCAGCTCACTGTGCAGCTGGATACTGGACTTCCTGAGTGACAGACCCCAGAACGTCAGGATGGGAGAGCACACCTCCTCCACCCTCACCCTGAATGTAGGTGTCCCACAGGGGTGTGTCCTCAGTCCCCTCTTATAGGGCTTTGAGCGTGATGTCACGGGAGGGGGCGTAACCGCCGAGGCGCCATTTTAGCAGGTCAAGCATAGGGCTAAAGGAGCGAAAGCACACAGATAGCATCAGCAATGGTATCAAATCAAATCAAATCAAATCACTTTTATTGTCACATCACATGTGCAGGTACACTGGTACAGTACATGTGAGTGAAATTCTTGTGTGCGAGCTTCACAAGCAACAGAGTTGTGCAAAATACAATAATGTAAAACAAGCAAAATATAAAAATGGCTAATCTAATAAGTAATAAATATATGTACAATATGTAAAGGTATATACATTACTGAATGTGTATACTAAATATGTTTTTCTACGTGTGTGTGTTGAAGTGTGTATATAGTATGTATATACATGTTTTACAAATGAAATAAAGTAAACAATAAAATAAGATATATAAAATATACAGAGGTTGGTATGTGCAAAACAGTGGTATTTATATACAGTATGGAGTGCATAATGTTGAAGTTCCAGTAGTGAGGGTGAGGTGTCTATGAAGTGTTCAGCAGTCTGATGGCTTGGTGGAAAAAGCTGTCTCTCAGTCTGCTGGTACGGGACCGGATGCTGCAGAACCTCCTTCCTGATGGAAGTAGTCTGAACAGTTTATGGCTGGGGTGACTGGAGTCCTTGATGATCCTCCCCGCTTTCCTCAGGCACCGCTTCCTGTAGATGTCTTGGAGGGAGGGAAGCTCACCTCCAATTATCCGTTCAGCACACCGCACCACTCTCTGGAGAGCTTTGCGGTTGTGAGCGGTGCTGTTGCCGTACCAGGTGGTGATGCATCCAGTGAGGATGCTCTCAATGGCACAGCGATAGAAGGTCCTGAGGATGCGGGGGCTCATGCCAAATCTTTTCAGTCTCCTGAGAAAGAAGAGGCGCTGCTGCGCCTTCTTCACTGTTTTGTTTATGTGTACTGACCACGTAAGATCCTCAGCCAGATGTACACCAAGGAAGCGGAAGCTGCTCACTCTCTCCACAGCGGCGCCGTTGATGGTGATGGGGGTGTGTACTCCTCTGCACCTCCGGAAGTCCACTATCAACTCCTTTGTCTTTGCGACGTTGAGGGTGAGATGGTTGTCTTGACACCAGTGGGTCAGGGCGCTGACCTCCTCCCTGTAGGCCGTCTCATCACCGTTGGTGATAAGACCCACCACTGTAGTGTCGTCCGCAAACTTCACAATGATGTTGGAGTTTCTAGTGGCCGTGCAGTCGTAGGTGTAGAGTGAGTACAGGAGAGGGCTCAGTACACACCCCTGTGGAGCACCAGTGTTCAGTGTGATGGGGGATGAGGTGGTGCTGCCCAGTCTGACCACTTGGCGTCTGTCAGACAGGAAGTTAAGGATCCAGCTGCCGAGGGAGCTGCTCAGTCCTAGATCCTGCAGTTTCCTGTCCAGCTTCGAGGGAACGATGGTGTTGAATGCTGAGCTGTAATCTACAAACAGCATTCTCACATACGTGTCTCTCTTCTCCAGGTGTGACAGGGCAGCATGGAGTGTCAGGGCTATGGCATCATCAGTGGACCTGTTGTGGCGGTATGCGAACTGTAGAGGGTCCAGTGAGTCGGGTAGTGCAGAGCAGATGAAGTCCCTGACCAGCTTCTCGAAGCATTTGCTCACGATGGGGGTCAGGGCTACGGGTCGCCAGTCGTTCAATGAGGAGATGGTGGAGGATTTGGGTACAGGGACGATGGTGGCCATTTTGAAGCAGGCTGGGACTACAGACAGAGAGAGGGAAAGGTTGAAGATGTGTGTAAACACTCCAGCCAGCTGAGCCGCGCATGACTTGAGGACGCGGCCGGGAATCCCGTCTGGACCAGTAGCTTTGCGTGCGTTCACCCTCCTGAAGCACTTCCGCACATCCTCCTCAGACACAGTGTGCGCACTGACGTCATCCGCGGTGCGCGCACTGTCCGGTCTCGTGGTGTTCGCTGTGTCGAATCTAGCCTAGAATACGTTTAGATCCTCACACAGAGAGGCCGTGGTCTGCGGTGTGCTGGTTTTCCCTCTAAAGTCTGTGATTGTGTTTAGTCCCTGCCACATACTCCGAGGGTTGTCAAAATGTTGCTCCACCTTGTCCCTGTACTCACGTTTGGCTGCTTTGATCGTCTTCCGGAGTTGGTAATGTGCGTGTTTGTAGTCCGATGTGTTCGCGGAGGCAAAAGCGGTGCTCCGTGCCGCCAGTGCTGTGCGAACATCTCTGTTAATCCAGGGTTTTTGATTTGGGAAGGATTTAACTGTTCTGGATGGGACGACATCTTCCACGCATTTTCTGATAAATCCGCAGACTGAGTCTGTGTACTCATCAATGTCTTTAGCAGCCACTTGAAACATTTCCCAGTCCGCGTGATCAAAACAGTCCCGCAGCGTAGACTCCGATTGGTCCGACCAACGGTGCACCGCCCTCAGGGTTGGAGCTTCCTGTTTCAGCTTCTGCCTGTAGGCGGGCAGGAGCAGGATGGAGCGGTGGTCTGATTGGCCGAATGGGGCGCGGGGGAGGGCTTTGTATGCATCCCGGAAAGAGGTGTAGCAGTGGTCAAGAAGCCGGTCTCCACGAGTGCTGAAATGGATGTGTTGGTGTAGTTTTGGTGAAACTTTCTTCAGGTTACCCTTATTAAAGTCCCCGGTCGTGATAAACGCCGCCTCTGGGTGTGCGGTTTCCTCACTGCTGATCGCGCTGTACAGTTCCCTGAGTGCTCGGTCAGTGTCGGCTTGTGGGGGAATGTAAACCGCCGTAATAATCACTGCTGTGAATTCCCTCGGTAGCCAGAATGGCCGGCACTTAATCATCAGGTACTCCAGGTCCGGTGAGCAGAAAGATTTGACCGGGTGCACGTTCGCATAATCACACCAGCTGTTGTTGATCATGAAACATACACCACCGCCTCTGCTTTTCCCAGTAAGCTCCTGTGACCTGTCCGCGCGGTGCACAGAGAACCCCGGTAGTTGTATTGCGGAGTCCGGTACCTTGTCCGATAGCCAGGTTTCTGTGAGGCAGATCACGCAGCAGTCCCGCATCTCTCGCTGGAATGAGATCCGTGCCCGAAGCTCGCACAGCTTGTTCTCCAGAGACTGCACATTAGCCAGTAATAAACTGGGTAACGGTGGTCTGTTAGTGCGCCGTCTCAGTCGAACCAGAACGCCAGATCTTCTCCCTCTGCGTCGGCGTTTGCGGCCTCCACGGGCCCAGAACAAAGGCGTCTCAGGTGAGATGAATGGGGGGTCTGCAAACGGAGGGTCCGTGTTGCAAAACTTGAACTCCGGAAAGTGATGAGAAAGTCCATCTTTTATGTCCAGTAAGGTTTGTCGGTCGTACACAAGGAGACATGTGCTACTCGTGAAAAAATAAAGAAAAAGTAAAATTAAACACAAAAAACAGCTGTTGCTTGGGGGAGCTCGCGACGAGGCTGCCATACTCGGCGCCATCTTAAACAGTCCTTCTCTCTTCTCCAGGTGTGACAGGGCAGCATGGAGTGTCAGGGCTATGGCATCATCAGTGGACCTGTTGTGGCGGTATGCGAACTGTAGAGGGTCCAGTGAGTCGGGTAGTGAAGAGCAGATGAAGTCCCTGACCAGCTTCTCGAAGCATTTGCTCACGATGGGGGTCAGGGCTACCGGTCGCCAGTCGTTCAATGAGGAGATGGTGGAGGATTTGGGTACAGGGACGATGGTGGCCATTTTGAAGCAGGCTGGGACTACAGACAGAGAGAGGGAAAGGTTGAAGATGTGTGTAAACACTCCAGCCAGCTGAGCCGCGCATGACTTGAGGACGCGGCCGGGAATCCCGTCCGGACCAGTAGCTTTGCGTGCGTTCACCCTCCTGAAGCACTTCCGCACATCCTCCTCAGACACAGTGTGCGCACTGACGTCATCCGCGGTGCGCACACTGTCCGGTCTCATGGTGTTCGCTGTGTCGAATCTAGCCTAGAATACGTTTAGATCCTCACACAGAGAGGCCGTGGTCTGCGGTGTGCTGGTTTTCCCTCTAAAGTCTGTGATTGTGTTTAGTCCCTGCCACATACTCCGAGGGTTGTCAAACTGTTGCTCCACCTTGTCCCTGTACTCACGTTTGGCTGCTTTGATCGTCTTCCGGAGTTGGTAATGTGCGTGTTTGTAGTCCGATGTGTTCGCGGAGGCAAAAGCGGTGCTCCGTGCCGCCAGCGCCGTGCGAACATCTCCGTTAATGCACTTCGGGAAGGAAATAAGCTGGAAAATGGGCTCTCTTTTTATCATTTCCTCACCTGGAAGCAACGTGAGGGAGCTTATGTGTTGGATGTTACCAAAAGAAGGCGTCTAGCCTGGATAGCAGCTGTGAGACGAGTGGATATCCGGTTCTCTACCATTCACAGATATCTGTTGGTGCTCCAGACATTTTCATTCAGATAAGTTCTAAATAAGTTCATATTACTCTTTATAGCCTATTAGTTTTATTTTCGATGCACTCTGAGGTTATAGCAAATTAGAACAAACATCCTAATGAGTGATTTTGCAGAACTACCTTCTATTTATAGAGTTGCTAATTGTTTTTCATTATTGCAGCCAAACCAGCCTATGAAATGAATGAAACACATCGTGACTGGTTTCCAGCGCTACACATGGGGCACTACGAAATCCCTGCTTCAAACTACATGCTACATACCAGCATGCCAATCAGATTACTTCATCCATGTGAGGGTGAAGAGGTGACCCTCCTGGATAAGATGGTGAAGGTTTGCTGCGTTTTGGTGAACATGTGCCCCAGTGTGGCAGTAAAACCAGGGAAAATACTCTTGTTAAATAGTCTTAAAAGTCTTGTGCTGTATTTGTAGTGATTTCAAAAGAGAGAGGCAGAGAGGAGAGTAAATAACAGAAGGCTAGTAGTGGGTGATATTATTTAAATGCTGTCATGATTTTATGTGAACTTTTTGTCATTTGTAAACTATACATGACATTGATTCTACATTGTAACTGATTTGATGTTCTACAAAGTGGTTTTAATAAAAAAAGGCAAAACATTTATTTGTTTCTTTATTCAACTTTTGAACAGTGGTACTTAGTAAGTACATATTCAGTAAATGCAAAGTATTTACATGGCCCCCTAAATAAAACATTATGGGTTATTCAGAACAGAACTATGCTTGGAGAAATATTTTCCCATCAGTTGAGACAACTCCTCCACAGTAGCAGGAGGGATTTTTCTTTTCTGAGGACGGCTTCTTTTACCTTTCAATACGGGTGGTCTGTTTATGTTTTGATTGAAGAGCAGCGACATGGCTGCAGGTGTCTGCGACTCTGGCCATACAGGTGCAGTGGGCGGCTTCAACCTTCCCTGTGATGCTCACAGTGACCCATGGCTGCAATCCTGGTTCATTCAGTCTTTGAGAGTGCAGTACCTGAAACACACACAGACAAAGTTCATTTAAAGACAAGAACTATGAGCCAAGGCCGACACAAATGTGTTTTATCTACTTTATCATAAATGTAACAAAGTGTTTAGAAAGTTAGCACATACATGTAATTTTTTATCTTTTTATGTATCCATCTATAGAACGCTGCATGTTATATTCTAAATCTGCCTGTTCTCTCTCAGAAACCGGCCTGCAGATAATGAACCTAAAGTATGTAATGCAAGGATGTAATCACTTTCAAGATGGTGAAAGCATAAAGTTCGACTTTAAGTGACAATTATGGACACGTAATATGATAAGGAGATTCTGCAGGTCATTAATCAATGTATAAAACCAAAGTAGAATGTATTTTTAGTGACACAGGCCAGTGTTGGTCAAGTTACTTGAAAAAAGTAATCAGTAACTAATTACTGATTACTTCCTGAAAAAAGTAATCCCGTTACTTTACTGATTACTTATTTTCAAAAGTAATTAGTTACTTAGTTATTTATTACTTAGTTACTTTTAAAAAACACGATTTGCAACCTAAATAGGTGATAGAGCGATAGATCTTTCAGCCCAATTCTACTTTCTGCATAATCCATCATATAAAATGTAATCAAATGAAAAAGTCTCTTTTTAAAACTTGTTTTATTAGTTTTAGTCTTTTAACTTTATGCATCAAGCAAACATTAAATTATATGCAACATTCTCTGACTGGAAGAAATTTGTTTAACATTTAAACCTATTTTCTGCACATTCCAGCACATAAAATAAAATAGTATTTTGTGTTTACACTCAGTCTTTCAAATAGATGCAAGTAAAACAGCAGAAAATAAATAAAATCAAAGACTCAGCGGTCCTGTTGCTCTATTTTCACCTGTTTAGCATGAGTGGGGTAGGTGGAGGTTTGCCCTGGTGCAGGTGTGCTGCAACGGTTAGTGGAAGGATACGGCAGTTTCTCTGTGAGTTTCACATTCCAGCGGCAGCGTACTCGGTGCTTGCTCGGAGGTTTAGAGGTTTTTTCGCTGTAAAAAGAAGTTTTCTTCCCACGCAGTGAGCAGCAGACGCTGATGTTTTTGTCACTTTTTACAGAATCAAAGTGAGGTCAGTACTTCCACGCTTTAAATGCTGCACGCTCATACTCTCTCCCGCACTCGTTATATTATCCATTGTTGATCTGCACACAGCTGTTGTCACGAACGTCGAACTCGCTTACGTCACTATCATGAGACACTCGCAAAAAAATCACGGTTTTAGTAACGCAGTAACGCAGCTTGCTTACGGGAAAGTAACAGTAATCTAATTACCTTTTTTGTAATAGTAATCCCTTACTTTACTCGTTACTTGAAAAAGTAATCGGATTACAGTAATGCGCTACTTGTAACGCGTTACTGCCCATCTCTGCACAGGACATAAACACGGAAGCAAGGTGTATAATTAGGATTATTTATAACAATTATGAATTAATTAGTGCAATTTCTTTAACCATAGAGAATGACTAAATCCTTCAGGACAATGTCACATCAATGCACTGAACTCACTATGTTATCCCTCTAACAGAGCCTCCACATGTTCTCACTGTAATTTCCCCTCATGAATGAATTTATGCTGCACTAATCTGAATGTTCGGGGGGAAATCAAATGCATTTTACTGGCAGTACTCAACCTGACTTACCTTTGTTTGAATGACGGTGTATTCACGACGTGGAGTCTAAAAATAGCCAAATCTTGCACCCATCCTTGGTGGATGTGCGCCTCCAGAGATTTGTAATTGCGAAATTGGTTCGTCGTGTATGCGCTGACTCCACAGGTACAAAAATATATCAGGCTAAGTCAATAGCGGTTGGTCCTCAGGGTTTCTACTCCACTGCCGTTATTTCATACGGGTCCACATTTCCAATGCACGCTATTTTTTGCAAGTACCGTCTCTTTACATCCGGGCACAATCTGTTTCTATACCGTCCTTTTTCTTTTGTATGTTGTATGGTTCATAGCAATCTTCCTTCCAACACAGTGTGTTTGTTTTGATTCGTGACCTGCTAAAATGGTGCTGCGCTCCCACAATGCATTGCGGCGTGACATCAACTCCAAAGCCCTATACTCACTTTTCACCCATGACTGTTCTCCAACCCACACCAGTAACACCATTATAAAATTTGCTGATGACACCACCATCATAGGACTGATCGACAACAACAGTGATTCAGCCTACAGAGAGGAGGTTCAGCATCTGAAGCAATGGTGTGATGACAACAACCTGCATCTGAACACAACCAAGACCAAGGAGATGGTAACAGACTTCAGGAGAACAAAGCGATCTGAGCACTCTACCCTCTACATTGATGGGGAGGCGGTAGAAAAGTAGAAAGCTTTAAGTTCCTCGGAGTCCACATCTCGGCCGACCTTACCTGGTCCACAAACATCTCCCACCAGGTAGGGAAAGCACAATAAAGGCTGTACTTTCTCAGGAAACTGTGTCAGGCCCAATTACCCCAGAGACTGCTAGTAAACTTCTACCGCTCCACCATCGAGAGCCTTCTAACCTACTGCTGCACACTCTGGTTCAACTGCTGCACCGCGGAGGACAAGAGGAAACTGCAGCGGGTGGTGAGGACAGCAGAGCGAGCAACTGGCCCCTCACTAACCCCCCTCAGAGACATGTATAGTGGCAGACTTCAGCAGGAAGCCAGCATCATCATCAAGGACCCCTCACTCCCTGGACACTCCCCCCCCCCCCCCCCCCCCCCCCCGGTCTCTTCTCGTGTGTTATGAATAAATCGTATTTTTTTTGGTACATGTACTGGCAAGCCAAGCGATGAATTCAATGTTGCAGGGAAAATATGTATAATGCTTACCGTTTATTAAAGAAAAGTATCCTGAAAGGAATTCAAATTGCTGGATCGGCGGACAAGGGCAGTTTCTCACAAGTGAAGTAGATGTTTTTAAGGTGGGTATTTTTCAAAGTTGCAAAAGTATGACGTCACAAGAAGGTGATTGGTTACTTGCAATGTTGAACCTGGAACAACATTTATTATGATGATGTGGGAACAACACCAACATGAGGATATCAGATTGTCCATCTGGGATATATGTAGCACATCTGTATATTTGTTCATAGTACACCTGTATATCTGCCCGTCTGTACAGCAATACAGAACATCTGTATGCTATACATTTGTCTGTAGTTCAGCTGTATGTTTGGTCTCTCTGTACATAATCTGTTCATAACTATTCCACAGTTCATACAGCCCTTGTATGTATATATGTAGAACATCTGTATACTTGCTCTACTATGCTCTCTACTTAACTTGTATATAATCTGCTCTTATTGCACTTACTGCTCTTGCACTTCTGATTAGATGCAAACTATATTTCGTTACCCTGCATTTAAATAAGTAAAGTAAGTCATAAGTAAAGATGGCACTGACGCGAGGGAGAAAGAAAAAGTGATGTTAAAGTTTCTTGTCAAAGGCAGCAGCTACAGTGAGCCAGTGCAGGTGATTTTAAACTATGAGAAATCTGAGAGACTCAACACTGACCAATGTAGGCTCCAGAATCTAGATTCAGGCATGTGCAGCTGTGAAGAGGCCATTAAAGAGAGCATGGAGACAGAAAGCATCAACATGACTGATAGCCATGAGGACAAGGACGAGAATGTGGGAGGGAATAAACAAAAGGCAGATTTTCAGAGGCTGTTTGGAAGCAGCAGAGGTGTTTTTGGCAAGTTTATTCAGGGTTGTTCTGATTATGAAGCAGCAGGCTGACAGCCTGGAGCCTCCCAGCTTGGATTCAGAAGTGGGGAAGAGGAGCAGCTAAGTCAGGATGAGGTCATGGAGGATGCCAAGTCCACTGAATCTACACGCTTCCTGTTTCCACCTCATCCTTCTTTACTATACTCCCTGCTCTCTCTACCACAACTGCCTTTAAACTTGCCTGGGTCAGGTCTGAGTCCAGCTTTGCAACTCCAGCCAGGTCACATGACACAGGGGTGTGCTCTGATGTCAGCAGGCAGGTCAGTGGAGCCCTCTGGTGATGGATATATGCCAGTGAAGCATGAGGAGGCCTGAGAACAGACAGCAGGCTTAACTAGCAGGACAAAGTAGCATGTAGTACTTGAAGGAGTCATCACAGCCAATCAGCTCTCAGGAAAATGGAGCATCACATAAATATTTCTCTTCTTTGATTTTCATCAGTGTATTTTTCTGTCAATACTTCTGCCTGATTAGAAGCTCATAGGCAGTTCCTGTCACTCTACAATAAAATAATGAAGAGGCTGCCCTCTCTGCCCTCCCACTAGCTGACCTAACTGACACAAATAAACTGTGCTAAGATACCCTACATGCACTAAGGTTCTTGGCCACATACATATAGATTTGCTTGGCTGTAGAAATCCATGCCATGAAGCTCCCAGCGCACATTTTTGATGCTTCTGTTTGTGGCAGAGGAGGTTTGGAACTCTGCAGAGCCTTGGTGACTTTTACTGACTATGCACCCCTACCCATTTATTATGAACTAACAGCACAACTGTTTTTGCTTTTTTCTATAATACACATGTATGATTTAAAGTTATGTGGCAGCTATTTACTGACCTGACAAAGTTATTTGAAATGATGTCATGTCATGAATAACACAAGTTATTTTCCATGAAAACTAAAAGTGGGAAGATTCTCAAAAAATGAATGAGACGTGTAATTTGACATATTTTGTTGTTTTGTGTGTGTGTTTGTCTGTGTGAAGTTTTGATGTGTATCTGAAAAACACAATTTTGAAAACACTGGAAAGACCTCAAGACATTTTTTCTTTTGCTTTCTATGCAAACAAAAATTCCCACCAAGGCTTTTCAGTGTGAAATTTAGTGTGTAGAGAACATACCTGTGCCAGGTTGTCTCCATCTAGTGGTGAACATGGCCTTACCACTACACCAGGTGAGTTTCTCTGTGCACAGTGACACAAAACTCATTTAACAACACACACTTAAAAAAAAAATGATGTAGGCAGATCAAGGCAATGTTACAGATTCAGTAAGCCAAACAAACTCCCTCCAAAGTTTGCCCAGCATCAGTTACCAACACTTCACTTAACATCAGATTGAGACTCACTTGTGTTTAACCCTGGAATATGTGAACAGATTACTTATTGAGTCCTTTCTCAGTCCGTGGGTTGTGAAACCACAACATCCTCCATATGCAGTAAGAGAAAGCATTTGTGGCAATAGCCAAAATGTCTCCATACAGCCTTTGTGAATAAGAAAATAGCTGGCCAGCAAATTTAAAAACATGTATAGAGCTAAATATGAAATGTGTCTGTGAATCCTTCAGTCCAAATACTCGAGGTCAAGAAGAATATGTAGCTGATCCCTTCTCCCACCCCCCAGGTTCCATCAACCCCCCTCCAGTTGCTGCCAGGTGGTCCTGTACATCTTCAACCTGAGCCTGAGCCTGGAGAGGGTTCCTGAACTGTGGACGACTTCCTGTGTGGTTCCAGTGCCACAAATCGCACACCCCAAGGAGCCCAACCATTTCAGACCTGTGGCCTTGACTTCTCATCTGATGAAGACCATGGAAAGGCTCATCCTGCACCACCTTCGCCCACTGGTGGGCTCAGCGATGGACCCCCTGCAGTTCGCCTACCGTTCTGGAATCGGGGTGGATGACGCTGTCATCTACCTGTTACACCGATCCTTCTCTCACCTAGAGCAGGCAGGGAGCACCGTGAGGATCTTTTTTTGTTTTTTACTTCTCCAGCACTTTCAATACCACACAAGATGCAAGATGGCGGCGCGCACGGGTGCAGCGGCTCTTAGCTCTCCAGTTTGGTGCTCGTTTTTACTTTTACTGTGTATATTTTTGAATGTGTGCAACGCCGCCATCTCTTACAGTCGCCAGAACCTAATTGACCTAGGTTTCAAATATAGTTTGTCTGTTTCTGGCGACTATCAGCGAACACACAACATCCTGGAGGAGATAGCGAGACCGCCAGGGTCACCGTGGATGGTCTGCCCGCCCAGCAAGCGTAGGAGGCGACGGAGGGAGAGAAAGCAGAAGAGGGGATGCCGGTCGGGCTCAGATGCTAGGCTACGCGAACAACCACACCGGCAAGCACTTCGAGCCTTTTCCTATCGAACGCCAGATCCATCACCCACAAATTGGACGAATTGGAGCTACAGATAGCCACCACGAGCTTTGCATGTAACTGCAGCATTATTCTTATCACGGAGTCGTGGCTTCACCCGCTGATTCCCGACGCTGCAGTCGAGTTAGCAGGCCGCACGCTACACCGGCATGACAGAAACAGCAACTCAGGTAAAAGCAGAGGAGGGGGGCTATGTGTGTACGTGCATAACGAGTGGTGTTGTAACAGCAGGATCATTCACACACACTGTTCTCCTGATTTGGAGGTTCTGGCAGTCTCGTGCAGACCTTTTTATATCCCGAGGGAGTTTACAGTAGTTATTGTGATAGCTGTTTATATACCGCCGGATGCTAACGTTGCCACGGCTCTCAGCCTCTTGCTCAACACCATAAACAAACAACAGCTTGCCCACCCCGATGGGGTTTTTATTGTCGCCGGCGACTTTAACAAAGCGTGCCTAAAGACTGTGCTTCCTAAATTTGTCCAGTTTGTGGACTTTGCTATGAGAGGTGAACACACTTTGGACCGTGTCTATTCAAACATCAGGCATGCTTTCAGAGCGACACCCCTCCCCCACCTGGCTGGATCTGACCACCTCTGCATGTCCCTCACCGCCACCTACACCCCCCTGCTGAGGAAAACAAAGCTCCAGACAAAGACAATAAAAACCTGGCCTGAAGGAGCCCTCTCTCAACTGCAGGACTGCTTCTCAACAACTGTATGGGATTTATTCTCCAGCCACAACCTCCAGGAGAACACGGACACTGTACTCTCGTACATCAGGAACTGTGTTGACAATGTCACCGTCAACAAAAGGGTCAGGGTGTTTCCAAATCAAAAACCCTGGATGAATAGCGAAGTGCAATCCCTCCTAAAAAGCCGCAACACTGCCTTCAAGTCAGGGGACAGGGCTGCGTATAGGGCGGCCAGGGCAGACCTGAGTAGAGGCATCAGGAAAGCTAAGGCTGCCTATAGGAGGAGGATTGAAGATCACTTTGCTGACAACGACCCCAGAAAAATGTGGCAGGGGATCAATCACATTACCAACTACAGAAGCAATAACCAGGCGACATCTAGGACTGATGCCTCGCTGGCTGAGGATCTAAACCGTTTCTTCGCCCGCTTTGAGACGACCAGGCCCTCAGCTGTCACACCACTTCCACCCGCCTCCAGCACCGGCACACTAACACTTAGGGAGCATCAGGGGCGGATCTAGAAGGGTGGCATGGGGTGGCAAGTGCCACCCTAAAATGATCCCTTGCCTCCCCAAGTGCCACCCCAGTTTTGCATATGACAGTGTAGTTTATTAAAATAAGATAGCATTAACAGTTTGAGCGTAGTTACAGTCAACAGTAAATATAAATGCTAAAACTGAATATATTGCATAGTGTTCCCCCCCTCCACCATTAACAAATGGTTCAGCCCATAGCGGGACCGTAGGACGTTTTGTCAGAACACCGGCTTTTTTCTTGTTTTCAGTAGCAAGCGATGCTTATTATTGTGCCAGAGCACATTTTGAACAACACCATGGATTTTACACAGGTGTTTGGATGTTACACTCTGGAAATGGAAGGAAGGTGAGTGTTATTAACCCTCTGTGGTCCACGAGCACGCTGCACCTCCAAATCACATGACTATTTTTAGCTGACAACAACAAGCTGCAGCCACGCTGAGTCTCTATTTCAGCTCACATTGAAAGTTCGGACTTCAAAGTTTTTAAATTTTAATTACAGGCCAGTAAATCCAGAGTTATGATAATATATATATTTTTCTAAATACTGTCGTCACGTTTTTGTGTGTGTGTGTTTTAAGCGTTTTCTAAGGACAGCGCGAAAACAGTAAAGAAAGGGAAAAAAGCCACCTCTTTCCTATTGGTGGAAAAATGTACCATGTCGACCAATTAAAAAAAAGTCAACATGTTGGATTTGGTTTAGGAAAAGGGGAAAGTTTTGGGAGTGACGGTAACGACAGCGAGACAGAGCGAGTGAGAGAGGGAGAGAGAGAGAGAGAGTTTTTAGATGTGGGAGATTTGTGACGTTTAGTGTGGAGTGTATACTTAGTGTGTTGTGTTGTCTTGTGTAGCTGTTCTGTTGTGTAGTCGTTGTTTTGTGTGTCAGTGAGGGCACTAATGAATGTCACAAAGGCACATTTGCAATGTAAACACTGTGACTAAGTAGAAAACCAGCGGAGTGATACACCTCCTGCTGTCAGGCCTGCAGGCTTATCCCTGCGCTGTTCTCTGTCTTTTGGTGGACAAACTTTTTTTTTTTTTACTGGCACACATCATTTGTGGGGCATCTTATTGCGACACCTGATTGTTCTCTCATTTTAGTTTTAGTAATATTTTTAAATGGTTGTAGAAAATGAAAAAAAAAACGGCAGGTGTATTGGCTGCATTTTTAGATAAATAATTGTATATGTTTACAAAATGTACAATTTATATTTGCATTTCAAGTTATAAAAATTTACTCAACAAGTTCTTTGTCTGATTTCAGATCAGTAATACTAATGCAGTATGTCAGTGAAAAAAACAACTAAATTCAGTTGAGCTGAAAAGATACCAAACAAGGCAAGGGGGAAAATAAATGAAACAATCTGAGCGTGAAATACAAACGTAAACTCAAAAGGAGTCAAAAATGGCCGGTTGTATTTCAGACCTCAGTGGGTTAATCCAACAAATCATGAAAAATTAGGTTTAAATTTTTGTTCATGACAGTGCAGATTTCTGACATTTTGTGTAATTTAAGCTGTAACAATGTGATTGTTTTCTAACAAAAAACAGTGTGAAACTTAAATTAGACTTGTGTTTGTAAATGAACCGCCCCATGTTGTGTAGCTTTCTGGATTTTATACTTATTGGGCTACATATTTATTTATTATACAGGCTATACAGTACATAACATCAAAACTCACATGTTTTATGTAACTAAATTGTGTAATTATGTGGGCTACAGACAATAATTAAGTTATAGACTATATTTATATGAAAAACGTGTATACTTACTGCATTTGAATCATTTTAACCATATGTAACCACCTGCGTATGTGTTTGGGGGAAAAAAAGGCTTTGATTTTGCCACCCCATTTGATTTCTTTGCCACCCTCATTCCACCCTAAGAAAATTAATCTAGATCCGCCCCTGGGGAACATCAAGTGAGGTGTGTTCTAAGGTCAGTGAATCCCAGGACGGCGGCTGGTCCTGATGGAATACATGGAAAGGTTCTCAGAGCATGTGCTGACAAACTGACCGGAGTCTTCACTAAAATCTTCAACCTTTCCTTGTCATTAAATACCGTCCCGCCCTGCCTCAAAACCTCCACCATCATCCCCATCGCCAAGAAGACAGCTGTGGTCAGCCCAAATGACTACAGGCCTGTTGCACTTACGCCTGTAGTGATGAAATGCTTTGAGAGACTGGTCTGTCAGCACATCAGGGCCGGTCTGCCACCCACACTGGACCCCCACCAATTTGCCTACAGGACAAATCGATCCACCGAGGACGCTATCACCATAGCGCTCCACACTGCGCTGAGTCACCTGGAGCACAGAGGACGCTATGTGAGAATGCTCTTCCTGGACTTCAGCTCAGCATTCAATCACATCATCCCGGAGATCCTGGTCCAGAAACTGTCTCACCTGGGACTCTCCACCCCCATCTGCCTCTGGATCAAGGACTTCCTGACAAATAGACCACAGTCTGTTAGACTCGGCCCCCACCTGTCCAGCACCATCACACTCAGCACCGGGTCTCCACAAGGATGTGTTCTGAGTCCCCTCTTGTTTACGCTCTACACATCCGACTGCTCCCCTACCCATCTCTCAAACACCATCATAAAGTTAGTGGATGACACCACCGTGGTTGGACTCATCTCAAGGGGGGATGAGTCGGACTACAGAGATGAGGTCAACAGACTGACTGAGTGGTGTTCAGTTAACAACCTCCAACTGAACACCACGAAAACTAAAGAACTTATCTTGGACTTCAGGAAGGGCAGAGCAGACCCGGCCCCACTTTACATTCACCGGAACTGTGTGGAGAGGGTATACTCCATGAGGTTTCTGGGCGTGCAGATCTCTGATGATCTCTCCTGGACTGCAAATACCACGGCGGTGGTAAAAAAAGGCCCAGCAGCGTCTCCACTTTCTGAGAGTGCTCAGGAAGAACAACCTGGAGGAGAGGCTGCTGGTGACATTCTACAGAGCCACCATAGAGAGCACCCTAACATACGGTATAACAACATGGTATGCAGGGTGCTCAGCTGCAGACAGGAAAGTACTGCAGAGGGTCATCAACACAGCCCAGAAGATCACTGGCTGCTCTCTGCCCAGCCTGGAGGTCATTGCAAACTCTCGGTACCTCAGCAGAGCTGGCAATATCATCAAGGACTATTCTCACCCCAGCAATCAACTGTTTGAACTATTACCGTCAGGCCGACGGTACAGGTCACATAAAACCAGGACAAACAGATTCAGGGATAGCTTCTTTCCCAGAGCTATCACCGTAGTAAATAAGCACAAAAACAATTGAACCTGCTTAGCTATACCATACTGTCACTGCCATTATATTATGCTGCTGTTCATACTGTCATTATATTAATGCTGCTATCCTGTAAATATCATACTTACTATTGTTTGAGTACTTACGATTGTTTTATTGCACATTTTATATTTTATATTTATATTTATTATTGTATTTTGCACCATGGGAGTGGCACTCGAATTTCGTTGTACCCTGTACAATGACAATAAAGGCTATTCTATACCATCCAACTTGCACTACTGAGAGGGAAGCTGGAGGGAGCCGGAGCAGGACTGTCGACTACCTTACCAACAGACCACAGTATGTGAGGCTCCATGACTGTGTGTCCGAGGTGGTAATCTGCAGCACCACAGGGCACGGTTCTCTCACCTTTCCTGTTCAGCCTTTACACTTCAGACTTCTGTTATAATTCAGATGATTGCCATCTACAGAAGTTCTCAGATGATACAGCCATCATTGGATGCGTATCAGACGGGAATGATCAGGAATGCAGGGGGGTCATCAGTGACTTTATTGCCTGGTGTGAGACCAACGCACTCCAAATCAACGCCGGCAAGACAAAGGAGATGATCATAGACTTCAGGAGGAAGTCATCCCCTACAACACCCTTTTCTATGCAGTGGCCTGCTGGGGGAGTGGATCAGAATCAGAATCAGAATCGTGTTTATTGGCCATGTATATGTGCAGACAAATACAAGGAATTTGGTTCCGGTAGATGGTGGCTCTCAAGCACAGCAATGTAAATCACACACACACACACACACACACACACACACACACACACACGTGTCTATATATACATGTCTATATATACATTACACATGCACACACATACATACACAAAGCTGTATAAACCAACTATAAATAACTAATCTAAACTTATATACATAAAATACAGAAATGAAATGAGGTGCAATGAATACTACAGAATGTACACAAGGTGCAGTTGCAGTCTGGCAGTGGGAGCAGTGTGACAGGTCAACTATTTAGGAGGGAGATGGCGAGGGGAAAGAAACTGTTCCTGTGTCGGGTGGTCCTGGTCTGCAGGCTTCTGTACCGTCTGCCAGAGGGCAGCAGATCAACACGGACAGGGACAGGAGCAGGATTGACAAACTGGTGCAGAGGTCTAGCTCCATGCTGGGATGTCCTCTGGAGTCTGTGGAGGTGGTTGGCGAGAGGAGGATGTTAGTAAAGCTGACATCCATCATGAACAACCCACATCACCCACTTCATAAGTATGTGAGTGGGCTGAGCAGCTCCTTTAGTCAGAGACTGAAACACTGTCGCTGCAGGAAGGAGCGCTTTCGCAGATCATTCATCCCAACAGCAGTTAGACTCTATAACTCCTCAATCACGATGTCATGACTCACTGGACACTGTGAACATCCACGGTCACCACTTCATGCATAATGGACCTTCCATGTGTATGGACATGTGCAGGTATATATGTATGTATATGTATACATATGTATATTTAGTGTGTACATGTGTGTGTGTGTACATGACTATACATAGGAATAGTAGTGGGACAATAGTTATGTTAAGCTATATAGTCTATGTCTTGCATATTTCCAACCATATCCATAATCACATACTGTGTATGCTACCATTGTACATAATGTATTATCTTACTTTTTTTCATTGGTTGTACTTATTTGTATTTTTGTATTTCCTTCTGATATCTGTACCTGAGCTGAGGTAACGCAAATATTTCCCCGTCATAGGATCAATAAAGTCTTATCTTATCTTATCTTATCAATGGCACCAGCAGGACAGCAGGGCCTCTTCCTCAACAGAACAGTCTCCTCCACCACTCGCGGCAGAATGAAAGATGAGTATTTAAAGGGTACTGTGTGTACAGATATCACTGCTGGCTCATATAAGCTAGCTATGAGACCCACCAGAGATTACTCCCCAGTTGACTGTCGTGAAATAGTCGTAAATCAGCGGCATTGTATAACTTAAAATTATTGCAGGTCATGTTATAACAAAACACCCAACAGATGTACTGAATATTAAACAGTATCAAACGACTAAATTAACACAGGGTTACAATTACATTCTACCATCGTCACATCGAGAGTTTATTCATTAAGAAGAAGCAAACTGGGGTTTATTTAAAACATTAAGTGAAGGGAAAGTGAAGATGTATAAGGTTCATCATGACTAAAGTACAGCAAGAACTACAAAAGGTGGAGGATTGGGCTCTGGGATGGGGATTTAGGTTCTCTGTTACAAAAATAAAATGAATTATTTTCACATGTAAGAGAGTAGATTACCAGTTTAATCTCAAATTATATGGGAATGAAGTAGAAAAGGTTGATTGCTTTAAATATTTATCTGGTTTGATAAAAGGCTTACATGGAAAACACATATTGGGGAAATAACTGAGAAATGTAAAAAGATTTAGAATATTTTAAGATGTTTAAAAGGAAGCGAGTGGGATACAGATAGGACAGCATTAAAAGCTTTACATATAGGTCTCATTAGATCAGTTCTGCTTTATGGTTCAGCGGCTAAAACATTGTTAAATAACTTAGATAAAATTCATTATCAAGCACTGAGGTTGTGTTGTGGAGCCATTAAAACTACACCAGTGTCCACACTGTGAGTTGGAATGGGTGAAAAACTGTTAGAAATCAGGACACATCAAATGTCTTTAACTTAAAGTGCAAAGTTAAAGGGACACACTGAAAATCATAAAACTCAGAAAATAATTAAACCTTGTTTAAGAAGAAGAAAAAGAAAGTGAACGAATAAGAAGTTTTGGTTGGATTATAGGGGACAAATAAATGAGATAGGAATTAGTAACAAACATATTAATCCAGCAGAAACATTTTCAATTTTACTGCCATGGATATATGACAACTCCTGATTTCATTCATTACACAAGGAAAGAGCCAGATATATGATTATATAAGGGAAAAGTATTCAGAACATGTGGAGATAAATACTGATGCATCATAATTGTTAGATAATAAAGCGGCTGTCGTGTTTGTTATTCCAGAAAGAAGCTTTGTGATGAATAAAAGAATTACTGATGATTTAACAGTTTATACTGGGCAACTGTAGCAGTTTTAATCACTTCAAACTGGGTGGAGGAGGCACCAGTAGGAAGTATTTGATTTGCTCAGACTCCAGTAGCGCACTATCGAGCATATGTGATATGTGTTTGGATTCTAGACACGATATTGTTTTTTGATATAATTCATTTAATCTATAGAGTCAAACATGCGGGAATAGAAATAAATTTTACGTATCGGTTTAGATGAAAATGAACAGGCTGATAAGTTTGCAAAAAGTGCAACAAGAAAAAGAAAAAGAAATAATTTCAAGAGTAAGATTTGGTCACATAGGTTTAAATAACACTAAAAAAGATGAATAAGAATGAGACAAGGAATTGTGAACTTTGTGGACAAGAGGAAACATTTGAACATGTGATGTTGGAATATGGTAAACAGATGGGAAAGGCAAATGCTCAAATCTGAATTGCAGAAGAATAGAGTTCAATTAAGGGTAAAAGAAATATTTCAAAGGGACACAGGTGGTGTAGTTTATAGGGCAATATTTGATTTTTTGTTTGTTTTTAATATTTTTATTAGGATTTTTTTCATAGTAACAGACAAAGACAAAAGAAAAAGTACACAAGGACCAGAACTTACCTCAGACAGTACAAAATTTGAGGCATATACAAGGCAGTTGAGGTAAACCACAACCCCTCCAGGAATCAAAACAAATCACAGTAAGACCAACAGTCAGGCAAATTAATTCAGTTTGGGAAAGCCCCGCAACAAGGAGGATGGCAGTACAGGTCCAACGTAGATATGGGTCCCAGGTCTGTGGAAAGAGTCCAAGGTGGAGTTGAGCATACAAGTTATATATTCATTGGGAATACAGTCCATAACAATGTTGTGCCAGGATTTCTTAGTTGGGATTGCTAGCCTGCCCCAGAGGAGCAGGATATTCTTTCTGGCCGCAAAAGATAACAACTGGAACAGCCTCTTGTGTTTGCCTTTGAAAACCAGAATGTCCATTACTCCCAGTATAAGAACTAGAGGGTCCAGAGGAACAGCGGGAATGAAAATAACTGAAAGCACCTTTGCAACATCAGACCAAAACTTTAGAATTTTCACACATGACCAAAAACAATGGATAAAGTCCCCCCCGCAATACACTTCCAACATAAAGGGGAGGAGTTTACATCTGCTTTACTTTTTAAAGAGGGTGTGATGTATGCACAATGAATACATCACACAATTTTGAACTGAATCGATTTAGCCTGGTTACAGACAAATATCCTAGAGGCACAGGCCCAAATCTCCTGCCAGTCTGGGCCATTTATAGAGCGGCCTAGGTCTCTTTCCCAAGCCTGTTTAGCAGCCAGGAAGTGAGGAGCTGAGCCGAAGTTAAGTATCCTCTAAAAGGAACTAATGGAAATATTTGGGTTTTTAAAGAGCAATAAGTATTTATATGAGACCATAGGTATAAAAGCTGTTCCGATCCACACTCCACCCCAGAAGGTGGCGGTAATGCACCTGAAGTTTAACAAGATAGACGAAGAAGACGAAGAAGAGGAAGCGGGGGATACCTACCTTGGCACGACACCTGTCGGATAGTTTGCTTGTTACACTTGTTTGAAAAAAAAAAACCCTGTCGGATATTTTTTTCTGTAAGCTGATTGGTGAACAAGTCGAATAAGCACTTCCTATTGGTTTACTATAGTGACATCATCGCGCACTTATTTGAATGACGGAAGGAGCATATTTTCTGTATTAGATGTCTAAAAATTAGCCAAGTGTACATCAACATCTGGTAACTTATACTAAATTAACTAGACTTCTTTGTTCACTACGGTAATATTTGCTAAGCTAACGTTTAGGGCCAACGCTAACTTGTTAGCTACTAGTGCTGCTAACACAGTCTGTGCCTGTTTGCTCGATTAGGATTATATTTTTAAGTGGACGTTTATTTATCGACTTTTTACAGGAAGTACTTACAGTAAGGACTTAATTTAACCACTTTAGGAAGTCTAAAGTGAATGAATGTGGTTTGGCTGATTAAAGAATACATTAAACGAAGATTACCAAGTTGTGTTGAGACGCCAAAAGAAGAGCTTTTCACTGAAGCCCTTTGGACACTTGTTGATTTCTTTCTGCAGACTGAACCGATGAAACAGGTAAGCTACGTTATTAAAACAGCATGATTAAGGTGATCCGAGGCTGCTGGGTTGTTGGATCGCCTTTCATACACTGCTTAGCTTCAGCGACCGCTCTCAGATACACGAGCTGCATTGTTAATGAAAGCTGGGTTTACGTTGAGCGGGACGTTTTTACGCGTGGATATGGACTTCAGGACTACTTATGCTTTACAGTCAAGAAATCAAACATATGTTTATCTGTGGAGCTACAAGCAGTTTCAGGTAGAGCTGTATTTCTGTTAACTGGAACGTGTTGAACTCCGCTGGCAGTGATGGTTTGTGTGTGTTGCAGCAGGAACAAGTGGAGTGGGATGACGTGAACAAACGTTTACAACATCATGGTTTTAAACCGGTGCTTTTTGCAGATCCCGCTGAGAATAAGAGTCCTGCAGGTAAGAATAAAAGTACGAGTATAAGACTTTATCAAAGGTCACGTGTTACGGTGGTCGAAAGTGAACAATCGTATCAGGCTGAAGACTGTAACCAACTATAAATGGAAACAAAAAACAGAATTGAAAACGGCTGACTAAGGACAGAGTGTATAAAATTAAAGTGGCTCAACAATATAGTTACTGTGTTAAATGTCAATAGATTTAATTTAGATGCAACTTTAAATGAAAAGAATGATTTGAATGGTCTTTTTGTTGTTTACTTGTTTATAAATTCTACTTTGATTTTTAAGCAAAAATGTTTGGCTTTAAGAGACTTGTCACTGTGATTTGATGAGTAATGTATACGGCTGTGTTTGCAGATTTGGTCCTTCTGGACAAGAAGTCGGCTGCTGAGCTGAGGACAACTCTGAGGATGATGCTCACAGACTCAGAGAGAAGGCAGGCCCTGATCCAGGAGCTTGTCATGTCCAACAACCAGCTCAAGTAAGTTCAGCACTGTGTAAGAAAAATTCTAAGTGATAATGTGATGTTATTTAGTGATGTTTTCAGTGAAACATGTTTCTAACTATCTGTTTAAATATGGAAACTGTAAATAGCCCCCCCCCCCCCCAAGGACTTTATTGCAGTCACGAATCTGACTGGACTGAACCTCAGTCTGTCCTGTAACGTGGCTAGGAGAGCTGGGGTCTGTTTCAGTGACACATGTGCAATGCTACTGCTGGATATTAATAATGTATATGCAGTGTTGTATAGACCACCTGTCCTGCTGTCATTTAACCTCTCCAACATCAGATGAGTATCAGGAACACACATTTCTCGATCCTCACAGACCAGTACAGGCATGAAATGTGAGACTGGGTGGCACGCTGCTGAGATGGAGTCTGTATGGAGTATGCATGCTCACCAAGTTTTCTGTTGGTGCTTGGTTTTTCTCCAACAGTTCAGCTCTATTCAATTCAGTTTTATGTTTATAGGGCCAAATGATAACAGTTTCCTCAAGACGCTTTATATTGTCAAGCAAAGAATCCAAATTAGAGCAGAGAAACCCCAACAATCATATGACCCCCTATGAGCAAGCACTTTGCCCACAGTGGGAAGCAAAAACTCCCTTTTAACAGGAAGAAACCTCCAGCAGAACCAGGCTCAGGGAGGGGCGGGGCCATCTGCTGTGATTGGTTGGGGTGAGAGAAGGAAGACAGGATAAAGACATGCTGTGGAAGAGAAACAGAGATTAATAACAGGTATGATTCAGTGCAGAGAGGTCAATAGAAGAAAGCAGTCCTACATATTTGTTTAATATGAAGGACATATTTGGTCAAAAATGACTCCAAGGTTACTCACAGTGTTATTAGACGACATGGTAATGCCATCCAGAGTAAGAGTCTGGCACATTCCTCTTGGTACATATGCTCTTCTTTCCTCACCCTTTGAGATTTTAACTTGTTGATGCTGTTTTAATAATTTTACGTAGAAGTTTGAAGTCATGTTGCCATAAAGTATTCAGTGAGCCTTTCAGGGCCTTCAGGACTACACAAACTGCAGTCAGCAGGTGCAAAGATGCTTTGCTTTGTGTGTTGTTAGAATGGAGGTTCAGGAGCACATGAGCCGAGCAGCT
Organism: Pelmatolapia mariae; assembly: GCF_036321145.2. Taxonomy (NCBI): domain Eukaryota; kingdom Metazoa; phylum Chordata; class Actinopteri; order Cichliformes; family Cichlidae; genus Pelmatolapia; species Pelmatolapia mariae. Next base: position 5,131,292 of record NC_086246.1, read on the forward strand.
CAGCAGTCTCAGAGGGTCACAGAGCTGGAGGAAGTGTTGGACAAGGTGAAGACCAGAGTCCAGGATCTGGAGGACCGCTACCTTAGCAAGGCAGTCCAGCAGCACAGCCACACACAGCAACTGCAGAAGGAAAAACTGGAAGCACACGTGGGTCATTCAGCTTTTTATTTCACTGTCTTTAAATTTCCCGTTAACAAAAGGGCATGTACAAAGGGTCAAAACAAACGGGACAGGCACTCGAAGCCACAGTTACTTCTTTGTATAATTTTTCTTTCAAGCTCCAACTCGGCACCAAGTAAATTAAATTTCTTTTGGAAGTCTTAGTCATAATCATGCTGAACAGCTCTGTGTAGTGCTGGGCGATATGGAAAAAATATTTATCACGATATGAATTATTTTATATCACGATAACGATATATATCACGATATACGACCTGACCTGTGGTCATCTAGAAAGTACGCAGTCTGTAAACAGCGAGTGCCGAGGGTGCAGTCTTTGTTTTGAGTTACCGTAAAGTATGTCGCAAATCCGGGTGCACGTACAGCAGCACCAGCTCGCAAACCACGAGACGGAGTTTCTTTGCGAAAAATATCATTTTTTTATACTTTATTTTTTCTTGCATAAAGTTAAGAGCATGTATAGTGAGAAGACAACACTAATATATTTGCCACAGGCTATTTAACCCTTTAAGACCAACCATAGAACCAAGTCCGCCAGAGCTTATGTTTACATTTTACATGCTGTAGTGCCACTTGTGGGAGTATTTCAAGTTTCCATATATCAATACAACCGTTATAGCCCAAATTTTAATAATATGTATGTAGAGCTGGGCGATAGAACGATAACGATATGTATTGCGTAGAGCTGGGCGATATAAGATTTTTTCATATCACGATATGTTTTTTTCATTTCAGGCGATAACGATATATATCACGATATAAGCCAAATAACTATATTTGTAAGATTTAAATGTGCCGTTGCTCACAAGTAAAATGTGAAATAATCAGCAGCTTGTTTTGATTTTAATATTTATTTCCCATAATAAGTTCAACAGGGTAGATGTACTTAAGGAACATCAGACTTTTTCAGATAAATAAAGGCAAATATTGCAAACTACACAAAAGGCAGCCGCTAAAGCGTCTAAGTTTCAAAATAGAACAAACAAAACAGACTACTAAATTGTCAATTCCACTTAGAAACAAAATATTAATTCTAAAAAAAAATCTTAGTTTGTTTTACAGAAGAACAGACAAAATTGACTAACTTTTGTCAATATCAAATAAACTGAGAACTAAAAGGAAATTCTCAATCTCTCCTTGTTGTATAGCTTAGCTTTTCAAACAGTTTTAACAGTGACTTTAGTCTGACAAAAGCCGAGAAAAGAGAAAAATCAACCGAGAGCGTGAGCGAAGGTTACCGAAGAAAAAAACGATGATGGCTCCAATGCCAATACAATAAACCGGTGCATGCTCAATCTCTGACTGAAAGCGCTAATTCGTCATTCGGCTTTTGTCAGACTAAAGTCACTGTTAGAACTGTTTGAAAAGCTAAGCTATACAACAAGGAGAGATTGACAATTTCCTTTTAGTTCTCAGTTTATTTGATATTGACAAGTTAGTCAATTTTGTCTGTTCTTCTGTAAAACAAACTAAGATTTATTTTTAGAATTAATATTTTGTTTCTAAGTGGAATTGACAATTTAGTAGTCTGTTTTGTTTGTTCTATTTTGAAACTTAGACGCTTTAGCGGCTGCCTTTTGTGTAGTTTGCAATATTTGCCTTTATTTATCTGAAACTGAAGTCTCACGTTCCTTAAGTACATCTACCCTGTTGAACTTATTATGGGAAATAAATATTAAAATCAAGACAAGCTGCAGATTATTTCACATTTTACTTGTGAGCAACGGCACATTTAAATCTTACAAATATAGTTATTTGGCTTATATCGTGATATATATCGTTATCGCCTGAAATGAAAAAAACATATCGTGATATGAAAAAATCTTATATCGCCCAGCTCTATATGTATGCATTAAGTCCATAGTAACTACATAAATTGCAAAAACTTGTAGTGCAATAAACTACAAAAAAATTGAAAATCGTTTTTGTTTTGTTTTTTACATATATTTCTAGTTAAAAAAAATTTAAGAGGTGTATCCCTCAAAACTGTAAATACAAAAGTTTCCAACCAGGAGAAATTTATTTTGAGTGTCTTCATAGTTTTATTTTTGAGATACACTAATTCTTATATACTACAGGAAAAATGAAAATAAATATTATAATGCATCAAAATAAACTATTTCCAACAGTGTAATTTGAGTTCTAAGCATCGCAGAAACGATACAGAAAAGCATAAAGTCAAACATGACTTTTAGAAACACCAACATAGGCTTATAAGGCCCTTTTGCGAAAATGACGTCACTTCCGGTTTCGGGCAGGTAATGGCGGACATGCGATAGTTCGCGCTGACGTCTATGCCAACGTAGGAAGTGTTATGAATGTCAGCAAAGCGTGTTTCTGGAATATTATGTTTTTGTTGCTGCAAGTTTGGAATATTATGTTTTTGTTGCTGCAAGTGCTTCTTATGCAATTTTTGCAAAGTTATATGTGGAAGGAAACCGTGACCTAGGACAAGCTAATGGCATAAGATGTAAGTACAACTCCTCCGGTTTCACATGCAAAAAAAAAAAAAATTGCACTACCTTACGTGGTTCCAGTTCTACAGGGATTTAAAAATAGTTAGGTAAAACGGAGTGTGCCTGCTCCGACCGGTTGTAAAGGGTTAATTATATATTTTATGTAATAATTTATAAAATTTGGGTTAGTACGATATAAAAGATAGAAGACAAATGGCACAATAGACACTTTTCTATTGTCCACACGATATATATCGTCATATCGCCCAGCACTAGCTCTGTGCATGTAAAACACTGAACAAACTCTATAATTCATATAAGCAGATGTCTCCAGGTGTCTGCTAAAGTTTACATGATGTGAACATATTATCTGTAATGAACAAAGATATTCCCGAGTCACCAAAGTTAACACTGAACCTTGAGCTGTTTCCCAAACATTTAACAGGCTACCCTGAACTCTTTAAGATGAGTGTAGGCGTTTATTTTTATCGACTGCATGTTTTCTTGTAGAGCACACATTTAAACATTAATGTTATTGTGGCGAGGCGTAGTTGGCGGTGCCGTGCGGACGCACCTGCACGGCATCCGCAATCACGGCCGCCTGGTAAAACACGGGGACTCAGGGGTTGGTGTGGTTGTTGTGGTGTATTTGCGGCTGGCAGCTTGAGAGCTGCAGCCGCATGTAATAAAATGGCTCAAAACTGTCACCCGTGGGCTTGCCGTGTCTCATTCGCACCACAGTTATGTTTCATGTTTCAATGGTTTGCAGTTTCCGTGTACTGGTAAAAGAAAAACCTTCTGCGTACTTTCAGAGACGGTGTGAGATTCTAGAGCAAAAGCTGTCGAAACAGAAAGAGGAGGCAACCCAGCTTCAGAGGAAACTCCATTTCATCACCAAAAAAGAAGAGCAGCGATTGGCTTTGCAGCGTCAAGCCTCCCAGCAGAGGTCTGCAGATCAACAGTAAGAACTACTTTATTTGAAAACCCCACACACAAAATCATTGAACAGTGTGTAAAGTCTGTTCTAGACTGTCTAGGGTAGGCAGTCAGCCATACCGTTGTGCAGATCTGTAGAGGAGGGCTCATATCAAATAATGCTACAACATAGTTTTTGTAGAATACCAAGTCAAAGTGAGCCTATTCACATCAGTCAAACATGGCATGTTGTAGCAGGGCCCGTGCTCAAAAGTCAGGCCTGTGCCCCAGACGTGCTCAGGCATGCAGACGGAAACATGCTGTGAGTTTTTGGGGAAGTCTCCGCTGCTGTTTGACTGAGTCAGCGAGGCTTAATCTGACCCCAGATTGCCTCAAATTTGGCCTCGTTCTAAGTCAGAGCACCAGCAGAAGAACCCGGAGGAAACAGACCAATCTGACCCAAGGTCAGTGCACGTCACATTGTCAATGCGATGTCTAGAGAACAATGCGATATAGGATTTTCAAATTGATACCATAGTTTCATGTAATAAAAAAAATCAGAGACTGGTTTGAATCCTGGTGAATTGACTGCAAGGTCAGAGGTCAGGTTTTCTGAAAATTCAGTGAATGCAATAACTTCAGAACAAGGCGATGTAGGATTCTGACACTGTTGGGAGGCTGAGAGCTAGTACTGGCTGCTGCTAGTAGTTTCAGATCTCTCAAAAGATGTCTAGTTGGATTCGTATCTTGGCTCTGGCTGAGCCACTTAAGGACATATACAGACTGGTCCTGAAGCCAGTCCTTTGTTATCTCAGCTGTGGGCTTAGGGTTATTGTCGTTTTGGACGATAAACCTTTGCCCAGGTCTGAGCTTCAGAGCCATCTGGAGGCCACTGTGCTCATTAGGACCATCGCTGCTGCAGGAATTGTTCTGTAGTCTTTCTCAGATCTGTGCCTCGATACAGTCCTGTCTCTGAGGTCTGCAGACTGCTCTTTGGACTTCAGGACTTGTGCCCTGACATTCACTGTCAACTGCAGGATCTTATATAGACAAGTGTGCTACTTTACAACATGTGTCCAGTCAACTGAATTTACTACAGGTGGACTCCAAGTTGTACAAACTAAAAGACGAACAGTCTAAGGAGCTTGGAAAGAAAAGCTTCTGGACTTCTTTAAGTTTCTTGAAGGTGTTTCACCTCTCATTTGAGAAGCTTCTTCAGTTCTAAGAGCAACTGGTGTAATAAAATCTGGGACTCTCCACCTCCTCCTCTTAGAACTGAGAACTCAGATGAAACCCCTTCAAAGAAACTTAAAGAAATCCAGCCCCTTTTCTTTCTGAGCTCCTTAGACTACAATGACCTGGATGACTGACAACCTTCACAGACTAAAAGATGAACACTTTTGTTAAAGTTACATTTATTTATTTTATGAATTTGCATTTTATGAATCCAGTTTCCAATAAGGCTGTAACATGACAAAATGTGGAGCCAGTGAAGGGCAGTGAATACTGTAAAACCCTTGTAGGTTGTACTGGGAGGGGAATCGGGTGTAAACATCTGCCAAGTCAGTTATGTGGTAAAGAACAGCTTGTTCTTAAGCAGCCTTGGGCCCTCTATGGCCCACTGTGAGTCCTGGTATCAGGAGGAAGTGTTGTTATTTATTTATATAACAGCGAATCACAACAACCGTCGCCTCAAGGCGCTTACTGTTGTAAAGTAAACACCCCACAATAATACAGAGAAGAGAGGGCCCCGTGCCCACTGTAGGGCCCCGTGCCCACTGTAGGGCCCCATTCCCACTGTAGGCCCCCGTTCCCACTGTAAGGCCCTGTGCCCACTGTAAGGCCCTGTGCCCACTGTAAGGCCCCGTGCCCACTGTAGGCCCCAGGCCCACTGTAGGGCCCCATTCCCACTGTAGGCCCCCGTGCCCACTGTAGGGCCCTGTGACCACTGTAAGGCCCCGTGCCCACTGTAGGTCCCCGTTCCCACTGTAAGGCCCCGTGCCCACTGTAAGGCCCCGTGCCCACTGTAAGGCCCCGTGCCCACTGTAGGTCCCCGTGCCCACTGTAGGGCCCACTGTAGGGCCCCGTGCCCACTGTGGCTGCAACTTGCTCTCCATTGCATCCGTTGGAGTCTGAATGTGTGTGAGTGTACTTTGAGTGCTCCGAGTGCTCTGTAAGAACCAGTCCATCTACCAGTTAAACCCTGGTTTTGTTTTCGGTCACTATGAAAAATCCTCTCAGGCTTTGGGGATCATGTCACAATAACTCATCATTCATACACATGTTTTCATCATCCCAGTTTGTTCAGCAAGTTTCAGTAACTATGTAAGAAGCTGCAATCGCTTCCCTCCTGTAAGATATACCTACAAACTCCAAGCTTTCCTCCACAGCACTCTCCTAGATCGTCAGTTAGGGCTGCTCGATTATGGCAAAAATGATAATCACGATTATTTTCACTGAAATTGAGATCTCGATTATTTGACGATATTTATTTAACAATAACAATGTATTGAAAATTGGCTTTAAAGATGTCAAAAAAATTATATAAAATAGTGTGCAAATACTGATTACAGTGCAAATGTTTGCAATATAAAAAATAAATGAAATTGAGCAGTGGTCTTTGGCGAGGAAAACTTTACCGCGTTTGTTATCTCCTGGTGTCTCTGGGAGCTGGTGGGATATTTAGTCGCGTTGTACAGGGTAGCGTGAATGGAGGTCTGTGAGGATGAAGCAGGTGTTGTCGAGAGTTTTTCTCTATGCTCCTTCATTGTTTGATCGTATGTCACTTTGTGAGCGGTCTTCAAATGATTGAATAAATTTGTAGTGTTGCTCTGTGGTGCAGCTACGACACACTATGTCTACTTGATCCACGTCTGACTCCACGAACCCAAAATGTTTCCACACCACTGAAGTCGTTTTACCTCTCTTTTCAACCAACGGCATTCTTTCTTCAGCAGCTGTTATCCTCTCCTCTCCAAATAACTTCTGCTTAGCTTTCCAAGCTTCCCTCGTGTCCTCTTAATTGTTGTAACGCGTGTTCGAAACGCAGAGAGGTGCGCTAGATTTGCCACAGGGAGCAGCGCGAGAGTAAAGCACGAGGGAGGGGCTAATAATCGGCTCAGTCATTTTTAATGATCGTTGAAAGCCCAGATCGTAATTTAGATTAAGATTCGATTAATTGAGCAACCTTATCGTCAGTCACACTCCATTAGAAATGGTCATGCACTGCATTGTGACTCATGATAGACACAAAATCCAATTTAAGTAGAAACTGAACTCCCATTAACAAACAAAAAAACTCCAAATAGTGTTTAAATGAGTCATATGAGTTTTTTGCTGTCCAGACTTTATCAGTGTGAAGATGACCAAAGTGAATTTGACCTGTTCCTGAAAGTCCAAAGTATTAAACAGAATTTAAGTAGAATTTCTGTATCCGGCAGTTCATCTCATTTCTCATTCGCAGAGCCAACTTCCTGTGGAGCTCGCCAAAACAAGACTGCACAGCTGAGATTAGCGAGCTCATCAGTGACCCAGCCAAGGAAGCCAGGCTGTGTGTCTACTATCATCATGTAAGTGTGACTTCATGTAGTCTCGGGCACGTACTGCTTTGAGCCTTTTTTTCCTGACATAACAGAAATATTTCTACTTTTCTTTCCTGAAATTTCAGCTGTTGAATGAGATAAGTGCAGTTGTAACTGATCATAAAGGTCCTCTGAGAGTGCACAGACCAGAGCGGTCTGACTTCCAGGATGTCCTGTCTACACTGAAAGTGTGGGCAGAGCAGCTCGACCTGCTGAAGGTAAACACCAACAACCTGCGAAACTATCTCGAGCCCTCGGTTAGGTATGTGACGTCTGCTTTGAAGATGAACTTCCTGTGCATGCGTGCTTCAGGGTCTTCAGTGCCGTTTAAAAGAACTGTCTGTCAGACTAATGCCCTTACAACCATGTGATGGTGGTTATAACACTGACGAAGCAGCAGAGGTTGGAGACATGTTGCTGCTTGTAGACGCCATGCTGGAAAATGCTTCGGCTGATGATAAGGTAGAAGTTTGTTACTCTTTTGTTGTACTACTTTATCAGGCTGGTGTGTAAATGACACTGCAGGGCGCGGTGGCTCACATGTCTGAGCGTATACTTCAGAGAAGCCTGCTTATTGGAGCGTTTTCTTTCCTTGTTAGGTCCTCAGAAGCCCCACTCGACACACTCTGGAGTCCATGGTGTCTCATTTTCAGAAGCTGTTTGACGTCACCTCTCTGAGAGGAGTGTACCCTCGTATGAATGAGGTCTACACTAAACTGGGAGAGATGACCAATGCCATGAGGAACCTTCGAGATATACTTGATCTAGGTGACTTACACAGAGTGCCTAGTTATGGATGTTATTTATGCAGTATGACAGTATGGGTTTCTATGAGCATCTCTTGGACACGTTTTTCTTTGTTAGGATTGAAACCCTGAAGTTAAAAGTAATTAAGAGTCATTAAAATAAGCAAACTCACTCCTGGAGGCAGAGTAGACCTATCCTAGGAGGTACTAGTGCTAATGTCCTCATGATAATCCATTGTTTTGACTGTATAAACATCCGGTTCTTCACATCCAAGATATTCCAAAGTACTGCACAGTAGTGCTTAATTAAAACACTTGGCACACACACTGTCCAGAAGTTCAAAGTAAACTAAAAACAGCGACTGTAGAGGCCTGGACCTGCCAAACACTGCTACTCCCTGCAGGTAGCATCACCTACACTTATCTCCTAATGCACGCCTCGGCCACTAGATGGGGCAGACTGACAAAAATGAATATTTGTATAACTGTATCGTCATCTTTGGTTCCTGCAGTTTGGGTCTCATGCAAGGGCGTAGATTTGGTTTTGGCATTGGTGGGGACGGGTGTTTCAACCACCGAACCCCACCCTGTTTCTTTTTTTTCCTTTTCGTCTTTGCTTCTTGATAAAAAAAGGAGAAATATACTCGCCTACTTAAGCTATTCTACATGCTATTAAACCATTTAAAATTACAATTCATAGTTTTATATGTGAATTATATAATGTTAAATTACTATTAAACAAATGACTGACTAAGTATTTTAGACTTTAGTTTACTTCAGCCACATTCCATGTAAATCAGGTATCATACAAAATTAAAAATAGCTTCAAATACAGTCAAGACAATAAAAGAATATGACTTTAAGGACTTAAATGTGGGAGGGAGCGATTTCGCAGGTCTTTCCTCCCCACTGCTGTCAGACTCCACAACAAAGACTTTTGCAGCTGATCAAACACACAATAAGACGTTGTAAGTTGTATTTTTACTCAGTTGTATATAACATTTGTATTCTATTTTTATCCTAATGTATATTTTATTCTACTATTTTATTCTATTCTGTACAGTATATTATTCTTATTGTATTCTAATTTTTGCTATATAACTTTGCACTGTCCACTTTCTGCTGTGACAAAACGAAAGGCAATCTTATCTTGACACGATTACTTCAGTTATAGTACACCAACTTCTCTTATACATTAGCACTAAGGGAACACTAAATGAACTGGTGGTTTTTGTCGATAAAACTCATCTAAGATGACCACAAAATTATTATTCTATGCTTGATGTGCCTCACCTTTGGCCCTGGCTTTTCCCCTCTGACTGCACTAGGACATATTGATAAAATAACACATTGATTCGTGCCATATAAAAAGTGAGACATGTCAATTCAGATTCTTTGTCAAATCTACACTAATCAATCAATTTACATCAGCAGCCTAACAATTGTAGTGCAAACTGCACTACAAGGTGGAATATTTGCAAAATCATGACTACCTCATGATATTTTGTCTCAAAAATTAACCCTATGAATATGTCAGTGCCACTAGGATGAAATTATTGTGTCACCAACATTTTAATGTAGAGACATATAATTTTAACAGCCTCTGTAAACTAATATCCTGGCTTGCTCGAGGCTGCCATTTTTTCTGACATTTTCAATCAAAATTAGAAATGCTGCTCTGAGACTGAGAGAACCAACAGAGCTGCCTGTTGTGCAGTTAGTGTCCAAAACACGTCATTCATGGTTAAACACAATTTTAGACTGATGTGGGCCAAAGCCGAGCATAGCCTGTAACGTTATTGTGACGGACACATTTTATGAGTGAGCTTGACTTTCAGTGACTTACAGGTTTCTTTGAAAAATACTTTCTTATATGCACGTTCTTCCTCTTTGCTGCCGTCCTCCTCTCCTCCTCTCAGCGCAGGTTTGCCGCTGCTGAAACTAAACAGAGCTCCCTGAAAGGCTCAGCCAATCACATTGGCCATATTTGTCACATGAGGTCGGACTCCAGTAGAGAACGTCATTTAACCCTTTCTGCACCGCTGGGTGACTGAGACGCTGATCGATTTTTTTTTTCTTTCTATCGGGTTTGGGTTTTTTTTACAAGAAGCGATCAAATTATTGGTGGGGACAATTCAATAATCGCTGGATATTGGTGGGGACATGTCCACTCCTTCCATGCCAAATCGACGCCCTTGGTCTCATGTCTCCACTGGCTGTGACTCTTTGTTCTCGATTACTAACGAGCATCTTCCTCCTGACCTTGACCACAGCAGTAGCTTTCATAATGGCTTCTTTTTCATGCTGCTTCCATAGTCAGGAGAGTCTTCCATATTACACTGAGTGTGGATTACTGTCATTCAGCATCATTCAGCATGTGACTAACAGGGCTGTCTGTGGTTTTGTCAGACGGTGGTGTTTCTCCTGCTGAAGTTGTGAAACATGTGTCCAGACTGGTGTCCTCCATTGAAAGCATGGCGAGGTTCCCTGAGTTGCTGGGAGACATTGATATTGACAGGTTTGCTTTTCTCACACATTACTTGGACTACCAGATGGCAGCTGCTCAGGCCTGCTTCAATCTTTGCTCCTGTTTTTCAGCATCATCATGAAGGTGAAACGGCACGAGGAGTTCTTCCCTGCTTTCCATGCCCTGGTTACAGGAATCTTACAGACTCTAGGTAAATTCAACCAACTCTATTTATTTTATTTACAAATGACTTCTTGGTGGAAATAAATCCAGGACTCTCATCCAATATTTACTGAGGAAACATGAAGATGAACAGATTGGTGTTTCGAGGAGCTCGCAGTCAGTATCATTATGGTGTTGGGTGCCTTCCAAACACTGACTGATTGTGAACTGCTCGTTGTAATTTGATTTTAAGACGATCCTGGGCTGGGATTGGCCGAGCTGACTTTAAGCCTGAGATTTCTACTACTGCTCTTCTCTCTGTGTGTTACAGGAGTGAGCCACCTAGACGACATCCTGCCAGCTCTGAAGGCTTTGACAGAAACAGCACAGTGACCTGGATCAGCTTCTTGTTTTTAGTCAAACGTCTATATTATAAGCTGCCTTGAAAGCATGGCTGATACTGTTTTCACCTCTGTGTGGATGATGCCAACAGATTTTTACACTTTTGATACTTTACCATTGTAAAGCTTACAGGAGTAGATGAGTTAAAGGCACGATGTGATGGTGGTGGTGCCATAGGAGGTGTGGTCTCTGAAAATCATGTCAGTACTGTCAGTACTTGTGTTTGACATGTGTACATAGCTGTACCAAAAGCAGGTCCCAAATATGGGAGGAATAAAGCATTTGTCAGTTATTAGCGGTTTCATGTCTGTGACGTCTTCATTTGGTTTGGTGAATGCAGCGTCCACACACGTCTCATAGACTTATACTCCCAAGCATTAAGAAGCAAAACTGTGCCAGCTGTAAATGGACAAACGCCTCACATGAAGCTGGTTAGCATACTGTGTTACTGAGGGAAACACAAAATGTTGCAGTTTAACACTTATTGTGCTTTTCACAGATAACGTCTTGATCAGTAGGTTTAACTGGACACTGTTTGCTGGTTTAACCATCAGAATGGTTTTATTTGGTGGCAGCAGCAACATGTAGCTGAATCATGGTTAAATCCTAATCAGGATATAATCAAACTCATGAATGAGAAATGTAGTCTGAGTAATGGAAAGGATTTTTAGGCCTGACCTTTTTACCCTGACTCCCAGGAGCGTTGTTATCACTGCTGTGAGAGCAGATAGTGTTATATGTGAGATTGTAGAAGACAGAGAGATGTGAGAACTTTACCATGTACGACTGAAAAGGGGATTTTAGATTATGTTGTGATTGAAACCCAGAGTCGTGAAGAGAAAAGGTAACCCTGTGAAACTAAGAGGAGATGTTGGAAAGATGTCATATTCATGTGAGACTGATTCAAGAAGAAATTAGTTGAAGTAAACTAACGATGAACTCTGAGTCTTTCTACAATAAAATTAATTCCAGTAAGGAAGACTCAAACTTTTGGAGTAATCAATGATAGAGGGACAGTTTTATTTAGCTGTACACCCGAACAGTTTCCCAGGAAACAAACTGGATTTCTGCAGTTTTGAATGTCGAACAGTCTGTCTTTATTCGTTTGAATGTTTGGATATAATGGAGACTCTAAGAACAAGATATTACTGGGAAAAAATTCAGATGTTATTGGAGATCTAAAAGCAAAATACCCAGATGACTTTACATTAGTGGGTGTTAGTTGTGGCCCTGATGAATGGTGTGATAGTCTCCTATTTACACCATGAATACAATCAAAACATTACAAGATTCTTTTAATAAGCATCTCAGGACAACTGTTGTTGTGATTTGGTGCTACATAAATAACATTGAATTTAACTGAATAATAATAATGTAATTGGTGTATGGACACATTTTAACCCCATAATAAGCTGGTTTTCATGGATCAGACCCAATTGATATTGTTGCTCAAGAATTAGTTTTTGGTTTGTTACCCAAGATATTTGTTAAATGTGCTGCAAGCCAACATCTCTGCAGCTGCCATTCATCTGAATCAGAGTACTTTAATTAAAAGTAAGACAAAGTATGGAGAGAAAAGCGGGAGCAACTGAAACAGGCTGCGTGCCGGTTGACGCATGCGCACTCCTTAATATAAAAATTATTGATCATTGTGGCGTCACTATAACTTTAAAACCTGGAACAGAACTAACACTGACAAAAATGGTGGAAATTTAACGCATAAAGTTTAAATGATGGTGAAAAACAAATTCATGTAATGAAAAAGGTCAACTTGTTTATTTCTATTTATAAAGTGAGAGAATCCCAGAAGACAAACTACAGACAAAAGAAACGGAGAGAAAACTAATCAATGACATCGGTATTTGTTGTAAAAACAATGTAGTGTCACATACCCACAAGGAATAACTTAGAAACGTCCGATCAGGTTAGACGCGTTGTATCGGAGTAAAGCCAGATGTAAACAGATTTTCAATTCAGCTTTATTTATACAGCACCAAATCACAACAACAGTCGTCTCAGGGCGCTTTACACTGTAAGGCAGACCCTACAATAATACAAACATTACTGAAGGTGATTAAAAAAAACAGTTCCTACTTCATCGAATTACAAAAAAGGAGAATGAGCAAATGTGACGGTACAATTATGACCAGCCGTAAAGAAAATGTAAATGTTATCAGAATATTTTAACTCCATAGCTACTCTCTCTAGGTATTATTTTTAGAAAAGGTTAAACTGGTTATTTGTCAGATTGATCTGAAAAGGAAGTGACTTTTTAAAAATGAACTTGACTCAGCTACGAAGAGAACGGCTCTGAGAAAATCACCAGGACAAGAAGGCTTCAGCATTTTGCGCAGATATCAGAGGTTTGCTTCGTAAAGCAATAAAACAATGTATACAGTGAAGCGAGAGATAATTAGTTTAATACCAAAACGAAATATTCTGAATAATTTAAGGCCAATTACATTAATATTTACACAGATGGTTTGCTCCAAACACATAATAACAACAGTGTGGCAGCAGATTATGCAGAACGGCTGGAACAGAATGAAAGAAAGTGAAATAACGTTTGTCAGGTTTCAGTTTTTGGATTTAACAAACAACAACGACGGAACAGATTTCAGTATTTATTGATCCAACACATGCTTTCAAAGTATCCAACGGAACTAGCAGGAGGTTAGACTGTAATAAATGCTGTGAGTGCGGTACAGACGTTCATCAGTTCTGGTTTAGTGTCCCAGTATCTTGTCCAGTAAACACTGGGTGGGGTCCAGTTTGACTCCTTAAACGTGCGGGTATTACTGCGTTGAAAAAAAAGGCTCTACAAGAGATTTTCTTCTCAAACTGAGCTATAATTATTTTTTCCTAATGTGGCTTTAACACTCCGTCGTGGGTTTTTACGTACACAGGTACACGTGTAAATAAAAAGTCGACGAGTATTTTAGTTTTATAAGCGCTGCCCTATTTCACAGAAAAATGGTGCTTTGGCGCAATCGGTACTTAAAAAGTAGAAGTCCAGTAAATCACAGCTGTTAGTAGTTTTGGTGGATGCGTTACAGCCCGCGGAACAAGAAGTGAGGAGAAACACCTGGCTCAGGTTACGGAAATAACAGCCAAGTCAGAGTTCCGCATAATTTCAACACTGAAAGAATTTGACGGGACAAAGTGTCCTCGGTGTGTTTGTACAGTGGAGGACTGGACCGCAGCTGGAAGGCGATGGGAAACTGGGAAAGCTTCAGACGAGACAACAGGGAGTCCAGAAAGGAGCCGGTTGGAAAAGAGCCCAACGTACCAGAAATTACAGTGACTGAAGCGTCGCCGCTCTCTCCAGAGAGATCTTTCTTTAGCGTACCCGGGCCTGCACACACTGGTACGACGGGACAGGTACTTACTGCTGCTGAGCAGCAGGCTGAGTCTGAGTCACAGGAAAGCCTGAGCGCAGCAGAGGGGCTTAGTGTGACCATGTGCAGAAAGTCTGCAGAGTCCCAGCACAGGTCTCCCTTTGGCCCGCCGGAGTCACAGGAGGAGGAGCGCGTAGATACGCACAGTTTGTCTGGAAGTGACGATAACAGCACCCCAAGAGGGAGTCGCAAGCATTTCATAGAGGTCATGATGAACAGCTCCCCAGCGATTCGGCGCTCTTTTTACCTGTCCCCCAGGGCTGAAGCTGACTCCACCTCTATGGTTTCCTCCACCCTGGACGAAGACAGGACAGCTGTAGCCTTGGAGCCTATGGAGCATGAGTGGATGATGTGTGCTTCAGACGGGCAGTGGAGCAGCTTGCATCGCCTCCTCACCGCAGAACCCAGCCTCATCCTGAAGAAGGATTTTGTGACTGGCTTCACCTGCCTGCACTGGGCCGCCAAGCACGGCAAGCCTGAGCTCATAGCCATGATTATTAATTTTGCCAAGCTGCACAACATTTCTATTAGTATTGATATTCGATCCAGCACTGGCTACACACCTCTGCACATCGCCGCCATGCACGGTCGTGTGGAGGTGGTCAAGCTTCTGGTTAGAACCTACAATGCAGATGTGGAGATCAGAGACTATAGTGGGAGGAAGGCCTGCCAGTACCTCACTGACAACTTGAGCGTGGACATACGGAGCATCGCTGGAGGCTGTGAGTGCTCTGCAGGTGAGAACTCTCATCCCAGGGACGGAAGACGCTGGAGGATCTCTAACATAAAGCCCCTCAGCCAGCTTAACTCCAACGATTGTGCTTCTGGGGACAGTGAGGGCCAACCCAGGGAAATGCCCCTCAGGAGGAAGTCCTCACTGAGCAGGATGAAGCCCAAACTGCAGAAGCTTCGTGACAGGACATCCCAGATCGTCCACAGCACTTCATTCAAAGATAAAGAGCAACTAGGAGGGTCAAAGAGAGCCTCTAGATCCAGAGCCAAGAGCCACTTCTTTGGGTCAGATCAGTACTGACACAGGATGTGGTGGAGCACTACGTATATCTCCCAGCTTATTTTCATTTATCGTTATTGCAAACAGCCTTTCAGTGCAGTGTCTGCTTGACTTGACTGAACATCATGTTGATTCAATGGGAACATGAAAAACATGCTTTACTAGCTTTGGATTATCAAACAGGAACTTTTCTGTGTGGTGAATATATGAAGCAGCTTTCATGGTTACTGTGGCCCACTGAAGGCTGTGGGGTCAGTGGAGGAGGACATGAGCGACTGTACTTTTAACAGCTTTTCTCTCCTTTTAGTTTTCTTTATGAAATAAACTAAGGGAACAGTAATGATCAGCTCCATGATGTACAACAAACGCACACTGTGTGTTCACAGCAGTAACTCCTACTAGCCTTTAAATCAGATCACAGATGGTGAGACTCCCTCTGCAGGCCAAGCTGGGTATTTTTATCCATCCACAGCTGACAGTAAAGCCCGTCGACCTTAAGTCAGTAATCCGCCTGCAGTCATCCAGATTACTGTGTCACGAGGCTGTGAGGGAGTGTAAGGTGACAGAGAAGCTCTAGCAAAGTGTGACCACTTTGTGTGACCGCTGAGCACTGAGTGCACTGACACATGTCACATGATCCATTGAGTTTATGGTTTACTGTATGTGAGGACAGCAGTGGAGCAGAGGCTTATGAGCCACGCATGTACTAAACGTCCTGCTTCACCTCCTTCTCACACCCGGCATCTCATTTCTGGGAAAACCCTTCTCCCTGATGTTGTGTGGATGTGTGGAAGTTTCGTCACCCTGTTTTCATCAGTGTGTAAAGAAGCACTTCTTCTCTTAGCTGCACGTTTAATCTTTAACAGCTTGCACTTCAGCATTTATTTTTGCACGTTTACCTGGTTTAATGACACCATTTGAATGTTTGTTTTACTTATTAAATAAAACACTCCATCTCCATCTGATTTAACTCTTGTTGTTTCAGCTCAGCTTGGGTTTCCTGGTCTGAGGAAATATTCGGGCTGTCCATCTTTGTAATTTGAAAATGTTTCGTTTCCAAATCCGTTAAAGCAAACTGCTGCTTCAGTAGAGATGCAGATTTTTACAAAAGCCCAGTGAGTGACTTTGATTTAGACCTTTCTAAAAACTCTTCTCTAAAAGAGTACATGCAAGAAAAAGTACTTACAACAGTACTAAACTACAGAGTAACAACACCAATCCTTAATAGACCGAGACGTGACTTTTATTTACCATTGCAAAGAGATCAAATAACAGCACAGGCAGCAGAAACATGGCTACATTGGTCCAAAGTGCTGAAACAGAGCAGAATGTACATGGAACAACATAAATGAAGTCATGCATACAGTGTCCACACGGTGGCGCTGTGGGCCTGTGACAGCGTCTGAGAGGCGTTAACATGTAGGAGACGAGTTCATTACAGCAAACCAGACTAAAGCAGCAGTGATCATTAGTTTTAATAACACTGACAGGTTCATGTTTGTTTTATGGAGTCACATTCATGAAGCATTACAGTCACACTAAGTGGTCCCGTCTCTGGGTGAAGCCTGAGGTAAAGGGACTGCTCTCAGCTCCAAGTCTGACTGTACTCACCTGTCAGCCAATACAAGGCTATTCTGCAGTAAAACACATCAATGTAGTATTTTATTATGTACATCTACATTCCAACATTTTAATCATCTTCTTCTAGCTTCTCTATTTAGAGGTCACCACAGCAGATCATCCTAACCTCCCTCCTTCACTACATCCATGAACTTCCTCTTTGGCAGCTGTGTTTGTCCCGTATATGCACATGTCTCACCTCTAACTTTGTCCCAGCCTGAGCACACAATATTCATTTATACTGCCATCCATCCTGCTCACTGCCAATGAAAATCACAGCATACTGAACTCTGCCAGCTCCACCTCCGGCTCCACCTTCAGTCATTTCAGCGCCTTAAAGCGAGTGTTGTTGTGATTTGGTGCTATATAAATAAAACTGATAAAGCATACATCACTCCTGAGGCACGATTTGCTCCTTTAGCAGCAACATCATAGCACACAGTGAAATATAAATCAGTCCACAGTCATTTACGGGCATGAACAGGTAAAGCTAAGGCACGAAGGCTTCATGTGAGCTCAGACCTTTCTACGTCTGTCTTTGTTTGGAATATTAATCATATTAAGGTGTGGTTTAAAAACAGGCACATGTGTGGAGTCATGCTGATGTCTGGTACATATGATGGGCCATGAGCTCGGGTCTACCAGAGGCCATGGATGTAATTGCTCCTTTGGTATAGTTATCTTTTTTGTCAGGTAAAGCTCAAATAGAGGTGGTTAAAATCATAACACAATGAACACGTCTATATGAGTAAAAGTTATATATGAAATCAAGAGTATTGTTGCAAAACTTTGAAATGTTTGACTTCTCAAACACTGTTAGATAAGATTGTCCCAGTGAGTACTGAGGATGCAGAAGTATCCAGCCTTAAGGTCAGCTGGGTGGGTCAGGCCTCCTGCAGACCCACCAGCTGACAGCTCTTTTTCCACAGCTTGGCCTGTAGTTCAGAGTCATAGGAAACACCTGCAGACTGCGTCTTCTGGCCGTTGTACAGGTAACAGCTACCCACCCCCTCCATCTCAGAAGCAGCTGCAGCATAGACGGCTGTAGAGGCTCCCTCTGCTGGAGTCTGAGCAAAGCACAGAACAACAACAGCTTCAAAAGTCTCGTATCTGTAACATCTCCAAAAGTGAGTGTTTCCTCTCAGAAAGATGGTTTAGAAGACTTCAGGTGCAGCATGTCTGATTTCTGTGCCTGTCAGTGAACACATCATGTCATAACAGCATCACACACCTGCAAAGTTTCACAACCATGTGGTTCAAACTGAACTGAAGGTTTAGTGCAGAGCATCAGCCACACACACAGCTGCTAACCAACAGCTTACACCTGCAGAGAGTGTGTGTGTGTGAGAGTGAGTGAGAGAGAGTGATGATGAATATCAATGGACAACTCACTATTTATGACTGACAGAGGAACACACACACACAGGCCAGCATGACCGTACACCAGGTCTTTATATACATCATTATCAGTATCGGAGATAAGAATTCACCAGCTGGGCCACGTCCTCATTTTATGTTTGACAGTTTTTTAGTGGTAAAGGTGAACGCTTGGACATGAACAGAGCTGTGGTTTGGGGAAGGCCTGGAAGGGGACTGGCGACGGCTCCCGGGCCTGGCAGATCCCCATGCACTAAATAGAAGTGAAGAAGTTAAAGAATTGAGAACAAGGAGGGAGGGTGGGGCACGTAAACGAGAATGATCAGTTTGCAGAACTGGGGGAACCTCTGTAGATGACAACCGGAAGGAGCGTGTTTGGAGGCGTGGTCCTGCTCCTGAAATTCCGATACATAATCTCCAAAACATGAACAAAGAATAATAATAATGGAGGAAAAGCTTCCAGCTGAAGACGATGAATAACTTAGTCCTCACCCTGAACAGTATCTTGGCTACTGGCCTCTTGAGCAGCTGCACCAGAGTCCACAGGTTATCGTACAGCGCCGTGTCCACCATTCCCGGGTCCACAGCATTCACAGTCACAGAGCAGCTGCTGGCAGTCAGCTGCTCCTGCAGGTAATAGGTGAACAGGACCAGAGCCAGTTTGCTTTGGGAGTAAGCACCATGGGAACTGTACTGGATCCTGGGAAGAAGAGGATGAAGGGAGAATCAGAGTTAACCTGGCTTTTTTATATATCCCAAACTTCCCCCAGAGTACTGCAGCCGGTACAGAGCTCAGAGCAGCCTGATGGAAAAGCTGCTTCACATCCAGCTGCTGTTAAAGAGTACGGTGTGGGTGTTACCCAGACTCATCTTTACTGGCTGCTTATGTACTCGTCAGCATTTACTTTACTCATTACTCCACCTGCTTACTACAGCTACCATTCAGAAGAACATGGACACAGAAAAACTCATTTACATGTTTTGGTTTTACTCGTCTGTCAGGACTAATATTTATCCTAATATGATTTATATTATACTGAGTCCTTTCACACTTTTTCTTCATTCAGTTAAACAGAGAAAGTTCTCAAAATGTTTTAGTTTGAGCCATATTTTTATCTACAGTACCTTTGTTTTAGCAAGGTTACAGCTAAAACACATTTAGAAGGATAATAGTTATAGAAATAAATATTATTTATATGCCTATTATTTATTTATAAATAATATTTAGAAGGAATATTTAGTGCTTTTACAGGAAACATTGACAGACAGTACTCACAGTCCTGTTCTTTGTATTTTCCCAGACTTTTCATATTTTAGTACATTTGCACCGCACTGTAACTACAGTGGCTTGCAAAAGTATTCAGCCCCCTTGAACTTTCCCACATTTTGTCACATTACAGCCACAAACATGAATCAATTTTATTGGAATTCCACGTGAAAGACCAATACAAAGTGGTGTACACGTGAGAAGTGGAACGAAAATCATACATGATTCCAAACATTTTTTACAAATAAATAACTGAAAAGTGGGGTGTGCGTAATTATTCAGCCCCCTGAGTCAATACTTTGTAGAACCACCTTTTGCTGCAATTCCAGCTGCCAGTCGTTTAGGGTATGTCTCTACCAGCTTTGCACATCTACAGACTGAAATCCTTGCCCATTCTTCTTTGCAAAACAGCTCCAGCTCAGTCAGATTAGATGGACAGCGTTTGTGAACAGCAGTTTTCAGATCTTGCCACAGATTCTGGATTGGATTTAGATCTGGACTTTGACTGGGCCATTCTAACACATGGATATGTTTTGTTTTAAACCGTTCCATTGCTGCCCTGGCTTTATGTTTAGGGTCGT
Source organism: Pelmatolapia mariae (assembly GCF_036321145.2). Taxonomy (NCBI): domain Eukaryota; kingdom Metazoa; phylum Chordata; class Actinopteri; order Cichliformes; family Cichlidae; genus Pelmatolapia; species Pelmatolapia mariae. The sequence goes on from NC_086246.1 coordinate 5,151,456, forward strand.
TGTCCTGCTGGAAGGTGAACCTCCACCCCAGTCTCAAGTCTTTTGCAGACTCCAAGAGGTTTTCTTCCAAGATTGCCCTGTATTTGGCTCCATCCATCTTCCCATCAACTCTGACCAGCTTCCCTGTCCCTGCTGAAGAGAAGCACCCCCAGAGCATGATGCTGCCACCACCATATTTGACAGTGGGGATGGTGTGTTCAGAGTGATGTGCAGTGTTAGTTTCCCGCCACACATAGCGTTTTGCATTTTGGTCTCATCTGACCAGAGCACCTTCTTCCACATGTTTGCTGTGTCCCCCACATGGCTTGTGGCAAACTGCAAACGGGACTTCTTATGGTTTCCTGTTAACAATGGCTTTCTTCTTGCCACTCTTCCATAAAGGCCAACTTTGTGCAGTGCACGACTAATAGTTGTCCTATGGACAGATTCCCCCACCCTCTCCTTGTTCGGCCTGTGAGTTTAGGTGGACGGCCTTGTCTTGGTAGGTTTACAGTTGTGCCATACTCCTTCCATTCCTGAATGATGGCTTGAACAGTGCTCCGTGGGATGTTCAAGGCTTGGGAAATCTTTTTGTAGCCTAAGCCTGCTTTAAATTTCTCAGTAACTTTATCCCTGACCTGTCTGGTGTGTTCTTTGGACTTCATGGTGTTGTTGCCCCCAATATTCTCTTAGACAACCTCTGAGGCCGTCACACAGCAGCTGTATTTGTACTGACATTAGATTACACACAGGTGCACTCTATTTAGTCATTAGCCCTCATCAGGCAACGTCTATGGGCAACTGACTGCACTCAGACCAAAGGGGGCTGAATAATTACGCACACCCCACTTTGCAGTTATTTATTTGTAAAAAATGTTTGGAATCATGTATGATTTTCCTTCCACTTCTCACGTGTACACCACTTTGCTGGGTGAAATCAGGAAGCACAGTCTTCAGATGTGTCTGATTAAAGTCTGCAGCTATGCTGTGACCTGCAGCAGGATGTACCTTCTGTAGTTTGTTTTTAGTGGTGTGCAGGAGCGCTAACAGTGCTAACTCTGGGATCTAGGGGAATGAAGATGACAAAGTGTTCCAGTTTAAACATGACAGTGAAGTTGCAGATTTCCTGTGTGATTATTATAAAATGTAATCACTCAAACTTTTTGTATTCTTTCAGACTCAGAGGGTTTCATACGCACTGATTGATCTTCTCACCTCCTGTTTAAGTCCTCCATGTCTACGACTCCTGCGTAATGTGTAGCAGAGGACATGTTGATGATTCTAGAGCAGCAGCCCGGTTTTCCTGACCTCTTCAGCAGATCAAGCAACAAGTTGGTCAGCAGGAAGTGGCTCAGGTAATTGAGGCCCAAGTGGTACTCAAAGCCATCCTCTGTTTGTCTCTCAGGAACCATCATGGTCCCAGCTACGTGAAAGGAACAAGTTCAATATTTAGTAAACTGGTGCGTGACTTTGTAAAGACCATCATCAGTGTGTGTGTGTTTGTATAGCCTACCGTTATTAACCAGGACATGGAGGGGTAGACCTCTGTCCCTGAACAACCGCACAAAGTGCCGCACAGATTTCAGTGACGTCATGTCCACGAAGACAAACTCAGCTGCAGTAAGAAAAGAACAGCACTGAATCCTGACTCTGACTCCATGACTGTCATCAGGTAACAGCAGTTAGTAGCTGCAGTGCATTTGACCTCTCGAGGTCACTGTGCACGCCACATCATTCGCTCCACCATCAATAGGCAGAAATGATTTAGTTTGTCTCCCAGAACTCCCCAAAGGTAACAAACATCTCAACAAGTGAGGACAGTATGGAACATATGTAAGACGAAGGGCTTTATACTAGTGAGCATTAGCACACATGCTAATTTCTTTACATATTGTTACACAGCAGGGGAAGCTGGTTTGTCAGGATTTACATTTTTATTCTGAGGGGAGATCATGTCTGAGGTCAAACTGGTTTTAACACCCTCAATGTTGCCATGGTAATGGAGAAGAAAATGTGACATCCCTGGTTCATAACAGCGATTATTTACTGTTAAAGTATCATTTTTAGGAAGAAATCTGGAATATTGTCATTGATATTATTTTAGATTATCACTTATATGTTTTGCTACAGGCTGGGATGACTGATACTCACCGTGTGTAGGGATAAAAGGTGTGTGTGTGTGTGTGTGTGTCACACTCAAAATGTGGTTTTAGTGTCAGGGTTACAATTGGGTTATGGTTAGGTTTAGGCTCAGGCCTTCATTTTTGATGGTTAGGGTAAGCATTATGTCAATGAGATGTCCCCACTAGGATAGCAACACCTGACATGTGTGTGTGTTTTTCTGCACTGTATTTTTTGAGTTTTCCAGTTAGGCTGGACTACACTAAGACTTTATTTTAACTCATTAAACCGTGTCTGGGTCTACAGTCGGCTTTCATTTGCTCTCTGTGTCAGCTCAGATGTGATCATGTTATTTAGCTTTTCAGAGAGCAAGTATCACAGCTGACATTATTTCATACATGTATTTATGATGTAAAGCATTGCCATGGTATAACATTTTTATCTGAAATTTGAGCTTTTATTTTGGAAGACCCACTTCCTGTTTCATAGACAGTACCGAATGAGAGCTTCCGTGTTACTGGATGGGACTTACCGGTTCCTTCGGTCCCTTCTTCATGAATCTTCCTAACAGCTGCTGCACCTTCTTCTCTCTCATTCCCAGCTGGAGATGATGAAGATCAAAGAGAGGCTTGGTGGGCAGATATCAATCCTACAGCCTACACTCACTAACAAAACCTTTGGTACGACTGACACTAATGAACAAAACACTGGAGAAAAAGCCAATCACAACTCGTCTATCAACAGGGGAAGGTAATATTCTTGTATTTTAGTCCGTCATCATCAGGATGATGGAGGTAATGAAAAAATAATCTAGAGCAGGGTTGTCAAACATGAGGCCCAGGGGCCAGAATCGGCCTGCCAAAGACTCCAATGGGGTCCACTGGATGGTTTTGGAATATGTTTAGGAAGTTATAGATTTTGGACTTTTAGCTGTATTTTCATGGGTTTTACAGCTTTTCCTGCTGATGAACACCAGTACCATGACCATTCATAGTACACCACAGTAATTAGATAAACAATAATTAAAACACAGAAGAATTCGTGTGAATTACTCTCCTGGGCGATGAGATAGCAGAACTTTCTATAATTTTACACATTTATTTGTGACAACAGATTTCTTTCAGTTACTACAGCAGCATTTCTTTATCTTGTAGTAAAAAAGAGACGTACTATTGAAATTGCACTTAATGGGGTTAAAAGTGTAGTTTAACGTATTTACACTGACTGAAACGAGGGCGTCTCTGGTTCGGCCCACTTAAGATCAAAATGCGCTGTACGTGGCCTGCAATATAAGATGAGTTTGACATCCCTGCTCCAGAGTTGGGGTTTGCAAAGTCTGTATGTTAATGTCTTTACAGAAAGTATTTATTGTTGGAATTCTCATTTTGTAACAATCTTTAATCAGTAGTAAGGTGGCATGCATTGACACCAGGAACGTTTAGTTAGCCTTGTTGTGCTAGAAAAGTTAAAGATTTTAAATCTAAGTGAAACGCTCAGTTGGTCCTGCATAAACTGTAGATTCATTCAAGATCACTTCATTTTCATTAATACATTTAGCTGGCCTGTGGGCTACACTTTGAGAACCTAGGATCTACTGGCAGTGCAGATATGAAGCATTCAGCTCCATATATGGAAAGATTCCAGTGCTGTTGTGTGCAAGTCATTCAATAAATGAATACAAAAGGTCAAAAAGTTCATATTAAACACAGCTGCTGTTTAGTTCCATAGACAACATACAAAAGGTTTATAGATCAAGTGGGCAGTAGGTTCCTTTTCTCATAGTTGTACACAGTGAGCTTATTTTTGAGACCAGAGTCCCAGCCTGTGGGACATCTGAAACAATGCAACCTTAAGGCACTGCCACAACTAAGAACAAGTATAAAAAGGGGAACTGACCGAGTGAAGGCATGTGATCGGACATTAGCCTACCTATGATAACATGCATGCCAAGGCTTGCCAGGTGTCTTGCTGTTTCAAAACCAATTCCTCTGGTACCCCCAGTCACAATGGCAACCCTTCCATTTTGCTTGGGTAAGACTGTGTAGGAGGAGAGAGGGGACCACATAAGAACATTACACAATCTTTCACTTAAACTCTGGCGAGGTTCAGTAACGATGAGGTTTAAGACAATGCTGGGATGAAAGTCTTCCGTGACTGATTTATTAACAGTCATCTGTAAATATGCAGCAGCAACACAGCATTCAAAGAATCAACAGAACAGAATTACAGTGAGTGCAGATAAGTCTATACACACTTTTGTAAGTCAGGTGATTTACAAGAAACTTTCTATAGTTGCTCTGCTGGTTTTGTATAGAACTTAGAAACATATCTGAAGACGATGCAAATTAATTATGAATGCAATGACATGTCAGTCTACTTGACTGCCACTGGGAAATACAATGACCAATTACCCAGGCCAGTGACTGACATCTTTTAAATAGTGCAATGAAGAGCATGAAATGTGGATTTCTTAGATCAATTTTCACAGAACCTTTCTTGTAACGCTCTTTAAGAAATAAATACCAGTTAATCTGCTTTGTTTTGCTTTTAACCCAGGAAAACAGCAGGAATATATGAAACCTATGAAATACACCGCTCCAGAACAGATTGGTGAAATCCGTTTGTACGACTGCATTGCATTTTCAAATATTGAACATTGTTCCCATGCAAAGTGAAGACATCACGCAGCCAGGCAAGCTAAACCTTTACTCACAATTATTATCAGTCAGTTCTGCAATATGTGGACAAGTATTTACAAAGTACATAGCCTGAATGACATTTGAGGGGCAAAAAGGACAACTAAACAGAGTATTCTAGGAAGTCACAACAACTGATCAGTGAGGTAAGATGCGCCCAACTACTATCAAAGGCAGGTTTCTGTAAGTCTGGCGAGGCATTCGTCCCCCAACATACAAACCGGAAGATTTTCACATGGTTAATGAGTTTAAAATATTCTATTTTAATCTGTACCATGATCTTCTCCTAACCATTACAATGTAGTTTTGGTACATAAATCTCAACAGCCACTGAAAATTAAATTTAACAGCAAATAAAACATTGTTGTTTCAGACTGTGTAAACTGATCACCCTAGTGGTATTTCTTAGAGATATTTATGAACCAATAATTCACCACAGCGCAGTAAATTACACGTTTCCTTATCACACAATATCATGTTTAAATGTATGAAGTTTAAAGAGATATAATTAATCCATCTCTGGCTTCCAACATTGGCTTGTGGTACATGCAGTGTCACTTCACTGGTGGGAAAGGAGTCTGAGCCTAAGCAAGCGAGCGATGGCGACTAGATAGAGTTAGGCTCACTTCAGTGCACAGCTTGGGCACTGGAACCAGTTTCCTGGCCTGTACTCTGTTCCACTCTGGACTTACTCTAAATGAAAAGAGGCTGGCAGAGTGTGCTTGTACCCCTTACTGTGGAATTTCCATGCCCGCATGGGCAACAAATGTTTTACCTGGAGAGGTGTGTTTGTGCACTACGTTCCCCCACCGAGATGTGTACAACAAGATGTGTACAGGTGAGACCATCAAGCAAGACTTTGAGAATGGCCACAAAGTGATTCAGGAAAACTGTCAAATGACTCACGAGAGGGAATCGGAGCTAAACTCACACTCTACATAGTGGTAGTGAGATGCTACTGGCCTCAACACTTCATCTCCTCGACGGTCTTCCACAGTTCATCAGGTACTGTTCGTGGCCGAGTGTGAAGCAGTGGGAATGATAGACAGCATCTCCAAGTCTAGAAAAGGGTGAAGCGCCCACTTCAGTTTAAGTATCTCAAAAGTGAGAGATACTTAAAGTGGAGGGTGACATTTTACAGTGAAAAGACAGCAGAGCTAAAACAATGCAATTGATTCCCTGGTCAATCTCCTACCTCTTACCTATGATCACAAGCTCTGCATAGCAACCAAGAGAAGGTAGCAAGCAGCTGAGTTTCTTTTTAAATAGGTGGGTGGATTCTCCCTTTGATCAGTCAATCAATAGAGACTCTGTGTTGAGCCACTGTTTCTACACGTCAAAAGGAGTCAGTTGAGGTGGTTCAGACATCTGACTAGGATGATTCCTAGGTGGGGTGTTTCGGGTATGTCCTACTGGGACGAAACCTCCGGGCAGACCCAGGACTCACTGGAGAGATTATATCCCTCATTTAGCTTGGAAACAACTTGGTGCCCCACCCAGAATAAGCCAGAAGAGGATTCTGGGTTGATGGAAGTCTGAGATTCACTGTTTAGGCTTAGGCCACTGCCTGCATAACTCAAACCAAGAAAGCAAAGAAAGAAACAAATCAATCAATCAAACAAACACAAAAACAATGGATACATGCATGTTCCCTTATAGCTCTTCATACCCTCTTGACTTGGCGTGGCACTTGTCAGATTAATTTGCATTTAAATGCAACAGATGTGCACAGATGAGGGGAAAAAATAGGCTGTGGATTTTAGGTTTTGTGACCCATCTAATGGAAAAATCCTGAATACCTAGCCTTCCAATATTCCATATTGATTCTGTTCATCTGGATGTAGTGATTTCAGTGGGAGAAATATTTTGTTATAATTCAAGTGACTTCGTCAGTCTCAGCTGACTGCTGGTTTCCAATCTTATAAAAAGTTCATTTGCACAATGAGTGAAACCAGCCCACTGAAGGAACAATGGGCTGGGAGGTCAGTTCCTTCATCATAATTATGTAAATTCTCATGACCATTGATCAACAACCACTGAACAAAACCCACTGATCAAAGACCACTGATCAATGTCCATGAGTCCCATTCACAGAGATTTGGGGAATGGCTGCAATCACAGCATTGTAAGATGGTGACAGATGTACCCTTAGGCCCCCTCCTCGATTCAGAGATGGTCTTTCCCACCTCTGCTCCAGCTGATCCAGGTCCAGGTCCTGACCCGGAAGCTCCAGCCAATCCAGGAGAGAAACACAACCGCTGACTAAGCGAAAACCCATAGTGATCCCATATGTGTCAGGAGTGTCAGAACAGTTGAGACACATTTTTTCTAAACACCGGGTCTCTGTGGCTTTTAAACCCCAAAACACACTGCGCCAAAAACTGGTCCACCCCAAGGATCGGGTCCCCCGACACAAACAGAGTAACATAGTGTACGCTGTTAAGTGCCAGGAGGATTGCCAGGATTTATACATCGGAGAAACCAAACAACCTCTGGCTACAACACAGAAGAGCTACCTCGTCCGGCCAGGACTCTGCAGTCTATTTACACCTACAGGCCAGTGGACACTCTTTCAATGATGAGGATGTACACATCCTGGACAGGGAGGAACGCTGGTTTGAGGGCGGAGTCAAGGAGGCCATTTACGTGAAAAGGGAAAGACCATCTCTGAATCGAGGATGGGGTCTAAGGGTACATCTGTCACCATCTTACAATGCTGTGATTGCAGCCATTCCCCAACTCTCTGTGAATGGGACTCATGGCCATTGATCAGTGAGCTTTGATTTGCATATTAATGATCAAGGAAATGACCTCCCAGCCCATTGTTCCTTCAGTGGGCTGGTTTCAGTCATTATGCAAGTGTACTGTTTATAAGATTGAAACCTGCAGTCAGCTGAGACTGAAGAAGTCACCTGGATATGACGAAACGTTTCTCCCACTAAAAAATGTCCAGATGAACAGAATCAGCCTTTTGGGATTTACTTACCTGGCCGACTGAGCATGCATGAACACATGAGTTGTAATTTAAAAAACAAAACAACAAAAACAAAAAACCAGCTGATACACATTTATAATAAAGACAAAACACAATATTGCTACATAAACGATAAATCTTTTCTTCTTTTATAACCTTCTACTTCATTTTAATACAATAGAGTTTCTGTGCAGATTTTGAATGCATAAGGACATCCACTCTGTAAAGGAGAAATGTGTTTACAGCAGTTAACTTAAAAGCTAATGTGTCCCATATGTTATAAAGGCTGAAAACGTTGTCCCTTTATGCCACCAGTGGCTTTTCAGCCTTTAGAACCTCTGTCAAGTAAACACACAAAGAATACAGATAGCAAAGTAAATAAAGTTCTTTAAAACCTCAGTCACTTTAGTGCTGAGCCAAACTAGAGTTGGTTTCCAAAACAGTTTCAAATTCATCCTCACAGGGTTCAGGCTCATAGTAGCTCCGAGAGTTCTCATACAGGAAAACCTGCATATCCACTAGAGCTGAAGGTATACGGTTTCTTTTCCCAGAAAGAAAAGTACCTGATGAGCTGAACAACCTATGACAAGGAACACTTGTGGCAGGAACGCACCAATACTTCTGGAGCACCTTAGGAAGTGTGGGGAACAAAGGTGCATGGTTCGACCACCAAAGCAAAGGGTCTTCATTCAGACCTAGAACCCTCTGTGACTTGTAGTTGCTCAGCTCCTCTACTACTTGAGCATGTAGCTCCTCCTGGCTCTGGTCTGCATCTGACTGGCAAAATATGGCAGCCAAAGGGTTGTCTTGAACTGAAGTGCTGGCAGAAGATTCACCCGGAAGTCCCTGTTTCTTGCAAGGTGGCTCATCAGACACCAAAGAAAAATCATCAAGGCACGATCGCTCTGAAATCTGCTTCTCAAGGATTGCTTTGGCCTCTTCAATAATAATACTCTCAACTTTGGAGCGTTCTTGGGTGGAAAGAAAAGGCAGTTTCTTATAACGAGGATCCAAAAATGTAGCAATGTTGAGGAATGTTGCGATCTCTTGGGATAACTGTGAATTCTGTGAATATGTGCTTGACAAGACCTTGGCGATGACCTCTTTGCTCATGCTGATCTCTTTGAGATCCCCTTCCTTAATTTTGAGGGTGGTGTTCAGGAGCATATGAAGGACAGGTCTCACCATGCTAATGGTTGGATACTTACAAGAAGTGATCATGTTTGCCACAACTTTAAAGGGCTGGAGGACTTCAATCAAGCCCTCCAACAAGGCCCAGTCAGAACCACTGAAGGTGAAATGATGGCTACTAGAACTCTCTATAAGTGTCGTACTTATAACAGCCTGTTGCTCTTTCAGTCTTTGTAGCATTGCCAATGTACCAAACCATGACCTGTCCTGGTCTGTGATGAGTGTACACTGAGCAAGGCCCTGTTGCTTCTGCTTTTCTCGTACTGTATACATAGCAGATTCTCTATAATGATCGACAAGCTTGCGGCAGCATCCCAAAAAGCCACTCACTCGTGGCAGCTGGAAGGCTTCAGCCATTGCATGATTGATTGTGTGCCCAAGGCAGGGCATTTCTACTGACAGATCCAGGAGGGAGCATGCTTTCACCACATCCACCGAACCGTCTGTGGTAGCCCCGATGACTTTATGAGTTATCCCCCACTTCACAAAGGCTTCATACATGGCTCTGGTGATATTCTCAGCTCTGTTGTCCTCTTGTACTTCAAAAGTTTTAAGGCATTTGTTGGTCACTGAGAAGCCAGATGCACTGTTGTAATTGATTGAATGCACAGAAAGTGAAATATATGTTCTGTTTTGTGTTTGGCTTTGCCACAGATCTGTAGCAATGCCACAATTCATAACTCCACTAAGCTCATTAAAGACCACATTTTGGGTATGGCAGTACATTTGAGGAACCATTTTGCCTGCGAGGTCACTTTTGCTTGGAGGAGAATATCCAGGGTCGACAATACCGATTAAATTCTTGAACGTAGGCTCCTCAACTGTACATACAGGATATAACCCCTCACAAATGAAGTTCATAATAGCTACTGTCAAATCATTGTGTCGTTTGTTTTCAGAGTCTAAGCTCTGCCTTAAACATGTTTCCTGGGACTGCTGCTGTGAAACTGTAGGCTCAGTCTTTATCCTAGAAAACGCCGTAGCAAAAGCTTCACGCATCTGATCTGTGTTGCTTTTCACGAACTCACTGAACTCTATGGGATGGTTCTTTTCAAGGTGGTATGACAAGTTTGAGGTGTTTCCAGAGTAGGCAATTTGGCTCATACATACACGACAGTAAATCCTTTTCCAGTGTAATATGCAGCCATCTGCATCTGTGTCAAAGCCAAAGTACTTCCACACTTTGCTTTTGGCACGTGGGTGTGCGACCAGGTTGAGGCCTGAGCACGAAGGTCCTGAACTTTTACCCTCCATTGGCTCCTTAGGTAAAAAGTCCATCAGGATGGCTTCTCTTATCGAGAACCTAACAAGAACAGTGAAATAAACATTTGATTTTGGTGATAAAAACATTTTAAGTGTTTGAGAACTGGATTTTACAATCCTCCCAACAATTAACATGCAAATGAGCAGATAAAATAACATATCTGGCTAAGATAGGAATTTGCATGATGGTTACCACTGATACTGAGGTTTGCACAAGTAACATAACATAACAACGCCACATGAGACACTACATGTACACTACGCAATCCTGCTCTCAAAAACTGACAGATTTAACACTGCCTCTGAAGCTGGATTTAAGAAATAACTGTTTAAAAGTTCACATTTTTAGAACATGTTTAGCACCATCTTGAGTTAGTATAGAATATCAGGTCACCAGGTTGGTTGGTTATTTGCAACTGATAGACCCACATTAGATTGAAAAAAAACTCGTTGTTGCAGCCAGGAGTAATTAAAAAAAAAATACCCTTTGAACACATTTTTTAGTTTTAGTTTTCTTGTTTTCCATTGAGTTAGCAGTTTTCGTCACTAGCTTACATAAACTAATATAAGTCTGTTAACCCCAACCAACCAACCAACCAACTCTGTGATGTCACATCCTGTACTGGCACAGGATAGTGCTAAGCATGTTCTAAAACCTTTAAGCACTTATTCTTATTTTAGTGTTACATCTATGTCAGTTTTTGACAGCACATCCTCCATAGTGTAAATGAGTCTTTACACACAGTGTTTCATGTCCACTTTAAACCTACCTTTAATAAGTCGATAATGTTGCTGCCCTTTTAGGTCAGTAACAGAAATATTAGTCAATTAAACAAATTACTCATATCTAATTCGTTTACCACATCATTTAACTGCTGGTTTTACTACACCATGGTTCCACCCACAACTATTTGGCAGCCACATCGTATCTAACTCAAGACCAATAACAGCCAAGGGGAGCTGCAGTTCTCCAATATTTGGCTGTACAAAATAAATGTTTGTGAGTCAGAGTAATCAGACACAACCATTTAATTACAGGAATGACAAATTATAAACAGGCATATTAACATTAACCTTAAGGAATGAAGGCTACCGGTTGCAAATACTGCTAAAGCATGGCGCATTTAATGCGTGTGAAACGCTGTTCACATTCCAAAGTGGCACATGTGACGTGACACGGTCAATTCACATGCTCTTCAAAAAAACAAAAAAAACAAAAACACGAATCCTTCAACTACGTTCACATTCTTGGAACCAGATTTCAAGTTTGTGTAATGGTTGTTTAGCCCTGCGTGAAAATGACTGCCACAGGTTGCGCGAATTATATAAACACACTTCTCAAACAAATTAAAGGAACACTTTTTAATCAGAGTACAGCACTAAGTCAATTAAACCTCTGAGACATTGATATGGTCAGTGAAGTAGCAGAGAGGATTGTCAATCAGCTTCAGCTGCTTTGGCATTATTGAAATTAATAACAGAAAAAAATACTGTTTAACTTTGTGGCCTTCTATATACTTCCTGTTCTATATACACTTTCTGTTGGTTACTGGGACACTTTGATTGCACTACCTTAGTACTGATGACTTTTTGTAAATTGAGCACAATATGCACTGTTTTTTTCCCCATTTTTGCTATAGTTTATATATAAAAATAAATACATATCAAGAACAAAGTTATGAAAACAAAAAAATAATTTTAGGTGGTTTGAAAGGATTTTCAACCTTTTATTTATAAATTGAGGTCTACAGCTAGAAAAATGACTTTCAGTTTCTTTGTGGTTTTATTGCACTTTTTAGCAATTTATTTAGTTACTATGAACTAAAGTTACTAAAATTAGGATTAAAAAAAAATGTAATATTGATGTAGAACAAATTCCATCCATCCATTCACTTATCCTTTTCAGGGTCGCTGGACGGTGGGAGGAAGCCGGAGTACCCGGGGAGAACCCACGCAAACACGGGGAGAACATGCAAACTCCACACAGAAAGACCCCAGCCTGATGGTGGAATTGAACTCAGGACCTTCTTGCTGTGAGGCAACAGTGCTAACCACCGTGCTGCCCATGTAGAACAAATTGAAATGCTTAAAAACAAAAACATAGCACTACAGCATGTAACAATGCAAAGATAAGCTCTGGTGGTTTTATCGTAGATGATGAAGAGTTAACTAGAGACTAACCGACTAATCGTTGCTGTCATCAGTAGTTGGTACCAGACGCACTAGTTGCTTAATTTAATTGTTAAAATTTTAATTGATGCCCAATACAGGTAAATTATTGTGTCCATCTGCCATCTGGTGGCAGCCATTTGTCACCAGATGCCGCAAATGGTGGCGTCGCAATAAATCTTTTAATATTAGCCTGATGTTTTTGTCATATATAGCGAATATTAGCTTCCACCTTTCGTGGATGGGCTTTCAGTCATTTGGGAAGGGTTCAGAGTATAGCTGCTACTGCTCCACATTGAAAGGAAACAGCTAAGGGTGTCCTCTAAGGTGTTCCAGCCCTGCATGTCCTACTGGGAGGAGGCCCCGGCGTAAACCCAGGACACACTGGAGAGTGTGTATCTGTTCCCTGGGAACATCTTGATGTTCCTTCAGATAAGCTGGAAGAAGTGGCAAGAGGGAGGTCTGGGCTTCCCTGCTGCTGTCCCTGGGACAGACTTCATGAGGGTGGCCTGAGGGTCCGAGGTCCTCCAGTGGATTATGTGCTTACTGTTTGGCCCTGTGGAGCCTAATTAGCATTTGCCATAGAATTGTGGAATTGTCACGTCCACTAGTGGGGCTCTGTGGTTTTCAAAGCAGCAGCCGTAGTACCTGCAGCACTCAGTACATGTGAAAGATGTAAAAGGGTCTGGAAATACTGTGGAGAATGTGCAGCATTTGGCGGTGGGTCAGTGATAGTTTGGTAAGGTATATCCATGGAGCAACACACGGATCTCTACAGGCTGGATAACAGCACTCAGACTACCCTAGACCCACTGTCAAACCCTATGCAGTTAGTTCTAGGTCCCACCTGGTGCAAGAAAATGCTCAGTCTTGTGTCATTTCTATCAACCCACTCCATATCAGTATAGATTTATTTCCCCATTGAGACCTGATGTGTTTTCAAAGTGTTCCTTTAATTGTTTTTTAGAATAATTATATTATGATGTAACAACAATAAGCAGAAGATGAAAAATATACATTCCCTTGAATTTTTTTAATTAAAAATTGCTGATACATTATAACTACATTTGAAAAAAGAAGAAGAAGCAATATTTACATTATGCCAATATAATCTGCCCTGGTTAAATACTCCATCTGTGACCAGCTGAGCCGGAATAATTCTTCTATCCAACTACAGTTTGCTAGCTGCCACATCAATGATAACACAGCAATTACCTGATAGCCACTTGAGCTAATAGTTAAGTGTCTAATGTTAACGTGTGCATCATCCAGGTTAACATTTATGATAACTTTATATCAATGTTGTTGAAACGGGAGCTTTACTGACCTCTAAAATTCCTCTTAAGCTGTTTGTATCAATATTGATGCAAATGAGTATCGTAATTCTGTGTTCATTTTCGTATCAATAAATACTGGAGTAACATTTTTTTCTTGACAATCCTACTGTGTACATGTCTAAAGCCCTGCCTCCAACCTGAGCGGTCTCTCAGATAAACTCATCTCTAATCTAGTTCCTCCTGGTTCTTTCCAACAAAAGCACACATATTAGTAAAGATGATTGATTTATTGCAAATATCCAACAAATCTTGATTTCGTCACCAGTAACACTGATGTTCAGAACTAGAATAAAAGTCCGTTTTTAAAAGTGAATATTTGGCTCATTAAATCAAAGGCCAATCAGTTTCGATCTTTTTGTAATGTTGCTGGATATTCCCACAAAAAGGAATGCAACAAATCTGTCATTAGTCACACACTCAGTGAGATTATGTGGGTATAAAACCCAAATCTGCATCTCCAGAAACACTTCCCTCTTTGTCTTAGTGTAATGCATTAGTGATTTTCCACTCTATGGTCACATGCTTTATTCACTAAAATTAAATCAGTAACACTGCTCCTTTGATAAGTGGGTTTTCAAAAGCCTCTAGCTGTTACTCCACCTGTCTACATACTTTTGCTATGATTTTGAAAAATAAAATAAAAACAAACATTTTCTGGTCTTCGGTGATGAGAAGTTCACCTGAAAAACCACCTCAGTGTAGGGAATGGAAAAATGAAACACTGGGTTAGATCATGGTGAAGTCAGCTGTGTAAGTCCACTATGGAGCAGCAGTGGTCACACATGGCAGCTAATCACAGGTACACAAAGATCTGCTGGAGCTCACAGCACGAATCACTGGGATCCTTTCAGATATGTTACAGTACTACAGCTGGTGTTCCCCTACCTGCTGAACTCCACTTTAACCCAGGAGTTCTGTTTGGGTTAAAAATAAAAGTTTGGATTCACATATACTATTATTTTATTACATGTTATATAGTGGTGCAACAGATCACGGTTGATCCGTAATCCGAACCGATCCCACTCCACGGTTCAGCACGCACGTGATCCGATGATTCGAAAAAGAAAAAAAAAGTATGTGTATGGTGCGCGTGGTGGGTCTGTCAAGCGATAGTTATGGTCAGCGCTAGCTGGAGGAGCAGAGGAGTTTGCGGTATTTAAGCAGCCCTTTGCTGCCCAGTCCGACCGGGCTAAAGCTATTACAGAAGCTATTGGGGTGTTTACGTGCAGACGGGAGGCCGTATTCCGTTGTGCAAAACAAGGGGTTTAAACTATGATGAACGTGCTTGAACCACCCTATGATATCTCGTTTGCGTCCACTTTAGTGGCAAGATAGTTCCAAGCATGTATGAGCAGGAAAAAATTTAAGTTGCGGCTGAACTGTCCCAGGCATCTTCTGTTGCCCTAACTACTACAAATGGGTGGACCTCCAGGGCAAAGGAAAGCTACGTGACCGTGTCCGCTCATTATATCACAGCAGAGTGTGATATAATGAGCGGTATGTATTATTGTAGGGTCTACCTTACAAAATAAAGCGCCTTGAGGCGACTGTTGTTGTGATTTGGCGCTTTATAAATAAAATTGAATTGAGTGGTAGATACAAAGACTGTACTGTCCTATATTGTACCATAATTTTTTTTAAATAATTGCGTGGAATGAGTCTTGAGTTGAATGTTTTTAACAGGCAAAAAATACTTCAATAAGTAAATGTTAAATTTTTTGTCTTTTTTCTTTTTTTTGCTGATCCGAAAATTGATCCGATCTGTGACTTAAAACCGTGATCCGATCCGAACCGTGAGATTTTTGATCCGTTGCACCACTAATGTTATATAAATATAGTTCACTTTGGACTAAAATAGCTGGTAAAAACATGCTTCACTTCTTATTACCTCTGTCACCATTTTAATGGACCCAGGCTGTTACAGCGCCACAGATTTTTCTTTGCATTTGGTCTTATGTCACACCTTTCCTATAGTGCCTATGAGCTCAGTGAGGTATGAAGCTTGTCCCTGGGGACATTTTTAATGCACGTCAATAGAAAAAGCATAGAAACGTGCTTGTAAAGGTCAGTGCATTCACCATCACAGGAAGCGTACAAACATGAATCAGTGTAAGAAATAAAAACAAATGATTGATAATGAAAATTAAATGAACCTCCTTTGAAAACAGGATTATTCTGATGCAATCTGAGTCAGCTTTGTGTCACAGCGCAGGTACAGGTGTGTCACAGCCCGCGCAGGTGCCACAAGGAGACGGACTCACCGTAAGAATAATCTCAGTTTAATCTCATCCCAGCATAAAACCGTTTGCGAGATACAAAACGCTATTTTAACAGCTTCAGCCGCAAACACACGCACCCGCACGTCTCTGACAGAAATCACATCTTCCTCACACTATCGATCGGTCCGGAACTACAAAGAGAACTAACGAGTACTTCAAACTCTCCGTGTCCTGTCCTTACAGCTGACTGAACAGTTTCATACCTGCAGGCGCTTCTGTCGATGACGACATGCTCACGACATCAGCACCGCACATGGATCATATGGTGATAAATATGCATCAGGCACAAAGCAGCAGACAGAGAGCTGTGTAAGAGAGAGGAGCGGAGCTGACCTGGGAGCGTAAAGGAGCGGTTGAAAATTTGGTAGAGAAGAACTTTAATCCCGCATAAGTACAGTTTGAAGAGAGGCACCAGCACCGACTGAGGAGACATCCTTCTGCTTCCCACACCGAAACGCTTCCGAGTCCGAGTGTGCGTCCGTTACTGAGTCCGAGTGGACGCCTCACTGGGATAAGTCTGTCAGTGGTTCCGCCCTCAAGACGTTTTGACGCAAAGAGGGCGGAACCAAATGAGCTGAAACGCATTTTCTCGGCTAAAGCTGTGAACACTGTTTAGTTTGAACAGCCACATCAGTGCATCCTGCTGTCGTTATGTCAGTAATAACAGTATTGGTACTTTGTCGTTTCTGATAAAGAGGCTGTGAGCTGTTTGATGGCCTTATTTAGACGTTATATTTATTGGGCCATAGCAGCTGGGTTAAAGTAGGGGCAGAGATGAGGTGCAGACCCAGCACATGTCTATTGATCAACATTAACAACAATAAAAATAGAATACAAAATAAAACAATATATCCCAGTGGGGTGGGGGGGGGGGGGGTACCTCGACACAGAGCTTCTGAAGCACAGTGTGGTTTGTTTTTTGTCACATGCACTGGAGCTTCAGCTTCACAGACTGTCACTACTAAGAACTAGGTTACACATCAGGTAAATGTCAAAGTCATATTTTCCACCAGTTTAACCAAACTTGCCATACTAACTGAAATTTCTGTTCCTAGGCAGACATTAACCAGTCCCAGCTGGAAGAAATACAGACAATAAAAATATGTCAAACTTGTATGAGTGAGGCTCAGATATTTTCTGTTGTTGCTGAGGGAGCTTTACAGTGACACGAGACTGTAATCTATCACATGATAGTTTGGACTGAAACATCCTTCTGAATGATTCAATTCAATTCAGTTTTATTTATATAGTGCCAAATCACAACAACAGTCGCCTCAAGGTGCTTTATATTGTACAGTAGATCCTACAATAATAGTAGATACAGAGATATTCGTTTTGTAAACTCGAACACTAAAGCTTAACTTAATACTGCTTGAAGTCCAAATCCTGGTTACAGTGTAGTGATATGCTCCAAACATTATCTATGCTGATTTCTAATTCTGCAATGATGCAGACTGCAAGAACAGGTTCAGCTGGCCACAAAAAGCCAGTTTATAAATAGACACACAGAAAAAGCATCTAGTTTATCTCTCAGATAAACTCACCTCTAATCTAGTTCCTCCTGGTTCTTTCCAACAAAAGCACACATATTAGTAAAGATGATTGATTTATTGCAAATATCCAACAAATCTTGATTTCGTCACCAGTAACACTGATGTTCAGAACTAGAATAAAAGTCCGTTTTTAAAAGTGAATATTTGGCTCATTAAATCAAAGGCCAATCAGTTTCGATCTTTTTGTAATGTTGCTGGATATTCCCACAAAAAGGAATGCAACAAATCTGTCATTAGTCACACACTCAGTGAGATTATGTGGGTATAAAACCCAAATCTGCATCTCCAGAAACACTTCCCTCTTTGTCTTAGTGTAATGCATTAGTGATTTTCCACTCTATGGTCACATGCTTTATTCACTAAAATTAAATCAGTAACACTGCTCCTTTGATAAGTGGGTTTTCAAAAGCCTCTAGCTGTAACTCCACCTGTCTACATACTTTTGCTAACAAACAGACATTTTCTGGTCTTCAGCAGATTCATTCTCCACATCTTTGGCTGTAGTTCAGCAGTTACAGCAGGTCACCTATTAATCAGACGGTTGGTGTTTAGCCTACCACCTACACTACAATAAAACTAATATGGCTATTCAGTAGTGATGGGCTAATGAAGCTTTCTGAAGCGTTGAAGCTTGTACTGAGGAAGGCTTAATTACTCAAAGTTTTCAATACAGCCTGCTTTGGTGCCATCTGGTGGGCAAAAACATGAAACACAGCTTGAATCTACAAGTTCAATGAACTGCCCACTCTCAGAGCTCAGTTGGCAGGTTCTGTTTAATATAATGAGACATTTCTGAGTGATCATTGAACATGTATTTGACTGAACAATGATGTGATGTCCACTTGACTAATGAATCATTTTAAAGAAGAAACCTTCCTTGTTTGAACATGTGTCATGCTGTGTTCTCCCTTTGCTTGATGACATTTGTAAAGATAACAGATAAATAAAACATTACATGCTAGCAACTGCCACAACTAGCTAAACGTAAGCTAAAGTGGCAGTTTTTGTTTTTGACGCTGTCACCGGTACGAGATTTCGGAATGGCACCACTTACCTCAACATCCAGTTGTGAAAGCTGCATCAACCTGAGCCAAAAAGTGATCGAGCTGGAACAAAGGATATCCACGCTATACCAAATCCAGGGGGCTGAACGCGAACTTGACACGATCCTCCTTGGCAAAGCTCAAACCACCGCTACTAGCGCTGAGCTAGCCGACACAGTGCACCACCCAGCTGTTGTGTCCCAAGATCCCGCCAACAGTCAACCCAGGCTCCCAACTTGTGTCGCTGGTGTTTCTGCCACGGACGAGAACTGCTGGTTTCAACTAGGGGCCAGACCCAAGGCTCTGGTCAGCTCCACTCCACTCCAACCAGCGCCATGGACCATGGTTGGGACGCGCGGTGGCTGCAGAGGGGCCAGGAGGATCCGTCTCTCGCACCCTCACCCCTCCGGTGCGGTAGTGCTGGAGAATAAATTCAGTGTCCTGGACCCTGTGGACTTTCCTCCTCTGGCCGCTAGCCCTCGCCATCCCGCTGTGTCGCTGAGGTCTGGGCCATCTCCACCACTGCGTCCCCGGAGCCGCGGCAGGCAGCCCGACGCTGTGGTGCAAACTCACCGCGGAGAACTGTGCTTTACCCCGGCTCCTCGGAGAAGAGGACCCAAGGCGCGGCTACCTGGGAGTCACTCACGCGGTCCGGCTGGCGCATCTAAGTAAGTAAAGTAAGTAAAATTTTATTTATATAGCACCTTTCAAGATAACAATCACAAAGTGCTTTACAGAGGCAGAAAACAGACATTAAAATCCAAAACAAAACAAAATTAACCAAAAGCGAGTTTAAACAGATAGGTTTTTAACTGCTTTTTAAAAGACATGACTGAGTCCACAGATCTCAAACTCAAAGGGAGCGAGTTCCAGAGTCTGGGAGCCACTGATACAAACGCTCTCTCACCTTTTGTTTTTAACCTTGTATGCGGGACAACCAGCAACCCCTGGTCACAAGACCTCAGGGACCTGCTGGGGTGATAAGAAAGAAGAAGATCACTTAAGTATGTTGGAGCTACACTGTGCAGGGCCCTATAAGTCATGATTAGGATCTTAAATTGGACCCTGAACTTGACAGGGAGCCAATGCAGCTCAATCAGGAGGGGAGTGGCATGGGAGTGTTTGTGATGCTTTGTCAGAAGCCTAGCAGCAGCATTCTGAACAACCTGCAGCCGTTCCAGGGAGGCATTACTTAAGCAAGTAAACAAGGAATTACAATAGTCTAAGCGGGATGAAACAAAAGCATGAATAATCATTTCCAATTCGGAACGTGACACAATGGGACTCAGCTTAGCGATATTTCTTAAATGGTAAAAACAAGAGCGAACCAAAGATTTAACGTGTGTGTCCAGCGTCAGAGCTGTATCAAATGTAACACCAAGGTTCTCCACCTGAACACCCCCGGTGCCGCGGCGCGGGCGTCTCAGATGGTCAGCAGTTCCCGGTGGCACCTCCTCTCTCCACGCTGGTCCTCGGGGATTCCATCGTCAGGAACGTGCGGATGAGGGGGGCGCTCACGCTGTCGTTCCCGGGAGCCACCGTTGTCGACATAGTGGACGGAATTCCCAACATCCTGGCGTCCCACCCACAGGCCAACCGGCTCATCATCCACATCGGCACCAATGACATCCCCAAACAGCAATCTGAGCTGCTGAAGCTGGACTTCCTCCAACTCTTCAGCCTCCTTGGTCAGTTGCAGGTGAGTGCTTTTATCTCCGGGCCCACCCCCACCTGCGGCAGAGGGATAGGCCGTTTCAGCCGGCTGCTCAGCCTTAACACCTGGCTTTCCTCCGCCTGTGTCTCCCACGGCGTGGGTTTTATTAACAATTTTGATGCCTTCTGGGAGAGGAGGCATCTTTTTGGGGCAGACGGGCTCCACCTCAATGCCTGGGGACGCCGTTTGCTGTCCGCCAATTTGGTATTTGGCCTACAGCACTCCCGCACACGGCCCTGTCACTACCCCAAACCGACATTACCTGCTGATCTGTCCGCCACTGACTGATGTCCCCCTGGTCCCAGCTCCTGTATTGGTTCCACTTTTAACAGTAATACACAAAACTCTGGACTCGGACCTCTCTCTCCCACAGTCAACACAATACCCGTCATAATCACAAACAGAGAGCAACACAATTATCATAAATCCAGTAACTCCAAAAACATTAATAACCTCCGGCCTCTTCAAAAATCTCAGCATTCATTGAACTCTACTGTCAAAAATCCACCAGTCTCGATCAGTATGGCACTTTTAAATGTCCGCTCTCTGTTGAATAAGTCTTTTATTATTAATGATTTAATTTTAGATAATAAACTTGACTGTTTATTTTTAACTGAAACATGGCTGGGTTCGGATGCACCAGTTGTTCTCACTGAGGCCTCCCCACCAAATTTTAATTTCTCTTTTTCTATTAGAAGTGGTAAGAGAGGTGGTGGGACTGCATCTTTAACCAATAACACACTCACCACCAAACAAATTTTATTTGATCATTTTACCACTTTCGAATTCCACGCTATTGTTTTCAGCAGCCCTCCAGTTTTATCTGTCACAATTTATAGACCACCTAAAGACAGTGCTGCTTTTATCAAGGAATTCTCAGAATTTTTAACAAACATACATTCAAAATATAAAATGATAATTCTAACCGGTGATTTTAATCTGCACATAGATAATCCTTCTGACCCTACATCAAAAGAATTCTTGAACATTCTTCACTGTATGGATTTTACCCAGCACGTCACGCAGCCGACTCACAACAGAGGACACACTCTGGACCTGGTCATCACCCATGGGCTGTCCACCAGTGTGTCCTCTGTTGTTGACTTGGCTGTCTCTGACCACTACTGTGTGTTTTTTAACATCACCGGTTTTATTCAGCGGGAGACCTCGGTGCGAACTGTGAGGAGGCGCTATCTAACCTCTGAAGTGGCTGCAAATTTTACCAGGGTTTTAGACAAATGCCCCCCTGTGATTCTACCTGCAACCTGTGATTTTATTTTTAATCATTTTAACCTCAAACTGAAGAAAAGCCTTGACTCCGTTGCTCCACTCACCACCAAAAAGATTAACGTAAAACATGTATCACCCTGGAGAAACGAAGAAGTCAAAAAACTCAAAAGAAATTGCAGGGCAGCAGAAAGGAGATGGAGGAAAAATAAAAATGAAATCAACCATCAAATACTTTGCAAGCAACTTAAAATTTACAATAATACACTAAGGAATTCAAGAAATTCATACTTCGCCAAAATAATCAGTAATAACAAAAATAATCCCAAGGTCCTCTTTTCCACCATAGATCATTTATTTAACCCTGATTTTAACAGCTCCCAAAGACTCCCACAGACTCACTCTGCGAGCAGTTTGCAGACCACTTCAGGGGAAAAATCAACACCATCAGATGTGATATTTTATCTTCTCGTGATATGATTTTAAACACATCTGAAGGCTCGATTGTACCTGAGGAGACACTGGACAGCTTTGTCCTGGTTAATGCTGAGAACCTTAAGAAAGTTTTCTCCACAGTGAGACCCACCACATGTCTTTTAGATCCAATCCCCTCTCCACTTTTTAAAACACTTTATGGATTTTTTGAAGCTGAGCTTTTATACATGATGAATTGCTCTCTTCAGTTGGGTGTCTTCCCTGCTGACTTTAAAACGGCGGTGGTGAGGCCCCTTCTGAAGAAGAGCAATTTGGATTGTAATGATTTTAATAATTACAGACCTGTATCCAACTTACCATTTTTAAGTAAAATTTTAGAAAAACTTGTTTTTACTCAGATTAATGATTTTCTGAATGATAAACAGATCCTAGAGATATTTCAGTCTGGATTTCGGGTGAACCACAGCACAGAGACTGCTCTCCTAAAGGTTTTAAATGATCTTAGATGTAACTGGGACGCCCAGAAGCTCTCAGTCCTGGTGCTACTGGATCCAAGCGCAGCCTTTGATACAGTAGACCACGCTATACTTTTAAACAGATTGAAACACATGGTGGGCCTCTCTGGTGCTGCACACAACTAGTTCACTTCCTATCTCTCAGACAGAACTTTTATGGTGAGTATGGATACATGCTCCTCTAAGATCCATAAAATGACATGTGGTGTGCCTCAAGGGTCGGTTTTAGGCCCTGTACTTTTTAATTTGTATATGCTCCCTCTTGGCAGTGTCATCAGGAGGCATGGAGTGAACTTCCACAGTTACGCTGATGACACTCAGCTGTACATCTCCGTGTCTCCTGATGACACCAGACCAATGGATGCCCTTTTTAACTGTATTCTAGATATAAAATCTTGGATGGCAGAAAACTTTTTACAGCTTAACCAGGACAAAACTGAAGTTTTAATCATCGGTCCTGAGGCTCAGAGAGAGAAACTCTTGTCTAAATTACAGGCATTTTCACTATGCCCTTCACTGCAAGTGAAAAACCTGGGTGTTATTTTTGACTCTGAGCTTGGTTTTATCCCTCATATTAAACACGTAACCAAAATTGGATTTTATCATCTAAAAAATATAGCCAGAGTCCGCCCTATTCTCTCTCGGGCCAACACGGAGATGCTGATGCATGCTTTTATTACCAGTCGCATTGATTACTGTAATGCCCTGCTCTCTGGTCTCCCCAAAAAGAATATTTCACCTTTACAGCTTTTACAAAACTCTGCAGCTCGTGTGCTGACGAAGACCAGAGGGCGGGCCCACATTACACCGGTTTTACAATCGCTGCATTGGCTCCCCTTGTGTTTCTTTTATTGGTTTTTAAATGTCTTAATGGTCTTGGGCCTTCTTATCTTTCAGATCTGCTTTTACCATATGAACCCTTGCGGACCCTGAGGTCCTCTGGTACTGGCCTTTTGATTGTCCCTAAAGTCAGGACACATACTCACGGAGAGGCAGCTTTTCAGTGGTATGGTCCTCGACTGTGGAACAGCCTGCCGGAGGAGCTCAGGGCTGCAGAGAACGTACATGTTTTTAAGAACAGGCTCAAGACCCACCTTTTTAATTTAGCTTTCACCTTTATTTATTTTATGCTTATTTATTCTATCCTGTTATTCTATTTATATTATTAATTTAGGTTTTACCTAATATTTATTGATTTTATTCTTATTCATTTTTTTATCTTCTTACGCTATTTATATTTATATTTATATTGTATCACATTCTTATTTATTTTATCTCTTTATCCTGTATATATTCTTATTAGGTCATATCTCCAGTGTTTCCTCGGACGGGGCTCTCTGCACCGGGGCTGTGATCGACCGTGGCTGCCGGGGCTCTGTGGGTCATCTCAGCCTGGCTGGGGGGCTTCTTTGCCTCCCCCCTGCTGTGTGCCCAGCCTCGAGGCTGCGGTCTGTGACCGGCTCCCGGTGCAGACGGCTCCCTGTGATAGTGTTTCCTCACTTGGCTAATACGTACCTAGCCCAGTTTTACTCTTTAAGTGTGTGTGTGTGTGTCTGTGTGTGTGTGTGTGTGTGGGGGGGGAATGTGTGTATTCATGATCGTTTATGTTAATGAGAGTGTGGGGAGTGAGTGGGAGGGTGGGTGGGGTGGGCTGCTTTTAACCATGTAAAGCACTTTGTGCTACATTTGTTGTATGGAAAGTGCTTTATAAATAAAGATTGATTGACATATATTACAGTACAAGACACTGTTATCATAGGTTGGGAGTAATGCTTGTGCTGTGAGGTCCTCGTAATTGTGACAGTTACAATTATATATAACATATTACAGCTTATTTGTATAGTCTATTTCTTCTTTATGTTTGTGACCTGGGAGCAGAATTGCTTATGAACTTCTAAAAGTTCATAGAATTTATTTTTTAAATTCTAATTATAATCAGCTTCAATCTGAAGAAAAAGAAGGAAAATAAAATATATTTCTATTTTCTATTGCCTACATTGTAAAACATGTACAGTCAGGAGGTCCCGTGGATTCAGCAGGCTGGGGTTGTAATGTCTTAGTGTGGGGAAACAAATCATAACAGAGCTCCAGTAGATTTTTTTTAGTGTACAGGCTGTGATCAGCTGACCTGCTGCTCTCTGTGGATGTACACAGCTTAATTCAACCAGATGTGAGCAGATGTTTCATAAACGGTCCTGGCTGATTTCATCCTCTACACTGACTGTTTACGCTGTCTTTATATTAGACACTATACAGTTGGTGTGAAGGTGGAATTCAGTCAATGGATCTCAGCATCATCAGCTACAATGTATATGAATCTCTGCTACACTTGATGTAACCTAACTGTGACGATGAAACCACAGCCACTGTGCACCAGTCACACACTGTTCTTTACTTTAAATCCATCACAGTGCAGCAAACTAACCTGTTTATCCTGCACTAACCTGCAGAGGATTTTCATGCAGCCTTTAAAAAACTGTTATTCTGCCTCAGTTTGTTTAGCAGCAGGTTTCACAATATGAAAAACATAACGTCACGTGTACAGACCCAAGAGCTGATTTAAAAACATGACGACTTACATGTGAGCTTTACATTTCCAGTTTTTCAAATACTCCTGAGCATCCTTCCCTTTAAATCTAAGCTCTCTTCTTCCTCTCCTGTCTTTCTTATCTTCTTTCTTATCTTCCTCCCTCTCTTAGCTCTTTCTTTTCTCTCCCTGTGAAATAAGCAGCTGGACCTTTTAGCTGGCAACACACTGTGAGACAAACTGCACACAAACAGTTTGTGTTCGCTGTTTGTTGAGCTCATAAAAACGTTGCATCTGAAATTACTTGCCACTTAAAAAAAGTCACTCCCTTTATGGTCGCACCTAAGGTGGGTGTCATCAGCATAGCAGTGAACATGTATGCTGTCTTCTAATGATACTGCCTAAGGGAAGCATGTATAATGTAAACAGAACTGGTCCTAGCACTGAACCCTGTGGAACTCCATAATTGACCTCAGTGTGTGAAAAGGACTCTCCATTTACATGAACATATCTATTAGATAGATATGATACAAACCACTGCGTTTAATAACTACAGCACGCTTGATCACTGCAATAATTCATGTTTTCTATCACACACACACACACACTAATCTTATTAAACATTTTTAGTGTCAAATTGGTTTGCACAAGTTAGAATGATTACATATAAGTGCATCCTTTTGTCTCTCACATAAATTAAAAATATAGTCTTCACTTAATTCAAAAACATCACAGGATTTGTAGTTCCACTTTGTGATAAAGGCACAGTGTATAACAGGTTCACGCAGATGAAAGCTTGCATCATGCGGGCCCTTGCAGCTATGTGGATATGAAGTATAAGTGTATAAGTCATAAATGCTGCCTTGTCTTTACTGGCATTGAATCAAACCTTTTCTAAGCACCTTGAGGCGACTGTTGCTGTTATTTGGCACTATATAAATAACATTGAATTGAACTGAAATTAATTTTCTCTAGCATGGATGTCAGGACTAATTGTTCCACTTCAAACTTTGAATGTTCACTTTTCCAATAAATTCCAAATTCTAGGAACTGCTAGTAGGGCTTCAAACAAACTGATTCATGTCTTGGCACTCTCTGATGTTTACTGTCTTCACACCAACAACTAAATCTCTTCGGACAGTTGTTTCTTTATTAGAGGGACTTAAATGGATCTTAAGATAGAAACACAGTTTTAGAGTAGTTTTTTGGGAGGTTATATCATTTAAAAAAGAAGTGACTCATGGCTTAGCAGAGCACTAGTGATTTCTACACACAAAGTGCCGACTCTGTAACTTCATGGTGGAGTTGCTTGGGTTTCCCAAGTCCTTTGCAATAATGTCAATTACAGTTCATTATGGAGGGAAGATATCTTGTTGCAAAGTTGGCATGCTACTACAAGCTAACACCTGAATTTAGTGATCTCTTTAGAATGACCCTGTAACTCACCTGCAACTAGCACGTCTTTTGTGTTTTCCCTGTATAATTGTAGGATTTTCACCATAGAATATAAAGTGCCTGAGGCAGCTGTTGTTGTGATTTGGTGCTATATAAATAAAATTGAATTGAATTCAAGGTAACAGACCCAACAGCACTTTTGAAATGGCCAGCTGGTTTACCAACTGGCAGCCTGGTAAACAAGTTGCACGCAACCGGTGCACAGCCCTCCTGCCAATAGAATCAGGTCATCAGTTGATCCACAGTTGATTCATACTCCATGTGACCAGCCATCAGGCTATAATGAGCCGCCTGGAAAATTAATTCCAGAGGGCTTTTTGGCACCAACAACCGAGTGTGTTCTTCTCTAGTGCAACCGTCACGAATCATTTGGTACAACATGCCTCTAATCATTATAACATTATAACAAACAATTTGTGTTTGTTATAATGTTTGCTGAGCTGTGGGGAGTCCAGGGAGGCCCAGCCCAAACCTGGCGTCTGAGCCTCCTTGGACAGCGGGGGCAGCAGCCACACTCCTCACTTGATCTCCACCTACAAGCTTCTGTGACAATAACTCTCTTGTAAACTGTCCTTTAATGTATTAAAGTGGGAATTATTTTTATAATCTAATATTAGAGCCTACAGTGCACTGATGGCATGATAGACTGTATCAAGTTATTTACACATGTTTGGTTATAAACTGATAGCTGTTAAAAAGTTTACACAAACATGACATGTAAACGCATCATGGAGTAGATAAGAATTCTACTTTCTGTTGCCACCCAAAACCTGGGCTACAACTATTCCTAACACCACGCTTCAACATGGCCCCTTGACATACAGTTTTCGTAAAGTCAGAGTTTACCTTTCTGTCACATGCAATGATAAGGGGTCCCCCTTCTTAAAGATGGGAACCACCACCCCGGTCTGCCAGTCTAGAGGTACCATGCCAGATCTCCATGCATCCATGAAATCCAGGGACGGGAATGAAGGATGGGACCAGGGAATCTAAACATGAAGACAGACGAGAGAATCAGGACTAGGAAAACCACGAAAGCAACACGAGAGATACTTATAGAACCAGCCAACACTAACAAGAGTAGTTTAACGTTCCAGTAATGAGAAGCACTGAGCCACTGTTTTAAATGGTGGCCGGGAGTGGCAGGATAATGAGCCGCAGGTGTGTTGGCCAAGAGCGAGAGCCCACAATGAGCGCCACCCAGGCGAGGAGGAGACAGGAGAGAGAGACAGAAGAAATAAACCAGTCCAAAACCCCAAAACCAGGAGCAGAAGTCCAACAATAAGGTGAAAACAGTTCTGAAGGCCGGCCGTGTTCTGAGGAAACAGAGTCCGACACAAAAACAGTTTAGGAGGCCGGCCAAGTGACCAGGGGCAGGGACGAGGCAGATCAGGAGGCCGACTGGGAGGCAAGCAACGGGGACAGAGCAGGTCTGCGGGCATTACTTAATAAAAAGTAATTTTTCAATGCAGAGAGGTAAGTGGGATAGGTGACTGAAGAAGAAACACCCAGTGCATCATGGGAATCCCCCGGCAGCCTACATCTATTGCAGCATAACTAAGGGAGGATTCAGGGACACCTGGTCCAGCCCTAACTATATGCTTTAGCAAAAAGGAAAGTTTGAAGCCTAATCTTAAAAGTAGAGATAGTGTCTGTCTCCTGAATCCAAACTGGAAGCTGGTTCCACAGAAGAGGGGCCTGAAAACTGAAGGCTCTGCCTCCCATTCTACTTTTAAATACTCTAGGAACAACAAGCAAGGGAAACATGTATAATCTAAACAGAATTGGTCCTAGCACTGAACCCTGTGGAACTCCATAATTAACCTTAGTGTGTGACTCTATATCTATTAGATAGATATGGTAAAAACCTGTCATAAACCTGGCAATTGCTGGGGTGTAGTGGGCAGGCAACCAGGTAGGAGAAGCAGCCAGAGATCACCAGGGCGGAGTAAGGTAAGCTCACTCCTGATGGTTTGATTTATGGAAACATCAACCTCTGCACACATGGAGAAGAAGGTTACTCAAGGAAAAGGCAATTAGTTTAACTACATGAAAGAGTGGCCTAGTTACCGTCGGATGGCACACAACAGACCGACGAGGCATGGCAGACTGCTCCGGGTTTAAGAAGCCCTCCTGCTGATTGCACATACATGAGGCCCAGGGGAGATGTAGGAGGCTCCACCCTAAAGGGGTGGACGGGAGACCTACAGCCACAGATGGAAAAAACCCGGACACTCCCACGGACCATGACACAAACCACTGCAGTGCAGTACCTGTAATACCTACAGCATGTTCTAATCGCTCTAATAGGATATTATGGTCGACAGTATCGAACGCTGCACTGAGGTCTAGCAGGACAAGCACAGAGATGAGTCCACTGTCAGAGGCCATAAGCAGATCATTTGTAACCTTCACTAAAGCTGTTTCTGTGCTGTGATGAGCTCTGAAACCTGACTGAAACTCTTCAAATAAGCCATTCCTCTGCAGATGATCTGTTAGCTGTTTGACAACTACTCTTTCAAGGATGTTTGATATGAAAGGAAGGTTGGAGATTGGCCTATAATTAGCTAAGACAGCTGGGTCTAGAGATGCTTTTTAGAGAAAAAGACTATTATCTACAGCTACTTTTAGTATCTGTAGATAATATTACATCTGTGGGATGATTATTGGTAATTTTTTCTCTAATGATTAAAATTTTATTTGTGAAGAAGTTCATGAAGTCATTACTAGTTAACGTTAAAGGGATGGTTGGCTCGACAGAGCTCTGACTTTTTGTCAGCCTGGCTACAGTGCTGAAGAGAAACCTGGGGTTGTTCTTGTTTTCTTCAATCTGTGATGAATAGTAAGATGTTATCTATTATTTCGTTTTTAATTAAATTGACTACGCAGATAAACTACACAAAAACACTACTGTGTGTTGGAACAGGAACAGAAAGTGATACTCTACCACAGTGAGAGTCAACACCAAGTGAGAGCCTCATGACATGGCAAAATATAATGGCACAAAAGGAGGGTGTGTGTGATGTTTGGTGATGCATGCTGTACCTTCATCCCTGACAATACTGCTGCTAATAGTTCTTTTACATAGAACCCATTTTTTTACCTTGTTCCTGCAATTTATGACACTGTCATCAATTTTCAAGATGAAATTTTGGGACAAGTGCTGAAATTTGTGTGGCCCAATGACCATCAACTCTGTTTTATCAGTATTTAGGAGCAATAAATTATCCGATAACCAGCCCCTAATTGCAGATACACAAGATTCTAGTTTAGAGACTTCAGCACAATTTCCAATGGTTAGAGGAACATAAAGCTGCATGTCATCAGCGTAACAATGAAAGGTTACATTAAAAGAACGTAAAAGAACACCAAGAAGCAGCAGGTACATAGAAAACAGCAATGGGCCAAGTATGGAGCCCTGAGGGACCCGGTGCCTCACTGCACAGGTCTCGGAGAGATCATTTTTAAAGCTAACAGTCTGAGACCTCCCAGACAGGTAAGATCTCAGCCACGATAAAACATTTCCTGTAACTCCAATAAAATGTTCAAGCCTATCCAATAAAATGCAGTGATCCACAGTGTCAAACGCAGCACTTAGATCCAGCAGTAATAAAACTGAAGTTCGATCATTGTCTGTATTTACCAGCAGATCTTTTACCACTTTGACTAAAGCTGTTTCTGTGGAGTGATTTGGTCTAAAAGCAGACTGAAATGGCTCAAACAGATTGTTAGTTGACAAATGCTCAGTGAGCTGCTTAAAAACCACTTTTTCAAAGATTTTAGATAAAAAAGACAGATGTGAGATGGGTCTATAGTTTACGACCATGTCAACATCCAGTCCAGGCTTTTTCAAGATTGGCACTACCACAGCTGATTTAAGACATTCAGGGAAGACTCCAGTCATCAATGAAGTATTTAAAAGAAACAGAATGTAGGGTCCTAATACTGACCACTTTATAGCCCAGGCTGGTAGAGGATCCAAAGAACAGGTTGTACATCGAGCTGCTTTTACAACCTTAGTTAATCCAGACAGGGAAATACCCTTGAAGTCAGAGAACAGTTTATCAGCACCAACAGGCAAAGCAGCCGAGTAGTCTGACGAACAGCTCGAGGAGGGAGTAATCTGATTCCTAAGTGTTTCAGTCCTGTCTCTGAAAAGCTGTCAAATTAGAACAGCAGAGAGTTGACTTACTCTCTGTAAGTTGCGACACTGTGTTGAATAAGAGTTTTGAGTTATGCTTATGACTCATGATGAGATTTGAGAAATAATTTGCTTTCGCTGTCGACATCGCTGATTGAAGAGAAGACAATGAGTCCTTCCAAGCCTGGAGAAATACTTCTAGTCTGGAAGATCTCCAGTGACGCTCTGCTTTTCTACAATTTCGTCTCAAATTCATGAGCTCCTCATTTAGCCAGGGCATAGGGTTCCTTTTTTGACACTTTAACTTCTTTACAGGAGCAACAGAGTCCAGTAGTTCAAGAAGTGTATTATTAAGGTTCGCAGTCAAGGTGTCCGCACATAACTCCTGGGTAAAAATGGGGTCCAACACATCAGGTAAATGCAATTTAACTCCAAGCAATGCTTCGGGGCTAATATAACGAGATGATCTGAGGGGCAATTTCCCCTCTCAGAAGCTGCAGATTTAGGGATTAAAATATCAAATAAAATTACTGAGTGGTCTAGAATAGGTAAAAAACAATTTTCTGTCATTGATACATTCAGTCTGTAACCCAACACAAGCTCTAGGGTGTCGCCCTTACGTGTTGGGCCAGACACAAATTGTGTGAAGTTTAAGGAGTCAAGTACATTTAAGACATCTTTGACCAGGGGTTTATCCTCACAAAACAGATGAATATTAAAGTCCCCCACTATAAGAATCCTTTCATAGTGAGCGATAAAACATGTCAGGAAGTCTGAAAATTCCGGAATAAACAAGTAATTATATTTATGTGGACGATAGATGACTATAATTAGAACCACGGGACAGCTTAAAGGCAGCAGCTGGAACTCAAATGAGGTAAAAACACCAGGACTTTGTATCTGTTTGCATTTAAAACAGTCTTTGCTGTTTTACAGTGCAACGACTGTTGGCTTCAGCTCCCCCAGCCAACCTGGGGGAGCTGAAGAAGCTGGCATCAGAGAGGCAAAGTTCCAGCAAGGGTGCCACTTCACCAGCGCGCAGCCATGTCTCAGTTAAGAACATGACGTCCAGCTTATGAGTACCAAAAAAGTCCCGAAGTACATGAGTTTTATTTGATACAGATCTTGCATTTAAGAGAGCTAATTTAACTCTCTGTCCATCCGTGGTAGCAGGCAGTAATTGTAGGTTGTTTATATTCGCTCCACCTCCCCTCGTATCCCATCGGCATGGCGACCAATAAAACTGCGTCGGGTGAGCGTGCTCCGATGACGTCGGGTAAACAGGAAGAAGGCAGCGCTGTTTGAGACCAAAATAAAGTCCTAAACAGCCAGGGTCGCCGATGGTAAGGACCCGCCGCATCCAAGTTCTGACCCGCACACGCTTCCCAGAGTGCGTGCCACGTATACGTCCACTTCTCCAGCGCTTCCGTTTCGAAGGATTCCAGGGTGGATCACGGTGGTGCAGTTCCTCCGGTACCAACGCGAGAGGCACTGGGAGTCCTCCACATCGCTCGCTAACTCTGGGGAGCTTCAGCAGTGAGTCGCGGATATTAAGCAGTGTCTGTCGCTCATACACCAACAGGGAGTGGGTTTTTAAAACTAGCAGGGACACCACAAAGAACACAAAACATAAACATTGCAGAACCGAGAGATGGCGTGCCATGACACCCTGCACCATCTTTCTCCAAATCTCCAGACCCAGCAACACATTCAGACAGAAACTGGTTCATCCCAAAGACAAAACTCCTAAACCCAAACTCAACAACGTGGTGTATGCTGTACAGTGTAGCGAGGAGTGCTCAGACCTCTACATTGGAGAGACCAAACAGCCACTTCATAAACGCACAACATAGAAGAGCCACCTCCACAGGACAAGACTCGGCTGTCCATCTGCATCTAAAGGTCAAAGGTCACTCTTTCGAGGACGCCAATGTTCATATTTTGGACAGAGAGGACAGATGGTTTGAAAGAGGAGTGAAAGAAGCATCTATGTCCACTGCCAATGACCATCTTTGAACAGAGGCGGTGGTTTACGACACCAACTGTCTGCCATCTATAATCCAGTTTTGAGATCCTTCCCAGACGCCTTAATGCCCACTCACACCTGACCTCAGGAAATCACATGATAGGGTGGGGCCAGGTTTCACAATGAGCTCACCCGAAACCCTGGCTGATTGTGACCCACACCCGCTTTCACATCTTGCCTCGTGTGATTAGGTAGAGGATCATCAGGGGGTCCTTTGTCCCTCTTTGGGGGGATACTCCCACAGAGCTTAAATCTGGGACTCCCCACCATTTGACCTTAGAACTGAATGAGAGGTTTTTTTTATTATAACCTTTATTTAACCAGGAAAAATAATCCCATTGAGATTAAGAACCTCTTTTTCAAGGGAGTCCTGGCCAAGAGGCGACAACACGTTAAAAATTACAAAGTTACATACATATTGTAAAATAACAATTACATTTTAAACAACAATTTTCTCTGGCTCTCTCAATCTAGACTTAAAGGCATTTAATGAAATAAGATCTGCTATCTTCCAATCTTTTTGCATCGTGTTCCATGTGGATGGGGCAGCATAATTAAAAGCCCTCTTTCCCAGTTCAGTTCTGGCAAATGGAACATTAAGCAACAAAAGATCGCTTGAACGCAAGCTATAGGAAACAGTGCTTTTCCGTGTGAGCAGATCACAAATGTAAGTGGGCATTTGACCAAGCAGGGCCTTATAAATAAAGATGCACCAGTGAGCAAATCTCCTGGAGGACAACGAAGGCCACCCCACACGAACATACAGATCACAACAATGGGTCAAAGCCCTACAGTTTGTAATAAACCGTAAAGAAGCATGATATACTGAATCGATCTTTTGAAGACACTGGGCAGAAGCATTCATATACAGCAGATCACCATAATCTAAAACAGATAAAAATGTAGCATTCACAAGACGCTTTTTTGTCTCAAAGGAAAAACAAAATTTGTTTCGAAAGAAAAATCCCAATTTTAATTTGAGTTTTTTCACAAGATTGTCTATGTGAGGTTTAAAGGTCAAAGAATCATCAATTAGAAAGCCAAGATATTTATACGTATGGACCACTTCTATGAGGTCACCCTCAAGAGTGGACACCACAGGGACAGTTTGAGAAGAATTCTTCATGTTTGAAAACAACATTAGCTTGGTCTTATCAGCATTAAGAACCAATTTCAGCTCCAAAAGTGTGTGCTGAACCACGTCAAAAGCTTTCTGCAAGGACTGTATTGCTTTTTCGAGGTTTGAGCCAAAGGAATAAATAACTGTGTCATCAGCATAAAAATGCATACTGGCATTGGACACATTTTGTCCCAAGTCATTTATATACATGATGAACATCAGAGGTCCTAAAATTGAACCCTGTGGCACCCCAGTGTGAATATTCAGAAATTCTGAGCACAGATTTTCACATTTAGTGCATTGAGTCCTGTCACTCAAATAATTAGTAAACCAGGAAACAACATGTCTAGACAGCCCTAACGAGAGCAGCCTCTGCTTTAAAATGGCGTGATCCACAGTGTCAAAGGCTTTTGATAGATCAATAAAAAGAGAAGCACAGTGCTGCTTTTTATCAAGAGCAACAAGTATGTCATTTATCACTTTTGTGGCAGCCGTGACAGCACTATGCTGCTTTCTAAACCCAGATTGTAGTTTTGAAAGAATTTCGTTAGAGTACAAGAACTCTTTTAATTGCTCACTAACAAGAGATTCAAGGACTTTTGCCAAAACACACAAGTTTGATATTGGCCTGTAGTTAGTCAAAATGGCCGGGTCGCCTCCTTTTAATATTGGCGTAACAAAAGCAGACTTCCAGACAAATGGGATTTCATCATTTTGAATTGAAAGATTAAAAAGGATCGTAAGAGGTTGTGCAATATAATCAGCTGCTATTTTCAGAAAATAGGTGAAACGTCTTTAAGCAATTTAAAGAAGTGCAGACGCTTTTCTTTCTAAGCTCCTTAGACTCCAATATCTTCTTTACACTGACAGAAAATATAATTTGACTGTTCTGGCCAACTTAAAATCTAAGTGGACTGTATGTGGCCCACGCTGTAAATGAGTTTGAATGAATTTATAAAATATAATGCAGTTACTTTATGTATTAAAAAAACTGACAAAGAATGCAATTTTAACATTACATCAGTGTTTATATAACAGTAATCTGTAAATTCAACAAAGACTTTTTTAAAACATATCCTTACTGTAAAATTAACATTTTTGTTTGGTTCATTAGTTTACAATAGTATATGTATTATTTAGAAAATATTGATGTAAATTGGTTTGTTGTTTTTCTATTTACACTTTTTTGATGTCAAGATTTTAGAATATTTCACTGTGAATTTTACAAATATTTTTTCAATGCAGTAATGGCTTCATGATTTTATTATTATTATTATTATTATTATTATTATTATTATTTTTTTTTTTTACAAATAAACGATGTACAAATGTACATTATGTACAGCTACTGTAATCCATCAGCCAATATTGATCATTAAAGAAAAGATAAGATATGATTGTTCACAGCAGAAAGTACAAGAGCAGTAAAAAACTTATGAGAAAAAAGAGAAAAACAATAGAATAGAATAAGATAAACAGAATAACATACTATACAAAATAAAAAGAATATTATATACAATAGAATAAGTAGGTTACAAATAGAATAAAATCTGCTCTCTTAATCTGATGTATTTTCTGGCAGAAACCTTGCTCATTGTGCCCGTGTGTGCTGTGAGTCAGCCACAAACCTCTGAATAGTGAGATGATCATGCTTAAGCTTTTGTGAAATATCTGAGGTTTTCATTACGTGTCCAAGGCATTCAACTATTTCACACTTTTCAGCAGCAGAGAGAACCTGCTTCTTTCCCATATTGCTTGAAAACGGTGGTGTGCTTAATAATGTGGAACATTGTTCTTTAGCAGTTTTTCCTTTAATTGGGCTCACCTGGCAAACTAATGATCACAGGTGTCTGGGATTGATTTCAGTCATCCAAAGAGCTCTGAGGCACAATGCTATCCATGACTTTAATTGAAAAACATATTTAATCTTTATGACACTTAAACACAATTTGCATAATAATTTGGAACGCGGTATACAACATGCCACATTAGCACTGTTTTCTATGCTTTTAAGTGCTCAATAACTACCATTCACACTCCGATGGATGCATCGGAGAGCAACCTGGGGTCCAAGGTTAGTTGGCATGCAGACTAGAGAGCCAGGGATCAAACTACCAACCTTGCGATCACTAGACGACCTGCTCTACCTCCTGAGCTGCAGCCACCCCCACCGCTTTATTTGCATGTGAAGATGCTCCCCAGAGCTTAATTGAGGCAACAACAAACTTCTGAAGTGCCACAGAATTTCAGTGAGGCCTTCCTTAGGAATGTGTGTTTGTTTTGCTTCTTCCTCCAGCTTCAATAATACAGCCAATTGCTCAAGAGATGCAAAACATGCACGAGTTGGGCCAGGATTATGCTTTAGGTAAACTACATTCACTTTTAAAAAATGACTTGTGCCTAAGAGATATGCTATTGCTAAAATCTGTGATTGTATTAAGTCCACTGAGAACAACATACTGAAGCCTAAAGAATTAACGTCAGGAAATGTTGGAAATTTGACACCAAGGTTTTCCTTCTACATACCAATGAAACAAACACTAAGCAGCTTATTAAAATCAGAATTATGGACAAATTCAGTGTCACAGCAGTCTGGTGAAACTGACTCGGATGCTTTTGGAGACATAAGTAATGGAAAAGTCTGACAAGTTTTTCATTGAAAATCCAGGATGCCTGAAGCTAATTCTGTCCCAGGATGTATTTGAAATTGTTAATCCTCTTGGCTTTGCTAAGAAAAAACACAAAGTGGTTGGAGTCTGTCTGTATGTGGCAAATCTGCCTGCGCGTGTGTGGTCCAGTACTTATCACATGTCTCTCGTCTCACTATGTGGAGAGAATGACCTTAATAAAAATTTGGAAGTACAAAGGTTTTCTCAAAAATGTTAGTAGATTTAAGAGATTTGGAGGGAAGTGGTATCATTTCTGGTGATGAAACAGTCAAAGCAGCTTTGTCTTGTATTGCTGGGGATAATTTGGTTTCACACAACGTTGGTGGGTTTACTGAGAACTTCAGTCGCTCTGAATACTTTTGCAGATACTGTGAAATCACACGAAGTGAGTTTCAGAGTTATGATGTAAATGCATGTGATCCGCATGCAGCGCACATCTGAAAGTTACAATTCTGTTGTGGACAATCTACAAACTGAAGGCAGTCAAGAAATCAAAGGGATAAACTCTGTTTTTAATACTCTGAAATCTTTTCATGTTTGCCAACCTGGTTTACCACCTTGTTTAGGCCACGACATATTTGAAGGTGTCTTAGCCTACGACATTGCACTGTACCTGAAGTATTTCATTAAGAAAAAGAAGTGGCTTACATGTGCACTTTTGAACTGACGCATTAAAAAGTTCAAGTACAAAGGAGCTGATGCACTAACAAAGCCGTGTGCTGTCAACCCATTTTTAACCAAGCTTTCAGGTCAAGCCATTCAGAACTGGAGTTTGTTAAGGTTGCTGCATGTTATAAATGGTGATAAAGTCCAAAACCCAAAGGATGACGTACGAAAGTTAATGCTCCAGCTTAAAGACATAGTTGAAATGATTTGTGTACAAAAGATTTCACTGTCACAGCTGGCCTATCTTGACCTTATAATCCAAGAATATTGAAATTCAAGAAAGTGTTTGTTTCAAGAGAGGCTACTAAAACCCAAACACCATTTCTTGAGCCACTATCCTGCACTTATTTGTCCCCTTGATTAGGTGGACTATGCGTTTTGAAAGTAAACATAGTTACTTCAAAAGATGTGCCAGGAATCTGAAAAACTTTAAAATCATCTGCCAAACGTTATCGAAAGCCATCAAATGATGTAGCTGTGTATTTTGTGGATATACCCAAAGCTGAGTATCTTTCTGGATACCACGTGTACTCGGTGACAAAGGATAGTACAAGGTTGCAGTGTCTCAACTAGAGATGGACCGATCCGATATTGTGTATCAGTATCGGTCCGATACTGACATAAATTACTGGATCGGATATCGGAGAGAAATTTAAAAAAATGTAATCCGATCCATAAATATCACGAGAGCACCTCAGAAACTTGCGACATGGCGTAACTCAGCTCATAACCTTAGCACGTCGGAGCAGTGTGCATCACGTGAAAGAGCGGCTGTATCGTGCGGGACCTGTCGGGGGTCTGGTTGAGCATTTGGAGCCAAACCGGCATTTCATCTCCGAGAAAGTTATCCCAGAGAGAAGTAAAGCAAGTGTGTAAGTTTATCTCTGAATGTTTGTAAAGCATTCCCAGGTTAAGCTTTACAAAAGCTTTATGGAGTGACTGCCTCTCTCTCTCTCCCTCCCTCCCCTGTTGCTACTTCAATCGTGAAACTGATCAATGATCAGCTGATCGGCTTTTCTGTCGCGACTCTGTCTCTCTTGTTTGTTTATCTCCCGCTTTGCACCAGAAAGAGGAAACAACAGCAGCACGTTTAAGCTTGACAAGTTGTTGTTAGAATTTATTTAATATTACTTTCTACACCAGGATCTTTTTCTATGTTGCTGACAGCTGGTAACTGTGCAGGGGTGGATCTAGCAAAGTTTTGCCAGGGGGGCAGGTAGGGCATTAACAGGGAAAAGGGGGGCACAAAGACATACTTTTCTTTCTTATTCTCATTTAAAATGTCTAGCTTTTAATAAATAATTATCTGAGTCTTACACCCAAAGTTTTAATCTGATGTAAAATGTATAGAAGTCCATTACTGCATATAGGAACTATTAAGTCTAATATACCCTAGTAAGCTACTACTTTTTCCTTTGGGACGGTACCATCTGTGCAGTCTGCAGTTCTGTTGAAGAAAGATGTTGAATTTATTTAATTATTGTGGAAAAATAACTGATTTCTGTGCATTTTTATTTACACGTGCATTAAATTAAAGTTGATTACACTGATTAAGCATCATGAGGTGGAGGGTGGGGGGTGGTTCCCTATTTTTTTTCCCCATGTCACTCCTGGTCCGACTGGGGAGGGGACCGGAGAAAATTACAGTCTGTTATCGTTTTGGCAAAGTTTAGTAACCTCCGACTGACATAACCAGGTATCAATACTGCTAACGTGAATTATAATTTTATCGAATTTATGTTTACCCTTAGCCAATAGCATACATGCCAACCCTCCTGATTTTTCCGGGAGAATCATGAATTTCAGTGCCCCTCCCGAAAATCTCCCGGAGCCACCATTCTCCCGAATTTCTCCTGATTTTCCACCCGGACAACAAAATTGAAAAACCATATCCCAGATTGGCCCAGCCAATTCCAGTTTCCAACAATGGCTACTACTACTGCAGCTACTTAGTTTTAGTATTACTCTTATTATTCTTTCTGGGTCGCAAAATAAACTTTTAACATATTTTCAGGCGAGAATGTAGCTGTGTAAGCTTCAAATATCTGAGCCGAACAGAGAACAGCGAACTCCCAGCACATCGTTTTCAAACCCCCACGGTCTTTCGCTTCTCAGGTTAAACGTGATATATAAGTCACTTAAATAACTTAAACATGTTATTGTTTGGCTTTTTCAGTGTTTTATTTGTTCGTGAGTAAATCTGTTTGATTAAGATTAAAGTTATTAGATTAGATTAGATTAAATTTAACTTTATTAATCCCTCGGGTGGGTTCCTCCTTGGTTTTCATACAACTGAATAAACGTCAAACAGAAAACTGATTAGACGGAAGTGTGAGATGGTCGAGAATTTACGCCAGCGTCCGGTTATATTTTAGATAGTTTCACTCCACCGAGAGAGCTCGTGACATAATTCTGAAGGCTAGACCGTCCAATTTCACAGTCGCTCATTTCCGGCCTACCCAGCTTTCAGACGACCCGGCCCACTTAGACCGCGAAGGCCGGGTCCGCAGGTGGACGCAGCCTCTAAATTTGGACACCCCCGCTGTTTCCGGCTGGACAATACTAACGGTGACATTTAACTTATTTTATCTAATAAATAAACATTGTAAAATTTAAGTTTTTTTGTATATATATGTATGTATATACCACTCCCCCCACCCAACAGCCCTTTTGAATGTCTCCCTAATTCTGAGGTCTCAAGGTTGGCAAGTATGCAATAGTTTTAAATTTCTCATAATGTCCCCTGCTCTGGCCCCTGGAAGACAGTTGTGACAGCTATGGTTGCTGGTGTCTCTAGCTTCACATGTCTCAAAATAGAATCACTAATTACTAGGGTTTGTTGCCCAGCGGGTGTGTCACAGACTGGGGTTAGACTCATGAACGGGTTGGTAGTGTGTCACGGCCGAGTAGCTGGTGTGTTGTAGTTTGGACCCAAAACCAGGAGACACACAGGAGACAAAACTGAATCTAACAAAAAGCCAGCCTTTATTGTGGCCAATGAAACACATGAAAATAAGTAATGGTAAATGGACTGGTTCTTATATAGCTCTTTTCTACTGTAGCTGAGCACTCAAAGTGCTTTATACAACTAATTCATTCACCCAATCACACCAGTACGTTGTTAAGATAAGATAACTCTTTATTGTCATTGCACAGTCATACATAGTACAATGAAATTGGAAAGTGCTTACTGACTAATATTCATACTCCGATGGATGCATCGGTTAGTAAGAACATTTGGCATGGGATTGAACCACCAACCTTCCGGTTAGTAGCTGACCTGCTCTACCACCTGAGCTACAGCCACACAGCCAGCTGTCATAAACTGAACCAGAACTAACAAAACCTAACTGTGAGAAACTAAAACATGAAACCTGAAAATCCTGATGACATGAACCATGGAGATATGAGGAGGTAAACAGACAACTCAACAATGAACAAAGGGAGACAGAGGACTTAAATACACAGATGTGTGAAGTGGAAACACATGGGAAATAGGGCTGGGTTTTGATTATCGATTTATCGATTAAAATCGATTCTGGCTTGGATAACGTGATATCGATTCATTAAAATCCTGAATCGATTTTTTAATATAAATTTATTTTGCCCGAAACGCCAGAATCTCAGGTTAAACCTCACAAAATTTCAACAACCACCAAACAGCTGAAACAGTAAATGAGAGCAGGTACACGGATTCTGCACAAAGACGTGAACACAAAGCGCGGACCCGCCGATGGATCAGAATCAGCGAGATGTCGCCTTTCTCACCCGACGGCACGGACACGGTCGGGGCTGAATACCGACAGCTCGCTGATTCTGATGTTTCGGCGGGTCCGTGCTTTGTGTTTACGCCCTTTTCCTTTTTTTTTTTTTT
The DNA here is from genome assembly GCF_036321145.2 of Pelmatolapia mariae. Lineage (NCBI taxonomy): Eukaryota > Metazoa > Chordata > Actinopteri > Cichliformes > Cichlidae > Pelmatolapia > Pelmatolapia mariae. The sequence continues at coordinate 5,192,430 of NC_086246.1, forward strand.
TGCCTGTCCCTTTTGGTTCTTTTGCCATCAGAATTATTGTCTAAAGGCAAAGAAAGATGCCCAACAGATTTACTTTACCAAATGGACCATCCCGTCCTTGCCGTATTGGTCTATTTGATTCACCTTTGCTTTTATTGTTTATTTTATTTTCATTTGCTGAACACGGGACAGACTTGACTGGGGAAAAGAAAGGGGAGAAAGAAAGAGGGAAAGAAAAACAGCGGGGAAGAGGAACGGTGATAAAGGGCAAAAACCAAAAACCAACAAAACAAACAGACAAAAAATACATATATCAATCACCTGGATCACCTGTTGAGAAAGAAAAAAGAGAAAACAAGCAGAAGAAAAAAAAGAGCAACATAATAAACAACATCACGATGATCTATGTGAATATAACAGTAAATACTAAATATTAAACATTATTGTGCAGCACGTAGGATTGACAGCGCACAGTGTGCTTTGAGGTAGGAGCCAAAAAGGGTGTAGTTTGTGTGTGTGATCACATGGACGCGCTTGATTTTTTTAAAAGGTTCCTTCATGTAATGATCTGCTAGAGGGTGTGGGGGGCCACTGCCCCGTCCTCCAGGGCATGAAGCAGGTGTGGAGGAGATCAAAACTCCAGACATCCAGAGGCCCCCAGAACACAAGAGACCAAGGAAGACCAACAGAGGGGCAGCCGCGCCACTATCCCAGAAAGAGCTGAGGAGAGTCCCAGATGAGGGGTCACTCAGCAGCCGTGGAGCAGAAGCCAGGGGGGTTGCAGTGACGTGCCCGTGAGCTCCGCTGGCAGCCAGCTGTGCCTGAGTGACCGAGCCCCAGGCCGAGAGGCCGAGGGCACCCCACCCCCGAAGTGGCCCGAGCGAGCCCCAGGATCCATGCCCCGACAAGCAGCCACCAGGAGTGAGCCGGTGGGTACCTGGATGCCCATCCCCGGACACAAAGAACCACCAACGCACCGATGTCTGAGGGCGTCTGCCACTGGCAGGGGGAGTGGTGGGGGGAGATAGGCCTCCATACCTTGGAGGGCCTGAGATGTCCCCAGAGAGGTGGCGTCTGATACCCAACCTGACATATAGACACAGACATACAGGCACACACAGATACAAACATCCATTCCCACCCTCATGCTCTCATAAGCAATTACTCCACACTCAACCAACGTGAAGACCTACATAAAGAGACGCTGTACACACAATCACACTCCCCAAGCGTACTCTAAGAACCGGGTCTAGGTACCCTTGCCCCTGGAGGGGGAAACTGCACCCAGACCCAGGTGGTGTTACCCTTTTCCCTGCGGTGGGGAGAAGCAGACTGCCCCGACTCCGCAGCAGCAGGGAGACCCCACATTCCAGACCCCAGTCAGATGGCCAACTCCTCCTCCTAGCCCCCCAGCTCCAGCAGGCCGCAGAGACCGGGGGTGTGAGAAGACTCCAAACCTCCCTCCACCCGCTCATATGTAGTGTTGATGTATGTGTGTTCTAGGGTGCATTTAAAACCCAGGAGGGCATGGGGCTACCTGCCAGAGAGCAGCAGGTAAGCCTCCTGATAGCCCTCAATGTCTACGTGTATTTAAAATTGAGAGGTGGGCAACGGCGCCAGGGGTGAGGTGTACACCCCGATGGTCTTCTGGATGATGTGTAGCGTGCCCACCCCCAAGATCCTATATGTATGTGTTATGAGAGTGTGAGTAATGTGAATGTCTAAGTTGTGGGATAAAATTGAGGCAGAGGCAGCCAGAAGGGGACAGAGGGGGGGGGATGCCTCCTCTGCACCCTGGTGACACACCTTTACCCCAAGGCCCTGCATGTGTGGGTGATTGTGGTGGAGCGGGAAGAGGGAGGCAGCTGGAGATGGGGAGGGAAGGAAGGGAGGGGCAAGTGACCCCTCCCTGGGGCCAGCTCCCCCGCTGACCCCAGTAGGCACCCCCATACTCTCCAACCCACCAGGGAAAGGGGGCCCAGGTCCATTCAGACCGGGGCCCAGGTCAGCAGCGCCGCCCGGCCCCACAGAGCCCGGGGCAGCCCACCCGACCCCACCACAAAGAAAACTGCACCCACCCCGTCATCCACTCATCTTCCAGACTACACAAGACAATAGACACCCAGTCTAAGATCTTCCTCCACCTCTCCTATATCTCCCCCTCCTGCAGAGAGAGTTCCTGAGGAGAGGAAAGCTCCTGCAAGATGTAACAGCCTCCCCCACCAGTTGAAGAGCCCCCCAGGTGGCTCGATGCACTGGCGGCACCCTGCGCCAGGGCTGAGCCCTGGCGCAGGGTGCCACCCTGGCTGCCCCTGGGTGGGTCCCTGGCTGCCCCTGGGACCCACCCAGGGGCAGCCAGGCTCCCAGGTCAGTAACCCACTTCCGTCAGCCCCGCTGCACGCAGCCACGAGGAAACCGTCGCCTGAGAGCCAATCAGAGCCCTTAATAGGCCATGACCGCAACCCCTGGTTGAGCCCTCCAAGGAAGATGCTCCTGGGGAACCCCCCGACGCCCTAAGCCCGTCCCTACCGCCACACCAATCACAACAGTGAAGGTGGGACCAAGCTATGACCCCCCACCCCCACTAGGTGATGGAGGTGATCAAAGGAGCCCAGAGCAATTGATCTGATGTGGTGGCAGAGGCTGTATCAAGACTAATGTAATCTAATAGATAATTTCTATATTGGTTAGAATTAAGATTATTTTTATTTTTCCAGTTCATGAGGACTGTTTTCTTGGCTATGCATAGGGCAGTGAAAACCATATGGGCTATATTCTTTTCTGAAGTGACATTATCTAAGCTGCCCAACAAACACACTAAAGGAGAAGTTGGAATGTTACATTTCAGACACTTCGATAAGTCTTCACATATCTCGCGCCAAAACTTCTGAACTGGTGGACAGAACCAAAGAGCGTGGATATAATTGTCCGGTGAATTGGTTTGGCAGTGTGAGCAGTTGTTGTTGACGTAAAGCCCATCTTGAACATCCGATGACCTGTATAGTGCACTCTATGTAGCATTTTGTATTGAATTACTTGAAGACTGGGATTTCTAATTAAATGAAAGGTTTTTAAGCAAATCTGAGACCAGAAGTTTTGGTCTAAGTTAACTGATAAATCTGCTTCCCATTTTGCAATAGGAAGTGATATTGATTCATCTGTTTTAGAAAGCATTCTGTATATTTTGGATAGTAATTTGGGGGTTTTAAGAGTAAGAAATTGAACCACACTTGGTGGTGTTTGTAGTTCAACTTGACCGGGTTTAAAAATTTTTTTTTTACTATGGATTTAATTTGTTGATATTCTAAAAATCTTTTCTTGTTGATCCCATATTGTGTAACTAGTCTGTCAAATGAAATAAATTCTGTTCCTTCTAGTATATGTTCTAAATATTTGATTCCTTTACCACTCCAATCTGAAAAGTTTATCATATTATTGTTTTGTAATATGTCAGGGTTGTTCCAGATAGGTGTACGTTTGCATGGGATTAATGAAGACTCTGTCAACTTCAGAAACTCCCACCATGTTGTCAGAGAAGAGCTGATGTTGACGCTTTTGAAGCATTCATGTCGTTGGATGTTTGAGCTGATAAATGGTAGGTCTGAAATCTCTAGATTATTGCAAAGTGCTTGTTCTACATCTATCCAAGGTTCATCTAAGAGGGTGTGTTTTAACCATCCTGAGATAAACTGAAACCTGTTGGCTAAGAAGTAGTGCTGAAAGTTAGGTAGTTCTAATCCTCCTTTATCCTTGGTCTTTTGTAGTGTTTTTAAGCTTACACGTGGGGGTTTATTTTTCTAAAGGAATTTGGACATATATGAATCTAGAGATCTGAACCAATCTTGTGGGGGTTTAGTTGGGATCATTGAGAATAAATAATTTATTTTTGGTAATACCATCATTTTTATAGCGGCAACCCTTCCCATGAGTGATATGGGTAAAGATTTCCACCTAGCCAGATCGCCTTCTACTTTCTTTAAAAGTGGGATATGGTTTAATTTAGTTAGATCTGCAAGCTTGGGAGAAACATTAATACCTAAATATTTTATATTTCCAGATTGCAGTGGTGTAGAAGAAGAATTATGGAAGGAGCAATTAATCGGAAGGACTGTAGATTTTGACCAGTTAATTGAGTAATCTGATATTCTTGCAAAAGAGTTTATCAGTGCAATCACCCCAGAGAGATTGGTTTGTGAGTTTTGGAGAAAAAGTAACACATCATCCGCATAAAGGCTGATTTTATGTTCCGCATTCTTGCATTTTATGCCCTTAATTACTGAATTCTGTCTAATTGCTGCTGCTAGTGGTTCAATAAAAATTGCAAACAGTGAAGGGGAGAGTGGGCATCCCTGCCTGGTGCCCCTCAGGAGACAGAAGCTGGAGGATGTCTGGTCATTTGTTCTGACACAAGCTGTTGGGGAATTATATAATATTTTTAACCAGTTGATGAAAGAAGATCCAAAACCAAATTTGTGTAAAGTTGCAAATAGAAATTTCCAGTTAACTCTGTCAAACGCTTTTTCTGCATCTAAAGAAAATGTTGTAGTTTCAAGGTCTTTACTGTATGAGTAGTCTATCAAATTAAGTAATCTACGTGTATTTGTTGATGAGTGCCTACCTTTTATGAAACCAGTTTGGTCAGGATGAATTAAGAGGGGGGTTATTTTCTCTAATCTCTTTGAGAGAGCTTTGCAGATTATTTTAAGGCAGGGGTCCCCAATCTCAGTCCACGAGGGCCGGTGTCCCTGCAGGTTTTAGATCTCACCCTGGGTCAACACACCTGAATCAAATGATTAGTTCATTACCAGGCCTCTGGAGAACTTCAAGACATGTTGAGGAGGTAATTTATCCATTTAAATCAGCTGTGTTGGATCAAGGACACATCTAAAACCTCCAGTGACACCGGCCCTCATGGACTGGGATTGTGGACCCCTGTTTTAAGGTCTACATTTATAAGGGATATAGGACGATAGCTTGAGGGATATACAGGGTCTTTGCCTGGTTTTAGCAGGAGATTAATGTTTGCAGAATTCATATTTGATGGAAATCTGCCATTTTCTTTGATTTCCAACAGCGTTCTGTAAAAAACTGGTGCTAGAATCGTCCAGAATTCTTTGTAGAATTCTGCAGGAAAGCCGTCTGGACCTGGAGCCTTATTATTGGGCATGCTTATCAGGGCTTCCTGGAGTTCACCTGGCGTCAGTGGCGAATCCAGTGCCATTGCTTGAGAGTCTAATAATTTTGGGAGAGTTATGTTGTCTAAAAACTGATCAATTTCCTTTTTAGATGGGTTTATTTGTGGTGAATACAACGTTTTATAGAAATCCCTGAAAATGTTGTTTATTCTTTCAGGGTCATATATTGTGTTCCCAGATTAATCTTGAACAGCACATACAGTTGTTTTTTCTTTATTTATTTTTAGCTGGTTTGCTAGAAATTGACCGGATTTATTACTATGTTCATAATTTTGTAAGCGTAGTCTTTGTACTAAGAATTTTGTTTTTTTTATCAATTATCTCATTTAATTCTAGTTTTGTTTTGCGTATTTTGTTCAATGTTTCCTGATCTTGGTGTGACACGTAGGCTTCTTCTAGGGATTTGATGGTTTTTTCTAATTCCTGAATATTTTTGTTTTCTTCTTTCTTTTTATGTGATGAGAAAGAAATTATTTTACCTCTCATCACAGCTTTCCCTGCTTCCCATAGAACAGAAGCTGATGTTCTGGGAGTGTCATTAAAGTCTAAATATGAAGTCCACTCTTTTTTAAAATATTTAATAAAGTCTTCATCTTTAAGCAGTGATGTATTAAATCTCCAGTTTTTACTTGACGTAGTATTATTCTTGTCCATTAGTGTTAAAGATACAGGAGCATGATCGCTGACAGCTATAGGGTGAATCTCAGTGTCTGAGATGTCCCTCAGCAGTGAGCTGCTGACCAAAAAGTAATCCAGACGAGAGTAGGAGTGATGGACATGTGAGAAAAAAGTATATTCCTTACTGGTGGGGTGAAGGGAGCGCCATGCATCGCAAAGACCAAAGTTGCTCATATACTGTTTGATTATTTTTGTGGACTGCCAATTACGCTGAGTTCCTGCTGTATTGAGCCTATACACGTCTCTGAAAACGTCGAAGCACTTTTGCAAATATGCGATATCTTGATAAACCGAGCAGATATTTGAAGTTTACACAGCTACATTCTCGCCTGAAAATATGTTAAAAGTTTATTTTGTGACCCAGAAAGATTAGTAAGAGTAATTTTAAAACTTAGTAGCGGCCGCCATTGCCGGAAACTGGAGTTTGGCTGGGCCGCGCTATGAATTCTGGGATATGGTGGGCCACGAAGGACACACCCGACCCATCCTTCAAATTCGGGGAAAAGGAGGACGCATTTGTCGGCTGCATTCAGAGGAGTCTACGAATTTGGACAGCGTTCGTCGCGTCGCTGTGACGTAATCGGTCTACAAATGCGTCCTCAGGAGGATGCAGCCCATGAATTTGGACACGACCTGTGACAACACGAGCTTGAGAGAGGGAGAAAGAAGGAAGACTTAAACACAGGTGACACGAGAAGAGACGTGACTTGCTGAGGAAACATACATGGATACATATGACAGACAGGGAAAACATGGAACAGAGCACAGGGAGGAAAACACATGTAAACAGGATGGGGAGAGGAGACACGTAGACCAGACAACATGGAAACAAATGTAACTAAACATACAGCCAATGCTAAGAATAACTTTATACCAAATAATAGAAAACTAACGGTACAACACAAAGAAATCACAAAAGACCATGAACTCAAAATGATGGGTCACTGACCCAGGACCCTGATTTCCTGTTTTCCTGGCTGCTCAGAATAATCAGCCGGGGGAGAGCTAACGGGGCCTACGCTACCTTCAGCTGCACCAGCTACAGAGGCCTGGCTAGCTACAGGTTTTTTGAAGGTGCGAAGCCAAGTCTCAAATTCAGTGATCCTAGCCCAAACTGCAAACAGGCTACATTCATTACAAGTATCAATACTGCTAGAGGAGGCTGAGGAGTAACTAAACACCGGACACACTGAGCAGGAAACTGCAGGAGGGACAGGTGAAGAGGCCGTGCTGCTAGCAAGTCAGCTTTGAGGTAAGCTAGCAAATCACTAAAGAAACAGTGAGTGAATACTGTGAATATAATTAGTGGGGGAATCAACAGAGAGTGCACTTTGGATAAAGCACGTGAAAGTGACACTATGAAATAACACACTGTCTATTATTTTGTTTTTAATTAAATTGACTACGCAGATAAGCTACACAAAAACACTACTGTGTGTTGGAACAGGAACAGAAAGTGATACTCTACCACAGTGAGAGTCAACACCAAGTGAGAGCCTCATGACATGGCAAAATATAATGGCACAAAAGGAGGGTGTGTGTGGTGTTTGGTGATGCATGCTGTACCTTCATCCCTGACAATACTGCTGCTAATAGTTCTTTTACATAAACAGTCACTAAATTAGAAACATTGGCTGATGGATTTAAATATAACATTTGATAAAGATGTCTCACATAAATGAACAACTTATTTAAATAAAGTTTTAAAGCTCTCTTTATGCAGTAGAACAACTAATGCTAATGTACTATGTGCTAACTAATGCTTTGTACAACGAGTGCAACGAGTGTGAAGACGGGAAAAGAACTGACTGTAAGCTTTGCTCAAGACCATGACAAACTTCATTATCAAGCTGGTGTCTACATGATGGTGAGAATTTCACTCCCAGCCACTGAATTGAGGAAGGAATCTTGCCTTTTTCTCAATGCTGGTAAAAACCCCATTCGTGCTGTATTGATCCCTTTGCAAAGTTTTTAACATTATTTCAATAAATCTCAGAAAATCAGTTTGGTTTCGATTCTCAAATTATTTTTCCACAACAGCCCACATGAGCGTTGAAGTCTCCAAGTAGGATGACAGAGTCCCCAGGTGGAGCACCCTCAACCACCAAGAAGGCGATTGGTAAACACTTGTACAGGCTGCACACTTGATCCAGCATAAACTTCCATCCATCTTTCAATCATCCATTCATTCATCAGCTGAACTTCTCACCCTGTCTCTAAGGGAGAGGCCAGCCACCCTTCAGAGGAAGCTTGTATCCGCTGCTTGTGTCCGTGATCTCATTCTTTTGGTCACTATCCACAGCTCGTGACCATAGGTAAGGGTAGAGACGTAGATTTACCGGTAAAACGAGAGCTTTGGTTTTACATTTAGCTCTTACATTAAGTTCTATGAAGAAAGAACTTTCAGGAACTCCACCCCCAGGGGCCCTGCCACCAAGGAGTTAACTGCCTCAGTCACCTCAACCCCAGAGATAGACGACAATGTTCTCAGTCAAAGTAAGCAGTGCTCCACCCGCACTATACACAGTGCAGGTGGAGCACCGCTTTCCCCTCCTGAGTCATCTGACAGAATCTCTTCGAGGCAGTCCGAAAGTCTTTTTCCATGGCCTCTCTGAACTCCTCCCACACCCAAGTTTTTGCTTCAGCCACTGCCCGAATCGCATTCTGCTTGGTCTGCCATTCCCTATCAGCTGCCTCCAAAGTCTCAAGGGCTAACCAAGCCAGATAGTACTCCTTCTTCAGCCTGGTGGCTCCCTTCACCTTTGGTGTCCACGATTTGGTTCAGGGGTTACCACCACAACAGGCATCAACCACCTTCCGGCCCAATGCAGCTCAATGCAGTGGCTTCGGCAATGGAGGTGCTGAACATGGTCCATTCGGTGTGCGTTGAAGATCTCGCGGACCGGGGCCTCTGCCAGGCGTTCCCACCGCACCCTCATTATACATTTAGGTACTTGAAAGTTAGGTAATACAAGTAATAAGGCACAAGCTGCCTTTTCAATGGTGCTATAATGGGTTTGATGTTTGTTAAACGTTTTTGAAAAAGTAACAGATGGGATGATCTGTGAATTGTCTTCTTGCAGATGAACAGCTCCTGTACCACACGAGCTGGCATCAACTTCAAGTTTAAAGGGACGCTCAACAGAACAACGTTTTGGAAGACTCAAATGCCGCCTGTTAAGCTGGAGACCAAACAAAAGACTTCAAAGTACTAACAAGTTCAGCTAGAGGACTAGGCACATCAGAAGCATTTCTGCAAAACCCAAGATAGAAATCACACATTCCCAAATAAAGACGCACAGTTCTTTTGGTCTGTGGGACAGGAAAATCAGTATTTGCCTGTACTTTAGCAGGAACTACAGCACGTGTCCCTGTCCATCTTGTTTCCCTAAATAAGTGATGGTGGCTTTACCAAACTTACATTTAGAGAGGTTTAATGTGAGAGAAGCATCGTGTGTAACTACAGGGGTCCAACAAAGAATGGCCACGCATCATACTGATGTCTTCAGAAATTTATTTCTCTCTCTCTCTTATAGAGATTGAAAATGTGATGTCATTTCCGGGGTAAAACTGCAAAGTATTGTAGGTACGAGTGGCAAGCGGTACTAGCGCACGCAGGTTTTCACAAGACAACAGTCACACAGCGATAAAAAGAAACACAAAGAATGGCAAGAAGCTGTTGTATTATTAACTGCAATAGCCGGTCGCATGACAGCCACGGGAAGCCAACGGGCAAAGAGATCATTTTTTATCGAATTCAGTCGTGGAAGAAAAAATTTACAAGCCGTGTTTCCGAAGTAACAAAGAGCCGACGGATGGCCTGGATTGGAGCCAATCGAAGACCAAATATAACGTCCCAGAACACTCCAGCTCACATGTTAGTCTGCTCCAAGCATTCCCACAAAGGTAAGTCTTCTGTTGTAGTTATTACGGAATTTATCTTAACATAAAATACAATATCATTGTACTGAAGCAATCAAGTGATGAAAAACTGTTTTCCAGTATGTTGTTTTGCAATGTTGTTGTTTTTTTTGTTGTTGCATTGTTGATTTGTTTTTCACTGAAGCAGCTAATAAAGCGTGATGGATTTTTACAATTTTGCCTCTTTCTTGTAAGATTCTATAATAGAATGAAACAATAATGCCAGTTATAAATAAAGACAATAAATTGAGTGAATTATGAAACACTCATTTTAGTTCTATTAGATCTGAAAATGTTGTGTAATACTACAACCGTCGTTTTGTACATAACTGTTTTTGGGCCAAATAAAATGCAGGTATGGATTAAAACCACAGAATTAATGGTTACCGGTGCTGGAAATGCATGCGCTTGATGCAGTGTTTTGATTTTGTTGCCACTCGTACCCACAATGCAATGCGCGAAAGTCACGTGGTCTGTCAATCTCTATCGTCTTCAGACACCGTGAAAACTGAAGAAACATAAAGTTTACAACATAAATGTATTTGATCTTGTCAGAGTCTCATGTTAGTGTCCATAAACAGTCTTGAGCAAGCAGCTCTGTATCCATGCTAGTTCTGACCCACAATGCCATGGTTGTGCTCTCAACCAAACTCTGCTCATGTGACCATTACAAACTCTACCTAATACAAACTCTACAGCACTTTACATCTGTAACAAACCATTATTTTGTAACCACATATTTTAGCCAAGTTTTTTAATCAGTGCTACACTTTTATCATCTTATCCAATACATTTTTAATTCTTTCCAACAAATAAATGAACTAAATTAAGCATGAATCTATCACAGAAACATGTGAAATAAACAACTTTATTTTAACTGTCTCAGGGACAGTTACATCGTGGAAACATCTGAACACAACAGAGAGCGTTTCCAGATATTCTGACAATGTCAGAAGATAAATGAGTATGTCATCCAAGTATGCTTCACAGTTTTTCACTTGAAACAAAACCTTTTGCAGTAAACGTTGAAATGGTGCGGGTGCATTTTGCAACTTGAAAGGCATAACCGTGTATTGGAAGAAATGATCCAGAAATTACAAAAGCAGAGATTTCAGAAGCGTTAACGTGTTAACAGAACTTGCCAATATCCTTTAAAAGTTCCAACTTGGTAACAAATTTAGCTGACTCGACACAACGAATGCTCCCCCTCCTTCCTGGGATAAGGTAAGCCCAGAGACCAAGACTTCAACAGAACACATTTTTTTCAACTAAATACCTTACTGGGTCTTTAGATCCATCCCTCTACAACAGAAGAAAAACAAGACACCAGTGAAGGATCACTCTGCTGTGGTTTGATCAACATTTCACGTCTATTCACGTTCAAGTTCAAATTTATGTCTGCAGGAATAACTTCAGAAACATCACATCTGATCATTTTTACAGAATTACTGGGTGACACAAAAGAGTCTTTTTCATCAAGTGTAGCCATAAATGATCCAGACAAATCCACAATTTCATCCATTTTATGAGCTTGTGTGCATGTAATTGTGCATGCAAGAAACACATCTGAAGATAGTGCACCAGTCAAAGAAACAAACCAGCGTGAGATAAATGGCAAAAACTGTGGATCAACGTCAGCTTTTGATTTTTCCTCAGCATCAACGTGCACATTCAGCGGAGAAGGTGCCTTAATCAAGCCCACACTGGCAGGAGCTTTAGTGGCTTTAGCTTCCTTTCTCTTTAATGCTGGACATGCAGCGTTCAAATGTCCTCACGACAGTAAAAACAGACATGATCATTTGACTTAACAGCAGATGATGACACATTTTTTTCAGAGAGGTTTTGGTGATTTTTTTTGTTCAGATGAAATTCCTTGAAAGAGCCATGAATTCTGTGAACACAACACACTTTTATGAGTTAAAACAAACTCATCAGTCAAAAGTGCAGCATTAGTGAGGGAGGACACCTTCTGTTAACATAAATGAGTCACAATGCGCTCTGTGAAATGCTTTTTGTACGAGAAGTTTTAACTTTACATGAATAACACCATTTATCAAACAGAACTCTTTTCTCTTGCATCTCAATGAAGGTCAGGTTAGCAGTTTTACTAAGATTCCTGAATTTTTCACGATATGCTTCAGGGACAAATTCTTATGCCTGCAATATAATCATCTTAAGAGTTTCATAATCTCAGCTCTGCACAACAGACAAACTTGAACACACTTCTTGAGCCTTTCCCACAAGTTTACACTGAAGTAAAAGGAACGAGAACTCCTTTGGCCAACTCAAAGCACCCCCCCCCCCCCCCCCCCACACACACACACACACACACACTCACACACACAAACCATTAACTGACTCTATTACACTCCACATACTACTGCCTTTGTAAATACAGATGCTGCTCTATGGACAATCCTGCTCTCTGGAATCCTGCTCATGTTGGTCACTTTATTTCACTCAAGGTCACTTTAAATCACTCATACTGCAAACTGTAAAGCTGCTACGTTGGTCATTTTAAACCACTTCGAAGTCACTTTAAATCTCAATTGTAAATTGTAAATTTTACACTGTTACTAAACCATTTTTTTTCCTTCAAAGTGTATATTTACTCCCCTTACCTCAGTCTTAAAGTGTATATATATTTATTGTTGCTCTTCTTATATTTATTGTTGTTCTTTTGCACTGAATGGAACTGGAGCGTCATCGTCTTGTCTCTCTAATTACTGTACTGTATATAGCAGAGATGACAATAAAGTTTACTTTGAATTTTGAGGTGACTTTGAGCTGAGAAATTTGTGCTTGGTGGTGTTGATGAAACTGCAGGTGAGCCCTTTTCAAGCTCAAGAGCTCTGATATCTGACATATCAGTCGGTATAGCTCCGTCTATCACTGCCACCATCCTCCTCTGCTTGTCCATCACTACAATGTTCAGTTGGTTAGCCATCACCAGTGTGTCACAATACCACAAGCACAATGCTGACTAATAAACTGGTGCTGAGGCCAGGAATGGAAACGTGCTTGGCTTTCATAGTCCTACAAATACCAACACAGGTGTAAAATGCCTGAAGGCTGAGTGTGCTGCCGTCGTGAGAAACACTGTTCACTGTCAGAGGGTGGCCCGCCACATCTGGCCCGCGGGCAACCTGTGGATGCTTCATCACAATTATGTAGAGGATACCAGAAGATCCAGAAATGCAACTGCAGATGCAGCAGAACAGAAGACCCCCTCAAGTACTGGGGAGTGCACAAAACTGTGTACCCTGTTTCAGTTCCTGGTGATGTGAACCTGGTGACCAACTTGTTCTGTTCCTAGTTAAAGGGTTTTCTCAAAGACTAGGGAAGTAGTCTCAAAAAAGGGAACCAGTTTAACTTTATTTACTGTGGAAAACTTATTACTTCTTAATAAAAACTCTAAAAACACAAACACAATAAATATGTTGCATTGTCACACATTTCCAGTGCCTGAAGCCAAAGAAAATATCGAGTATACCAAACAGAGAGATAAAAAAAAGAATAAAGGCCAACACATTAATCACACCTGCTGCCTCAATGTATGATGTAAAACCATCTGCCCCATGCAGTATGTAATTTACTATCAGTGACAAATCCATGTCACAGTGTTTTTGTTTTATTGTATTATTTTATAGATAAAATTGGATGTGTTTATTATGTTTTTATTATGTCATACAACAACAAAGACCTATAAAATCGAGTCAGGTTGCCAGGATAGTTGGGTAATTCTCACAACATTAGTGACAATTTTATAGGTGCAAAGCTTTATTTGGCTGTGCAACAAACGCTGTTGCCAGTAGATGTCAGCCATGAGTGAAGTGAATGAATAGAATAGAATAGAATAGAATAGAATAGAATAGCCCTTTATTGTCATTGTACATGTACAATGAAATTTTAAGTGCTCCACACCAACTGAGCAGAAATAACAAGCAGGAGAAATATATGCAGGCAGGAAGAAGGCACACATTAGAAGAACAGGTTGGAAGTAGTGCATAGGACTTGAGTAAAGTCTGTCTTTGAGTGGCCTGAGTGATGATGGTTTCTCCAAAACACACAAACAGGAAAACGGGGAATCAGGAGTGAAGTCGAGAAAACAAAACACAACACACGGACACAACAGGCAGGTCGACCGGCGAGGACTGCCAGACCATGACAGTGCCTCATATTTATAATGGAGTCGGCAAGGAAGAGAGGATGCTCTGCCTATTCCTAATAAAAACTAAATGTTATGTTTTTATTTTACTAGTTCATAAACAATTCTGCCCCCAGGTCAAAAACTTACATAAAAATACACTACAGACATAAGTTATAATATATATAAATGTACCTGTCCACTGGTTAATTACAAAAGCACGAGGAAGCAGGGACCTCACCGCACAAGCACACTCCCAACCTGTTATGAGAGTGTGTACGTTATTATATATAAAATGTTTTTTTAATCTGTTATTTTTACGAATGTCAAGAAGTCAAAGGAGACCACAGCGTGGCACATGTTTAAACAAAAAAGGTTTATGCATTAAAATGATTTTTTAATCAAACAGACATAACATACATATTCAAAGCACCACAACAATAGCCCGATATCACACAATCATTACATGATCTTAAACTGAAGCTGTCAAATCATAATGAAGCAGTTTATTTTAATTCAAGCTCCTCTTCATATTTTTGCCCAGCAGATGTCACCAAAGAGACTGTGTTAGAAGTAGAGTAATGAACCTTTTTCAATACAAGCTTCAAAGCTTGAGAAAAACTTAATTTGGCCATCACTACTGAAAGCTGTTCAAAAGGACCTATGAACAACTGAAACAAAAACCAAAGGCTAGGTCGATGGCCATTGTTCTTACAGGGCCACCTTGAACAATCCCTCACCTGCATCAACCCAGGTGTGTAAAGCTTAAGCCCCTCCCCAGAATAAACTGTGTGTCACAAACTGGGCCGCACGGCCATGACAAAAAACCCAGATATGAATAGGAAGGTTTCCAAACTACTTTATTTTTAAATAAAGAAAACAGAAGAAGAAAACCTACTGTCAAAAAACACAAACTGTGGTGTGTGTAGTCAGTACCATCAGCAGAGTGAGGGAGTGCATGGGTGGGAAAATGGTGCATGTAATGGTGTTAAAAGCAAAAGGCAAACACTACCAGGCATTTGGTTTGGCTTTCACCGCAGGAAAATGAGCCAAACACAGCTATGCCCCAAAGGCTTTTTATGGAGCCTTGGCTCACTGGCCCAGGTGTTGCCAGTGTCACTGATTGTAAACGTGAACTCCGCCTCTCCAACGCCTGCAAACAAGATACACATGAGCCAAAAGGGTCCTCACATATGCAAGCAGTTATTAGTTAAGTTACATATTAAATACTTTTGCACAATAGCATCTATTTACCCCTTCTGAGGCTTTTACACAAAACCACCAATACACAATTTTGTTTACACTATTCAAAAGACAATTTAAAAAAAAAGTCTGATAAACTTTGTCGTTTTTTCCCCTCTTTCTCCCATAATTGGTTAGCTCCAAATTTGCACTCCTATAAAAAGGCTTGGAATCTACCACTTCCTGTTTGACTCTTTGCAATAAGTGGAATGAGTCCTTGATCAGTGATCAAAGACCACTGATCAATGTCCATGAGTACCATTCACAGAGAGCTGGGGAATGGCTGCAATCACAGCGTTGTAAGATGGTGACAGATGTACCCTTAGGCCCCCTCCTCCATTCAGAGATGGTCTTTCCCTTTTCATGTAAACAGAGAAACCAGTGAGTGAACAGAAGTGGACAGTTCTTTGGTAGCTAGCTCATCTTGGATTTACAGTACTTGCTTAGCCCATTGTGCAAAAAGCTCTGCAGTTGGTTTCTTCTCCAAACTAGCGTCTTCCCACCAAAATCCAAAAATCACCAGCAAAGTCAGCAACAGTCCTTCCTGAAGAAAATCACTACTAGAGTCCTTAGCGAAAACATTTTTACTGTTACGGTTCAACGTGGGGGACTCAAGCGCAGGACTCCAGAATCAGCTGTACACAAGAATTTATTTACAGAATCCACCAGGTGTATATACAGGAAGTGCAGGGTAGTGCTATATACAACAAAGTGAGGGACGGGGCTCCAGGGAAAGGGGTAGTCAGTCGTTCTCCTATTCTCCATACACACGACCGCAGTTCCACACTCGACACACTGATTCACACAGGGAAGGTATCCAGGAGGTCTGTAGACGAGGAAACGAGAATTAATTACAACGTTCACAATAGGCTCTTGACTTAACTGAGCTTTGACTCTCACTGACGCGTGGTAGACAACGATCCAGCGAAGACCAGCAGACTCCTCCTGGCTTAAATGCCGATCGCCTTGATGGGCATCAAGTGTGTTCCCCTTCCGTGGGCGTGGGCCGAGGGCGTGAACCCACAATGAGTTCCGCCCCGGCGACAGAGAGGAGGAGACAGAGAGAGCGAGAGACAGAAAAAGGTAGAAATGGTCGATCAACGTCCTGCTGACCCCCCAGGCCGTGACAGTTACATTTTTTGAAAAAGCAAATGTCCGTAATGTTAACCTAAATTGCATGACTCTATCTAAGCCTCTTGTCCCTGGGAAGATGAACCAGGTAAGCAATCTTTGATGCACAGATGTCAGGTTAAACGAAGGTCTATTGAAACAGTCTTTATTGAATACAGTGTCTTCAGCGGGCTGACATTTAATGTTCAGTGGCTTCTCTCTCATTTCCAAAAGTCTTCAGAGTGAGTTCACTCCCCATTTTTTTCTCTCTTACACAATGTCAGTCTTTGATTACTGTTTTCAAATAACTTCTTTTTTTATTTGTGTTTCTTTTTTTTTTTATCACTCCTGTAAATATATAAATCCCCAAACGATCTCATGGTATAAGCCCCTTTCTCACCTGGAAGCCTCGGGCGCTTTCAGGTGCAAGACTAGTGGGCTCGAAACCTCAGAAATGCTCCATCTCTTTAAGAAGACACACAAAGATACCATATACACATATGAATAAAACACACATATAAATCATGTTTCTCATGGAGGTCCTGTGAGGACCACAAGTGAAGGTCCTGGCTTTCATAAGGCAGGGTAATGCACTAGGTGTGGGACGCTCCATACTGACGTTTCAGTACTGTGTTGAGCTTCCAAAGTGCAGATGTTTCGAAACACTGCTGTGAACTGTGAATCAAAACACCCATGTCACATGACCATGGCTAACTCGAGGTTTTGGTGCGCTTCACTCATTTTCGACATCCTGCTGCTTCTAGGCATTGCAGAGAGCCAGGATTCCCCTTTTCTATGAACCCAAATGTTTTGTAATTACTGAATACATGTTTTTGATACCATCTCTTCTATTTATTGCACCTGCATGCATAAAAGTCTCATTACAACACAAATACAAAGTATTTAAGCGTGTTCATTACTTTTTCCTTGTGTTATTTCTCATTGTGTTTTAATCACAGTTGTTAGGGTGTAAACCACCACATCCCAACACCAAAAAAGAGGTGAGGTGGTTCTTGGGGCTGGCTGGCTATTATCACCAGTTCAGCTTTGCTGAGCTGACCAGCCTGGCAAAGATTAGTATAGTGGGAACCCTAAGATCAGTAATGGAGGTGAAGCATGGAGAAAGTGCCTGTGATCAGCTGACCTGTGCTGATATTCTTTCTGGATTTTGCCACACAGCATTCAACAATACATAAATCATCACGACTGATTCCTAACTCCTAGACATGTGGAAATCACTGAGTTAATCTAATCAACAAAACTTTAACTTGATGTCTGCTACTATTGATGTAACCCAACTTTGACCATGAACGTCACAACTGCTCTGTAGCAATTCAGCTTCAAACTGCAAACTAACCAGTGGAGCCTGCACTAAACTGTTTAGGACGTTCATGCAACCTTTGAATAAGACATCAATTTGTTTTGGAAGGATGTTTCCCCACATGAAAAGAGAACTTCAACAGCTACGTATAGATCCAATATCTGTTTAAAAACCTCTAAAATTAATGGGGACATTACATGTGAGCTTTTGTTTTCAATTGGTACTGAAGGAAAAGCAGGGAGGTGCCTTAATTAGCAGTTTTGTGCAGATATATACACGCTGCTACATGTGTACAGATGTGTTTTGTGACCAAATGATGTAGATCTGTCTTTTATTGTTTCATGTGGATAAAAATCCACTAAACAAATAACTGTCCTTGATACGTTGAGAAGTAAATGCAACAATGATGCAGTAGAATTTAGAGATTCACTCTAACATGTATCCTGTCAAATGAAAGCCTTGATACTAGCTCAACGTTACCCATGAAAGGCTTAGCTTGGAGCTAGCAATGCACTGTTTTAATGACATGGCAATCCTTTCATTTTGTCAAATAGTAAACAGCATGCAGAGCACTTAAAAGATGTTATTCCTCACACACTCACTTGGTAGTGAAGCTGCATTTTCCACTGTAAAAACACAGAGACTTTGGTAAACCAGTAATAACATGAATTCATTACATTAAAACTGTCACTGGTGACTGCCTATAGCCAGCTTTACTAGTGTCTGTTTAGCATGACTTGTCTTTCATACCTGGTTTGGTCCAGCCATGCTTTAGATGTGGTTTAAACAAGTGTTTAACTGACAATTTCTGTTTACATATTGATGTTTAAATCCATAGGCGTCTATATTTCTAATGTGTTCAGTGACACATGTATTAGCTGCCACACTCATGTAAAGAAATTCTTTCATGCTACACCAACTGGTTAAATGTCAGTTTATTATAAGAGATAAGAAACGTGCTGATTGCTGTTCCTCTCTATGGTGCAAATGAGACTGACATGAGACTGACACATAACTTTAACAGGCTGGTGGGGTATGTCATGCTGCCAGGCGGCCGGCAAGGCTGAAATACAAGTTTGTGAATGTGATACATGGAGAAAGCAGTGACATGGGAGTTTCAAATGTGTCTACTAAAAATCTTGAATGAGTTTGAATCTCAGTGACCTCAAGGTCAGAAGTTGAGTTTTCTGAAACTCTTGTGATAATTTACAGAGATCTGATAAGCAGAAGGCATCCCAGGTGTGTTTATGTTGCAAATCTAGATCAGCTCTTACTGTTTATAGTTCTCTGTAGTCACACAGGCACGGGCATACACATGGATACCCCTGAACTGTTGCATGCCATGATAATCACAGCCAAAAATCAGATTACTTGTAAAAGTTAAACTGGAACAAAAATGGATGAACAATGCGGTGAAAGGGTGTAAAATGACAGGGGCTGACATACACTAGGTGGCACACAAGTTTCAGAAACTGTTACTGGTTCTTGTTGGATAAGCTGGTTAGGAGCCTGAGCCCTTGGGCTACAACCAAGCCAGAAAATATGAGTCATCCCATGAAAGACCTCCCACCTGCCTTAAAAAAGCTCAGTCTTATATAGCTACAGGCGTAACTGAAGTACATAATCAGCAGCAAACATACGAACTGTAATATTTATATCGGTTGATGTAAATTTTGGGGGAAATCACTGAAACATTTTAGGCTCCGTTTGCTGTTCTTGTATCTTTCCCTGCGTCTCACGCTACGCCCTCTCAGACGCTGCCACACCCAGTCTGTGCTTCACAGGCAAAGCTGACTCATGAAGTGTAAGAAGACACCAGCGGAGTGTTTCTGAGTCCACAAATACCTGCCGCCGACACGCGCGCACACGGCTAAAGAAGAGCCAACATGAAGCTTTGTTTGAGGATTGTGGTGCTGCTTTTC
This sequence comes from Pelmatolapia mariae, assembly GCF_036321145.2. Classification (NCBI taxonomy): domain Eukaryota; kingdom Metazoa; phylum Chordata; class Actinopteri; order Cichliformes; family Cichlidae; genus Pelmatolapia; species Pelmatolapia mariae. The sequence goes on from NC_086246.1 coordinate 5,211,945, forward strand.
CTGGTTACTGGAACATTAACACAAGGTAACAGCACAGCTGCCATTATTATTGTGTGTAACTGCCTTTTAAGGTCATGCGAGATGATTATAGCGAATTAAAAAGTTGTTTGGCCACGTGCCAAAAACAAACAAACAAACAAACAAACAAACAAACAAAGAAGTACTTCTTTGGAAAGCTGGGTATTATTTCGTAGTAATAAAGTCTGCTCTTTTTTATGCACATGCGGACGATATGATCCACACGCGTAAAATAAGACATATGTTTTTTTGTAATAACGTGTAACTTTTGAGGACTGTGGTTCAATGCACATAAAAACACGAAGCAACCTGAGCACACGCTGAACTCTTTTCCAAATGCCTCGATCCAAACCGGGATACTGATCATTTATTCACAGTTTATTTAGTTCAGCTCACGAATCCGACCATTTTCTCTGTCAACAACCCTCCGGTGCGCACAAACGTCTGAAACTGCGCGTAACATGTCTCTCTCAAAACTTTAATGCGTGTGCGCCAATCGCGCACGTGGGGTTTTGAAGCAAATTTAATATTGCCAGCTTCGCACAGATCTACAAATATAGGCTGCGTTCAAGTCCCAGGATAAAACTGGGAGATCTGGGCTTCCTGTGTGGGTTTTTTGTGTGCTTTTTCAAATAAAGTGCACGTTTCTTTCGCTAAACAAACTCATAACCCGTTTATTAGAAAACATAGATGTATCACTTACAGACACAGTAGCCTGCTGAAATGTTCGAGTTATTTGACTGAAGGATGTTCCTCCCAGAGCATAATGCAGTATGTCATTAAAGAGTTTAGGCTTGGAGCTCGTATCATACGCATTTGCAACCTATTCCATACTCAAAACAAAATTGTTTGTTCTTTGGAATAATTACATGAACACTACATTTCATATAATGTTGACAAATGTTTATTACATGTTTGTTACAGTGTCCTTAGTGTGGTCCTCTGGTCTTTTTGTTCTTCGGGTAGAACACATGATAGCTGGTTCATCTGAGGTTTCCAGGATTATTTCCTTTTTGGGAATACACCAAATTCCAGAAGTGGAAGCAATTTGTCACACGACTGGTACGAGTTTAGAGGGAAAAGATGCTGCTGGTCAGGATCAAGCAAACAGTTTTATTTTCACTCATTTACAAATGAAGGTTGGGGTGCCTGTAGAAAAGATCGTGAGTGCGACATGCGGTTCATGTTAACGTGTGAGTGGGCCTGACGTGACTGGATATCTGTTTGGACTAATGTGAGAAGATCCAAATCAGCCAAGCTGATCTTCTCCTCAGTTCAAACACTAGTGTCCAAGTCCCTGTTCACTTTACATTAGATTACATTAGATTTATTTGACCTCTTGGAAATCCAGTTCATGTTTTGGAGACTGTCTGACAAATAACCACAATGATAATTCAATTCAATTTTATTTATACAGCACCAAATCACAACAACAGTCACCTCAAGGTAGACCCTACAATAATACATACAGAGAAAACCCAACAATCATATGACCCCCTATGAGCAAGCACTTTGGCGACAGTGGGAAGGAAAAACTCCCTTTTAACAGGAAGAAACCTTCGACAGAACCAGGCTCAGGGAGGGGCGGGGTCATCTGCTGTGATTGGTTGGAGTGAGAGAAGGAGGACAGGATAAAGACATGCTGTGGAAGAGAGACAGAGATTAATAACAATAAAGACATCACTCTAAATTACAGACATTAAAGACACTAACAACAAGAAAGTGCTCAGTAACAACTCCAAAAATCAAATACAAGTAACACACATATCATATCACATCATATTATACATCACCAGGATTTGTTCAACATAGTTATACTCCAAGGTATAAACGTTTTCCACGGGAAAACATCATGGGACAAAAATCCATCCATTCATTTTCTGCCACTTATCTAGGTTTGGGTTGAGATGTCCTGCCTGCGTCCTGTTTGGCGGCGTTACTAAGCTAGCTGACAGATATCAGTCCAGCCTTTGTGAGTGTCAGCTACATTTAAAGTGAGAAGTCCTCGCTATTTGCACGTCTTCCTCTGTCATACTTCCTGTATGAAACTGAAACAGAGCTGGTATGGCAAACCACAGGCACGCTTTCTAAAGTAGATGGCACGCACTGTAGTTTAGTAACTGAGGTTTTCCACTTCACCCACAGCTCGTCACGATACTTTGCATAAATCTTAAATTATAACTGTAACCCAGGAAACATGCCGAAACACCCACATTGGCGTGCTCACTGTGGGGCCATACGCGCATGTTTGATGGGAAATTGATATTTGGAGAAAAGAATTAAAACACATTCCTAACTGCAGAACTCCCAGGATGAACCTTTGAGCCATCATCTTACATCACCTGTCATAGGTCATGTAACCATGACCAAAGGCAGTAACACTGAATCAGAACCACAAAGAGCTGATAAATAATCTACATGCATGAGTCAGAAAAGGCCGTAGGTTTGTGGTACTGTCTGCATATGTGCGTTGCGTTTTGTCTGTCTGTAAACACGATAGCTTCAAAACTGTTGACTGAATTCTGGGGGGGATTAGAGTGGGCTCAGCTCCATTCAAATGTTGCTTACATGCACCGAGGTTGAAACAGACTGAAAAAAATAGACTGAAAAACTCAACTTGACCCCAAATTGTGTCAGATCTTTAACGACAGAACTGTGAAGAGAGGGAACGTTGTATGTTCAGTTTTATTGTATATATACAGCACAACAACAGTCGCTTCAAGGTGTTTTATATTGTAAGGTAGACCCTACAATAATACATACAACAATCAAATGAAGAAACCTCCCTTCGCACAGATCTACAGATATAGGCTGCGTATATATTATATAATAAGCCAAGCAATTAAACAACAAACTCCCAGCATGGATAAAATAATTGTAGGAAGACACCAGAGAATTAAACTAAAGTCAAACAAAATTAGAAAGCTTCTGTTGTCCATCACCTACTGCTATAGAACATTTGTCATGCTACACTCATCTGATCACAAACTACATTTAAAAAGTGCAAAGCAGATAAAAGGAATATATGCAAAAACTAGTACGACTCCATTAAAAGTCAGTACTGGCCAGAGAGCGAGCTGCCTTAGTGGAGGTTTGTGCTTCTGGATTCTCGTTTCTTGTTTTTCTGTTTATTGCTGCATTCATGTGGTTCAAAGTGCGTCCTGGTTGTTCTTTATAACCACAATTTAACCAAAAGGCACACGAGTCCTCTAAGACTGTCTGCAGAGTGTGCTGCTCTGAGGCAAACCTGTGTGTGTCTGTGTGTGCGTACAGTACAAGATCAACGGGCCCATCAAGTGCTGGATTTCTTCAGGCAAAGTGCGGTTCACACCTCCTACTTTCAGTTGTGACTCATGTTTTTTACAGCTTCTTGATGTGTCAGTCAGAGCTGTCATAGCAACCAGCAAATACACTGTATGACTTTATCCAACGCGCAAACTCAGGTGGGCACCGTGAGCTGTGGGCCCCAGTTAAATGTAGGGCACATCTGGCATGTGATTAGTGTGGACTGTAGGGTTGTCACGATACTCAGTACTGCTTTCAGTACCACAGGGAACATTCTGACTCCATTCTGCAATAAAAAAATTAATAGGTAAAAAAATTCAATTTGTTAATTTCAGCCAGTTTTCCCAGTTCTAAGTTCGACTTAGTGAAACTGGTATTTAAGATTAGTTTTACAAAGTACAGATCGTGAAGGTAACTATTTAAAATATGTTAATAAACAAAGGCTACAAATAAACAAAACAATACCAAACATCTAAATAATTCAGGGATGGTATCGTAGAAAAACATTATAGAAATGTAAAAATATGGCGTTCAGCGGTGCGTTTGGTAATAAAAACAGAGTCACTGTGAAACATGAACCCTGCCTCACAGCTGCCTGCAGCTAAATCAGAAAAAGATTTGAATAGATTATTGTAGTTACATTTATTATCTTGTACACATCTACCTGTCACCTTTCACACTGTGCATGAAACCATCTAATGTGATGTCACCATTCTGGACATGTTTGCTCTGCCAGTACTCTCAGTACTGTCAGTACTCTCAGTACTGTCAGTACTCTCAGTACTCTCAGTCTTCCATTCATGACCCAGGTCACTCACACACGGGCATGTTTGTGTCTGCTAGTTAGAGACTCAGAGGTAATCAGACATGCTGACAAAGCTGGATAACAGTATTACAAACATATGTAGATATAAATATAAAGGATATTTATGTGAAGTGTGATGTAGTGTGGCAGTGTTACCCTCCTGTGGTTACAGTCAACAGTCTCCACTATTAAACTGTAATGCTCTTCCTCATGTCTTCTTCATACAGAATTCGACCTGGGGGATGCATTGGGTGATATAAGTGAGTGACCGTCACATCGGGCACTTTTCCTAGCATTGGTTTTTTTAAAGGTGCACATTCACTCATTTCTTTCTGTTTCATAGCACCGACACCCCAAAAACCCAAAGAGAAGCCAAAGGCACCAGAGCAGCCCAAGAAGGATGGTTTGTAGTATTTCATGTGTTATGACAGAACTTTGAAGCACGCCATCAGTGGCCTTTTGTTTACAATGATGTATATTACACATATGATTCCCCATCTGTGTTAGTCTGTCCCATAAATAAATAAATAAATATATATATATATATATATATATATATATATATATATATATATATATATATATATATATATATATATATATATATATATATATATATATATGACATGTATATTCAGGTGTATTCTTTGTAACATATCGTCTGTATAAATATGATCAAACTCGGATGTTTTTCATGCTCTTCTTTGTGGTTTTGGCAGTCATTTGTGCATCTTTAAATTTCCCAGAAACTGCTTCATAATAAGAATGTAAGACTGTGAAAGCAAAAATAAAACTGTATAAATATAGATTTAAACTTATGTCCTAGTCGATATGCTGCACAGCTTCCTGTTTTAAAGCCACACACGTGGACGAGTTAACAGACTAATTCCATGTGTTTGTCCTTCAGGTGAGTTCGACCTTTTGGATGCATTTGGACCAGGTAGATATGCTGAAGTCTTATTTTACTGATTTTCTTCTGCTGAGTGTCAGAATTTGTCCTTTTTTAATCTCGTGTCTGATTTTTACTTCTACAAATGCAAAACAGTTAAGAATAAATCATAAAATAGCTCATCATTAGCCATGCTTGGACTGTCCACCAAATGCGCTGTTTTTGTTTAAATAAATCATTTTTCCACAGACAAGCCACAGACGGAAAAACCCAAGAAACCAAGTTCTGGAGACTCTGGTAGGTCGGAGTGCTGAGAGCCTTCATACATCCTGTGCTTTTGTATCATTTGTGATGCAAGGACATTGATGCTAAGATGGATTTTACATGTTTGTTTTGTGTGTAAGTGTATTTGAAGGTAAATGAATCATCACTTAGTGTTTGAAGTATTTTCTTTTTTATGTCACAGATTTCAATGGATTCGATCTGGGAGACGCTCTCAATCCAGGTAAAGTGCCGGTCATGGATCATTCCCATCAGTCACTCCAGTTTTGTTAGTACTAGTAATGGTGAGTACTGGGAAACGTTTCCTTTACGCCTCAACAAGGGTGAGAGAGTGTGGAGTGAGTTCATCTGTGCTCGAGCTGACTGACCCTCCCCCACTGCTCCAAAGGCCTGCTTTGAGCTGTCAGCTGTAGATTCTCAGGACTCAGTCATTAATGTTGAGTCTGTCTGATTGACTTCTGTGTGTGTGGCTCAATGCTAACATGGTGCTATATGCACAGAGCATGATAGACATATAGCACTGCTACTGTGCTAACTGGTGGGCCTTTGCCCACATAGACTTTAATCCATCTGCTTTGTTTATCGTATATATTATTATTGGTTCCCATGATGCATTTGTATTTACAGGACCTACCAGTAAACCTGACAAACCTGCTGTCAACCCACCAAAGGGTGGAGGAGGTAAGCCTCTGAATGTTTCATAAGCTGCTGTCAGTGGCAGGTTGTTGGTTCGACACTGATTTATGGATGGGATTCCAGTTTAGCAGCTCTGACCTGAGGCTCTTTCTCTTTCTCTTTGCTTCCCTGTCAGTTCTTCAGTGCACATCATAAAGGCAAATAAATATAATGATTGAGGCATTTTAAGGTTGCTGTTTTTGGTCAAATATAATCACGTGACCTTACATATGCTTTTCCTGTCACAACCATGAATGGAAATAAATGAGCATTTACCTTTTTAAGATATGACAATGACTGAATTCATCAAGAAAACCAACATTTGTGTTCATTAATCATCAAGCAGTGTATTTGTGGCAGATTTTCAGTCTCAGCAGATGTTGTTAAAAGTGTGGAAACAGCTGTAGCAGTACAAAAGTGAGCTGGCCTGTGAAAGTGTTGGTGCATAATTGGTTGTTTATGCCTCATCATTTTTTCAGGTGGTGGAAATTTTGATGATTCCGACTTGAGTGATGTAAGTGGTGGAGACTACAAGCCTGATGGAGGTCGCTCAGGAGGTACGATAACGGTTATTTTATGATGTTATTTCTATCATGATTGCGCTTTTTATGTCTCTGTTTTGGCTCCAGTGTAACCCTAAATCACAGGTGTTGAACTCCAGGCCTCGAGGGCCGGTGTCCTGCTGGTTTTAGATGTGACCTTGATCCAGCAGAGCTGGTTTAAATGGCTAAATTACCTAACAACATGTCTTGTAGTTCTCCAGAGGCCTGGGATTGAACTCGTCATTTGATTCAGGTGCAGGACACCGGCCCTCGAGGCCTGGAGTTGGATAAATACATCAAGATGTTACTCGTTGTGATTCCAGCTGTATACTGCTGGTGTTTGCAGCTGTAGACCTTTGATTATAAATCTGCACTGTAGCTGATAAGTAGAAGTATGGACGTTTTTTTACTGCTGTTAATGCAGTTCATGTTCCCATTTGTGAGTCAGATAGAAAATTCAGTGGTTCCAGTTTGTATTTAGGAAACTGGGACATTTTGGAGTTTGTGCAGTACTTCCTTTCTATTGTTGTGTTTTGTTGCCCTTCACTACCACTGACTCAGCCCAGCTGCTATAATGGTATCATGTGTCACTAGAAGACAACAACACATTGATATAATGTCACAGTAATGTTGACGCCCTGTGACTGTTTCATTATTTATCCTTGATGTTGTCTCGAGGGAACTAAAATTACTTAAAGACAAAAGAGACGGTCTTCATATGCAAACATAAGCAACTATCTTTTTATTTTTAGTCTTTATTGCAGTAATAGATTTTTTCGGCTGTCTTCATCATTGAGGTTAATGCATTTTGGGCCCTTATTTGTTATTTAATGAGTTTACTGCACATCTGTTTTACCCTTTCATGCATGAATTATGACAACCTCACTCTGGATGTTTTTCTTAAGTATTTTTATTCATCTTTAGGCATGAAAAAAGATTTTTGAACTTCATTTTTTAAACATGTACTTTTCAAAGAGTTTTTTTACATGTCCACTTAGGTAGACAACAGGCTCATGAATAAATAATATACACTGTGTAAAAACTATAAAATAACTAAAATATTTTTTATAAAAAAGATGTCAATATTACAACATATATATAAACCATAATAAATAGGGTATGGAGTGACACATCAGTGTCCAGTGTAGCGGTTTATGTGCAAGTATACCATCAACACTGACACAAGTACAAGAAAACAGCCTTTGAATAGCTGCAGTGACCGCTGTGTGTGAAAGGTTAAAAAGGCTGGGATGGAGCTTTTGGAACCGTTTTTTATTGATCACATTTGGAGGTTTGAGGATGGATATAAAAGCATTTTCACTTTGTTGTTTTTGTTTACACTTGAAGTGGTCACCAGAACTAGAAAGGTGCTACGTTAGGACCAGTCTGAGGTCCTCCTGTGTAGATCAGTACTGAGCTGCTGATGCTGTTCTGCTGACCTTTAAATGATTAGAAGCTATTTTTTTACCACCAGTTTACCAAAGGACAGATCAAAACATCTTATTGTTTATCAGAACTGCTGCAATGTTGTTTCTTCTTATCATCACATGATCAGTTCATTCCCAGGCCTCTGGAGACCTTCAAGACATGTTGAGGAGGTAATTTAGCCATTGTGTTGGATCAAGGACACATGTAAAACCTGCAGGACACCGGAGGCCTGGAGGTGGACACCCCTGCTGTAGATGATAGACAACACAGACATGATGGTGCTGAGACAAAGAAGCCGTAGGGTCTTGGTTTAGTGACAGCATTAAAATAATTAGTTGTATTTTGACCAAAGACAGGAAAGAGAAGTCATGACTGAGGTATATGATGTCATGTTAATTTGCTGTGCTCAGCTCTCTGACTGACGTCTCACCTTTTTCTTTTCTTTCAGGTCGTGCCATGGATCCTCAGGGTACGCAGTATTTTAGTTCATCTTGTCTCGTTTTTATTCTACCTTACAAATATTTTTACTACATGTTTTGTTTCATTTAACAAGAGTAGCAGGAGTACACTGCTGTCCTAAGTTATCATGTCACAAAAAAAGCTTATACTTTGCTCAAGATCAGCCAATGAGCACGATCGTCATCGTGTTAGCATTATCATGTAGGACATCACATCAGCGTCACAGTATAAAGCACATGTCTGTAATAAACAGTGTTATTAATGTGAATCCCGTGTTCTCACAGGTGGTGCTGAACAGCCTCAAGGTAAGTCCCACGTTTAATCTTCATTCCATGCTTTACTAGATCCTGTTTGAGACCTGCACAGTGTGTCCAACCAGCTTTTGTCCATTATGAGGACCATCTCTGTCTCCAACACTAACAGTGTTCTTGTTTTTATGATCACGTGGAATTTGTATAAATGTGGTGATCATATAATTATGAGCTGTAATAATAACAGTAGATCATTTGGTTGTGCAGTCGCTATAAAAAAGGTTTCAGCACGTTGAGACCAACATTTATCTATTCGGCCTTGAAGACACGCAGCCCTTCTTCCTGTGTTTTTGTCTTCAGAATCGAAGCTCTTGAGTTGTTGTTGGTCATTTCCTGTTTCCTGTCATGGAAGAAGCACCACAGAATGCCTCTGCTTTCCTACATTAGTTTTTATCACGCTGATTATCATTATGGAGTTCCTGTTACTAGTTGTTTTGAAAGCTCTACTAGCTCATTACCTCGGTGGGTAGGAGCTGGATTATGTGCTGGCTGTTTGATGGGTTGCATTTTGTTTAAGTTGCTAATGAGCCTGATTTTCTTCACACTGGCACCCCGGTCTGGTTTCTCTGGTTAAAACCCTGCTACGATTGTGTCGTTGCAGATCCAGACTTTCTGTGGGGCCACATCCTGAAGATGTTAAACGCTAACATGCCCGAGGAATTCTATGTTTGGATGTCCAACTTAAAGCAAATCCTAACACCTCTGTTAGAGCGGGCCATGGATCTGTTACAAGCTGTGCAATGAGCTGTTGGGTCATGCGGTGGTTCACAAAAGCTGTTTTCAATATCTGATGGACTCATAGTTGGATGGAAAATGAGCAGTTAGACACGTTGTTTTGCTGGGTGCCAAGATTGTGGTCATTGGGATACTTTTTTATGTTACTTGCATTTTCTTTGTGTAATTTGTTGCTGTGCAAACAAATGTGTGCTTTGTAGTACTTTGACAGTCAGAGTGGACCACATACCAGCAGCACTTCATACTGGGATAGTTTTTTAAAGAACGTCTGACTGTGAATGGAGCACTCCGATCTGCTCAGCTAAATATCACATGTTCATCCATGTGGGGATCATGACAACTGGTTTGCTTACTGGAAATCAGTTTTGTCAGGTTTTTTACTGCCATCACTTTGTGTCAGGACACGCCTGCTTATCTCTTCCACAGTCGGCATTCTTAGGATAGCACGCATTCAAAGCCTCAGCTGACACATCCAACATGTAGAGCTGCAAATTTCCCGGGATAGACTTTCTGATGTGTGAGCCGATGATGCTTCTTCTCTTTGGCACAGCTCAGCTTCTGAACTGCTCTTTGTACGACTGGGAGTTTTGGTTTTTTGTACGTTTGCCTCGAGTCTTTAAGAGATTTGGATTTTATTTTGAAGACAGAAAAAGAAAAGTGTAACACATAATAATAAAATCATAAAAGCAGCTTGAAATGGTCAGTGTATTTGAAATATGATTCCTAAATCCACAAGAGTTGTTGTGCTGTAGGATTTAGATTTTATAATGACCTCGACATATGTCCCAGTATCATGATAGAAACATCACGCTGAGCCCTCAGGTGTCCTGCGTGAGACAGGAGAGCAGTGAGTGACATACTCAACATTTCCCAGCAGTAAGTCATGCACACAGCTGGCAGCCTGCCTTGTATTCTTGTTTTTTAATATCCAGGCAACTCCCTGTTTTAGTGATCGGCAGCATCATGAGACAAAGCTCAGTGACTCAGTGTGGCTTCAAAGAACAGCCAGCTTCATTATTCATGCTGCCACACCCTGCACTGGAGCTGCTCTATCTGCTTTTCATTTGCCTTCCCGCACATTTTTCCAGTGCTGCCAGTAACTGTGGCATTAAAAGTTATTAACGCCACAGGTACTGCCATCGTGTGGAGAACTGTGGTAATTACAGCTCATGGACTGGGTCTGGATCAAGCTTTTTGAATTGTTCTTAAAATCCTAAATCCTAAAAACATTTGCCACTCTTAAAGCAGAGGTGTCCAACTCCAGGGCTCGAGGGCCGGTGTCCTGCAGGTTTTAGATCTCACCCTGGGTCAACACACCTGAATCACATGACTAGCTCATTCCCAGGCCTCTGGAGACCTTGGCCGTTTATCAATGCCCAAGTACGCGAGTAGGTACTCGCGTTCTCGGTGAGTACGTACCCGCCGAGAACGCACGGGAGTACGTACCCGCCGAGAACGCGAGCACGGACTCGTGGGCCGTTTCTCAATTCTCAAGTACGCGAGCACGGACTCGTGATTTGTACAGTCGGAACACCAGCGTACGTGATGATGTCACAGGTCCGGAGTTTTTACTGCCGTCCCCTCTTAATTTAACTGTGAGTAACATGTTATGAAGCTTAACTTTAATCACAGCCAAACCAGTTTACTCAGGAACAAATAAAACACTGAAATAAACCAAACATTAACATTTAGAAGTGATCTAAGTGACTTATATATCATTTTTAACCTCAGTAGTGAAACCTCTATTAATAAAAATAGTGTACATGTACATACGTGTACATACCTTAATAAAAACAAGCAGGTGAGATGTTAGAACGCTTTTATTTCTATTCTAGTGGACACTCAATACTATAGACAGCTGCTGGGGTTTCTTTAACCTGAGTAGTGAGAAGTCCGCGAGCGGTTTGGGGGGGGGGTTGGAAACGATGTGCCGGGAGTCTGCTGTTGAGTTTTGGACGAAATGCATTCTGGGATATTTAGCTGTCCCAAGTCTACACCGATGCATGCTCGATAAAACGGGCGGATCGAGAACACATCCGGGACTTTTTCGCGTTCTCGGCGTGATGCGTACTTCGAATTGGAACAGTACTTGGTCTCCGACTGATGACGTATCACGAGTACACGAGAACGCAAGTACGCACAAGTGCGCATATTGATAAACGCCCCTTCAGGACATGTTGAGGAGGTCATTTATCCATTTAAATCAGCTGTGTTGGATCAAGGACACGTCTAAACCTGCAGGACACCGGCCCTCGAGGCCTGGAGTTGGACACTCCTGCTTTAAAGTGATTTTACTCTGATCTTGATAAACAAAGTCATTTGACATACCTGATTAAAAAATAGAATTTGAATAAATACATTTAAAGTCGGTCCTTTCCAGTAATGTGTGTGTCCTTTTTCCTGTCCTGCTGCATTCGAAGGGAGTGGTCCGATTGCAGGAATCATCAGTGCCGTAGGCGTTGCCCTGGTGGGAGCAGCGTCCAGTTACTTTGCTTATCAGAAGAAGAAACTGTGCTTCAAGCTGCAGGGAGGTCGGTATCCCTCATTTCTGTAATAATGAATTCAGTATTACTGCTGATTACAGATAACTCTGACATCACGGTAGACTCATCCTGATAAGAGTGTTTCTGATCCAGGTGCAGATCCAGAGAGTGGTAAAGGACACCAAGGCACTCACTCCGAGCCTCAAGGTAAGTTCTTACAATCCACGCACGGTGGCGTGACACGCCCCAAAGCTGCCCGCGCATGCGCCACTTTTGGTGTTGTTTCGGATGGCCTGCACATCTCGATTTTTGTAACCTGGCACGCTCGGTGCCGCCCATGTGGCTGGGTTGAAGATGTAAGTGTACGATCGTATTCTCTCCACCACCATTTCAGTTATAGATCAGTACAGAGGTGAAGGGCTTCAACAGAATGAAAAATGTGAGGTTTTTGGAGAAACAAGCCCCCAAAACTGTTTTCTTTGTTTCCTGTCTTTACTTCTATACCAGTGGTAATGCACAGTTTATTTCTGAGAAGGCTGCAGAGCGTCAGGGCTCTGTGACACGGCCATGAATCAGGCTTAAGCTGGCTGCTTACTGCGAAGTTACAAAAGGGGTGTTATTAAGGAGTGTTCACTGGACTGAGGACAACAGTATATGAGTCACCTCATCAAACCGTTCAGTGAACCTTCATGATGAGGAGACCACACCCATCACCTTTCATCAGAAGATGAAGGTGATCACTGAGACCTGCCTTGGGTCCTTGACTGTCACGCTGTCACAGAGTAACAGTAAAAAGTATCATTCCTCCTCTGACCTCTCAGCTTCTCATATACAGAGTAGATTCTAGTTACTGTAGCTTTAGTGTTACTCGTTTTCTCAGCTGTGACACATGAGTGATGACTGGTCAGTCAACAGTTTTAAAACTGTTATGCTCTGAAATGTGTGATCTGAGCAATGAGTGAGCTTGTTTGCTAACAGATGTTCATTGATATGATAAAGTCATGTTAAGTGTGAACTAGAAGGAGAAAAAATCAGAGTGCACAAAGTGAATATTTAAAATGTTTGAATGTAGATCAGTCTGCTGTTTGCAGCTCGAATACTAAAGAATGATTAGGGGGAAAATAATCAGTGATTATATGTAAAAAGTCTTAAATGAAGGTCCGATGGAGCATAATATTGGCAACATCCAGAACAGCACTAAAAAGCCAACAACTCACAGTAACTAAACCCAGCCTGCCCCCTGGTGGTGACTGTGAACAGGCACTGGCTTGATCGCTGTGCTCTTTCTAACTTCAGTTCTCAGCAACCTGCTCCAGACAAACTAGACGCGTCTTTCCTGCTGCCAGAGGACTTCATTCAACTCCCAGTCAGCCTTGTTGGTGGTGCTTCTGCAGCCTGATCGACTTAAACCAGAACTACAACTGTAGCCCAGCTTGAAGACTATCCATTTGCAAACATCTGAGTGTGCATCTTCTCTTTGTATCTTTAACAAAAATCAGAATATCCCAAAGATGATTTGAAAGGAGCATTGTATTTGTGTTTGTTGGCTGTGTGTAACTACTGTAAAGATGAATACTCTGGCACTGTGGTAATACACACATTTATTTTAAAGTAGGTGCAAATATTCATGCAGGTGATATTTTTAACAGTAAGTCTCCTCTGTAGGGTTACTACAAGTAAATACACACATATACTGTTCAGCGTAGCGCACACCTCTGCTGGACACCTCTGCAGCACACCTCTGCAGAGAACAGGGATATAAAATCTGCTGTGCAGTGCAAAATGAACACATCCAAACACACCAGTGACCCAGTTTGGAGCAGGGTGTGTTCAGGTCACATGCTAGTCAGCCTGGTCCCTGGAGCTGTTTCAAACTGAAGGAGAGCTTTCATTAGCTGAGCTGTTGTTTAGGCTGAGTGTATGACCAATAAAAATCAACTGGAAATGTGTATTTTAGAGTAAAAGAACCGTGTGTGTGGCATGATTTAACCGTTTAGTGGAAGTGCACATTCTTCAGGAGGCCACGCACATTTCCAGTGATGGTAAACGACAGCATGAAGCACAGCTCGTGCTGAGCGCATGGATATAAAGCCAGGAGATGTTTTGTAGTGCTGGTTGCAGTGTGAGCACATCTGTTCATGAAACACAAAAAAATGTACATTTATTAATGCACTCGTTGTAGACAACTCTTAGGATCTTTGCTGTTAATGTAACATACAGCACAAACATGAGTTCCTTGCTATCTTGAGCTTGATTATAAAAATTAATTTTTCTCCGTCTGTCCAAAACCTTTTTATCGTCATAACAGTCTGCTGCTTTGTAGATGAATGCTCAGAGAATCAGCAGCTCTTTATCAAGATATTATAAGATTTATGCCAAAAGATGAGAAGTAATTGTACACAGTGTCCGGATCATATATACAATGTCACTAAAGTTTGAACATTTAGCAGCTGAAATTCAGGTGTTTGGTATATTTACATGGGATGTGTAGATGTGTCGGCACACGTTTAGCAAACAGAGGGTTTGTCTTATGATTTTCATGTTTAAAACAAACATACATGAAAAGAAATGATGTGAAAGGTTTAATGCATCAGTGCCTTAGAAGAGCAGCAGCCACAGATCACTGACACTGGGCAGATGCATTTATGTTCATCAAGTGTTTGTTTTGGTGTGACACGTTGTGTGCTGTCCCATAGACTCACACTGGGACATTAGTCACAAATGAGCACATCACATTACAGTCTGAGGGTTCATCAGCAGACACTCAGACTGTAATGTGATGTGAACTCTTACGACGCTAAAATATTGAAATAGTTTGCATCCCTGTGAGATGTAGATAGTTGGGGAGATGGTGTGTACAGATGCTTTGAGCTTTTCTCAGTTTGAAATGTTAGTCTGTTACGAATTTGTCTGGGTTTACAAACCGAGATGTTATCCAGGTTATTTAGTTGTTTACATCTGACTTAGATTAGAGAAATGTTGCTTTTGAGTGGATTTAATGTATGCAAATGTTTCAAATAAAATGATCTGTGGATTATTTGTATTTTGGAACCCTCATTGTCTTTAACCTGCACCAAGTACTCACAAACATACCTGAGCAGCTGAAAGTCTGCTCCCATTTTTAAAGTTTCATTTTAAATCCTTTTGTTGGAGTGCAGAGGCAAAGCTATTGGACTTGTTTCATATCTAAATGCTTCTCTAGTTTTTATGAGAATACACACATTCAGGTAAAGACCGTACAATAATACAGAGAAGATCCCCTTTGAACAAGTGCTTTGTTGACAGTGGGAAAGAAAACTCCCTTTCAATGGGAAGAAACCTCCGACAGAACCAATAAAAATGAACGATTCAGTGCAGAGAGGTCTATTAACACATAGTGAGTGAAGAAGAAACACCCAGTACATCATGGGAATCCCCTGGCAGCCTACACCTATTGCAGCATAACTAAGGGAGGATTCAGGGTCACCTGGTCCAGCCCTAACTATATGCTTTAGCAAAAAGGAAAGTTTGAAGCCTAATCTTGAAAGTAGAGATAGTGTCTGTCTCCTGAATCCAAACTGGAAGCTGGTTCCACAGAAGAGGGGCCTGAAAACTGAAGGCTCTGCCTCCCATTCTACTTTTAAATACTCTAGGAACAACAAGTAAGCCTGCAGTGTGAGAGCGAAGTGCTCTAATAGGGTGATATGGTACTACAAGGTCATTAAGATAAGATGGGGCCTGATTATTTAAGACCTTGTATGTGAGGAGCAGGATTTTGAATTCTGGATTTAACAGGAAGCCAATGAAGGGAAGCCAATACAGGAGAAATCTACTCTCTCTTTCTAGTCCCTGTCAGGACTCTTGCTGCAGCATTTTGGATTAACTGAAGGCTTTTCAGGGAGTTTTTAGGACTTCCTGATAATAATGAATTACAGTAGTCCAGCCTGGAAGTAATAAATGCATGAACTAGTTTTTCAGCGTCACTTTGAGACAGGATATTTCTAATTTTAGAGATGTTGCACAAATGGAAGAAAGCAGTCTTACATATTTGTTTAATATGTGCATTGAAGGACATGTGCTGGTCAAAAATGACTCCAAGGTTCCTCACAGTGTTACTGGAGACCAAGGTAATGCCATCCAGAGTAAGGATCTGGTTAGACACCATATTTCTAAGATTTTCAGGGCCGAGTACAATAACCTCAGTTTGATCTAAATTAAGAAGCAGAAAGTTAGAAATATACACATAAAAAAAACGGGACTTTCTTTATGTTTCATCTAGTTTATAATGAAATCTTATGTCATATTCAGCAAGACATGACTTAATTTTTTGTGTGTAATGGAAACCACTTATTTCCTTTTTAATTTTTAACCTCTAATATGGACTGGCTTTGTCGATCTTGCACCGCCATAGAAGTACACACATACTGTTTCAACAAATGCGCTGTTATAAACAAAAGAAGATTCTTAAAGGCTTACTGAGCTCATAATAGGCAGCTAGTATCAGTGGGTCAGGTGGGCATGGTTATCGCACTGGTCCTGGGGTTGGTTGTCACACCTGTGAGGTAGACATGTGAATGCTGGTGTCTTTTAAAAGATACATTAATGCTATCAATGATACAAAAGTCCATAAGATAGATTAGATAAGACTTTATTAATCCCTCGGGTGGGTTAGTACGGTGCTGCAGAGCTGCTGGGAAAGGCTGCCGTCACCCCAGCGCCATCGTTACCTATGGCCACATAAGTCATGAAATGCAGGATTTGTTCTCTTTGATGAAAGCTACATCATTAAAGCACTTTAATTTCACTGCTCATATGCACAATAAATACCCACACTAAGTAAACTTATATCTGAATAAATGACGAGTAACGTTGTTTTTACTGAAGCCCATAAAGTGTTCGTGTTGTGACGCTAGCTTCCTTTTTGCTGCAGTTCATTATAAACGTGAATCTGTTTGGAGCGTGACAGCCCACCGCAGAGTGGGGGGTGTCGAGCCAAAACACCGGCTGATTGGTAACCTGTCACGTATGTAAAGTGAACGGAGGGCGGTCAACAAAGGGGCATTAGGGCAGAGTGTGTTGCACAACATTAGTCAAAGCTTCCTTTGTGCTGGTTGAATGACCAGTTGAGCAAACAGGTAACCAGCAGCAGCAGCAGCCCAGTGTCACACGGTCGGGAGGAACGACTGAATGAGCTGTAGTTTGGTGGCGTTTCTCGGGATTTAGGAGCCCTTGCGCTAAACAGCCGCTGCTAACCCGGGTCTGTCCTCTGGGCCTTTGTGATTGGCTGTTCCCACAGGACTGAGGGGGACTTTCACACACGTGCGGCATATTCCTGATCTCCTCTGTGGATAAGTGCAGCTGTCAAGTGTGCACAAAGTTTCTGTCAACAGAAATGTCAGGTAGGTGACTTTTCTCTGAACACACATGATCTAGTCTTTATCACGTTATGCTTTGTTTGTTCTACTGAGGAATCAAATACGCGTCAGTGTGCGTGACCTTCTTTCAATTCAGTTTTAATTTTTCAATTCAGCGCCAAACCACAACAACAGTCGCCTCAAGAGGCTTTATATTGTAAGGTAGACCCTACAGTAATAACTCAGTTAACCTCTCCACAGGTTAACTTCATTTAGCGAATAAAAGGCACCTTCCGAACTGAGCCGTAACTCTCTCAAGCTTCCAGTCGAGTAATTCAATGAAAAACGGTGCCGTGAGTAATTCTGACATGAAAATCATTGCTTGCTGTTCCCCAACACTCTTCCACACAGTGAGCCGCGTGAAATGTGACACTCATGCAGACAAAAGGTTAACATGCTTGTGATCTGACTGCAGGCTCGGAGTATTAACCCATGCATACTTGCTGCTCTACGTGACGCGTGATTTACAACCACGATAGGAGTATAACCATATATCCACTCATCAGAAGAACCAGCAGTGGGCTGTTATTTATTATTAAGAGTGTTCAATTCAATTCAATTCAATTTTATTTATATAGCGCCAAATCACAACAAAAGTCGCCTCAAGGCGCTCAATATTAAATACAGAGAAAAACCCAACAATCATATGACCCCCTATGAGCAAGCACTTTGGCGACAGTGGGAAGGAAAAATTCCCTTTTAACAGGAAGAAACCTCCGGCAGAACCAGGCTCAGGGAGGGGCGGGGCCATCTGCTGCAACCGGTTGGGGTGAGAGAAGGAAGACAGGATAAAGACATGCTATGGAAGAGAGACAGAGATTAATAACAGGTATGATTCGATGCAGAGAGGTCTATTAACACATAGTGAGTGAGAAAGGTGACTGGAAAGGAAAAACTCAATGCATCATGGGAATCCCCCAGCAGCCTACGTCTATTGCAGCATAACTAAGGGAGGATTCAGGGTCACCTGGTCCAGCCCTAACTATATGCTTTAGCAAAAAGGAAAGTTTGAAGCCTAATCTTGAAAGTAGAGATAGTGTCTGTCTCCCGAATCCAAACTGGAAGCTGGTTCCACAGAGGCCAAGTCTAAAGGTTATTAAAACATACTCACATTCTGATCACAACAAAACTTTAATCCTGAAGCAGAGCTGTGTCCGTGTCATCGCTATGGTGGAGATGCAGCCACTCTGTAAAACTACTGACCACTGCAGAGTGACTGTGGCTTTTACTGACACGCACAGACAACAACAACAACAAAAACACAAATCCCACCTAAAATATATCCCTTCTTAAATGTACAACCACAGTTACCAATGCTGGGACTTTGTGTAAATGTAAATCAAAACAGTATGCAGATATCTTTAACCCATATTTGATCTGTAATAGAGCATCTCAGCTGTTTAAACTTACAAATCTACTGTATTTTTATTTTTTATATATTTTTTAAATATTTTATATATTTTTATAACCAGTTAGTTGTTGTTGTTGTTGTTGTTGTTGTTGTTTCGTGATGATTCAAATGTTTTTAGATGGTAGTTTTCAGGCTGGTCAGCTCACAACCCAGACAAAGGCATGCTGTTGTAACTGCTTGGTCTTCCTTTCTAAAAACACAACACAAATAAAACACACATCTGGACTCTATATGTCACTCTAAATCAGGGGTGTCAAACTTAAATGAGCTGTTGGCCACTTTAGTGTTCGAGTACTACAAAAAAACCCAACAAATAAGAAAACAGCCATAAATATTTCCTAAACTGTTTTTTTTAGTGTCAAATATTGTATAACAAGACTGTTTGCTCCTCCCTCTTCACTAAATGAATCCTTTCATTGAACTACCAAATAATAATAATAACAATGGATTGCATTCATATAGCGCTTTTCTAGACACTCAAAGCGCTTTACAATTCCACTATTCATTCACTCTCACATTCACACAGCCACAGCTGCCCTGGGGCAGACTGACAGAGGCGAGGCTGCCATATCGCGCCATCGGCCCCTCTGGCCAATCCCTCAGCATGTTTATACTCTCTGCTCATATTGCCTTCATATTAAATCACTTATTTTAACAAAAAAGTCACTTCAAAGGCCAAACTGCATTATATTTCTTCACAAAAATTTGGTCTGCAAGTATGAGTGACGTGGGCTGCACGTCCACTATTATACACCATCTACACAAGTGACTGCACCCCTACGCACCCCTGCAACATCATCATCAAATTTGCAGACGACACCACTCTGATGGGGCTCATCACCAACGATGATGACACCGCCTACAGGGATGAGGTCCAGCGACTGTCAGAATGGTGTAACTACAATAACCTCACCCTAAACTAGAGATGGACCGATCCGATATTAAGTATCGGTATCGGTCCGATACTGACCTAAATTACTGGATCGGATATCGGCGAGAAATTAAAAAATGTAATCCGATCCATTAAATATCAAAAAAGCACCTCACAAAACTTGTGACACGACGTAACTCGGCTTGTAACCGTAGCACGTCGAAGCAGTGTGCTCACGTGATAGAGCGGCTGTGTTTATTTGTAGCCTCGCTAGCAATCCAGCATTTCATCTCCGAGGAAGTGATCCCAGAGAGAAGTAAAGCAAGTGTGTAAGTTCATCTCTGAATGTTTGTAAAGCGTACCTACGTTAAGCTTAACAACCGATATATGGAGCCTCTTCTCTCTCCCTCTCTTGCTGCTACTTCAATCGTGAAACTGCTTAATGATCAGCTGATCGGCTTTTCTGTCGTGAGTCCGTCTCTCTTCTTTGTTTTTGGCCCACTTTGCACCAGAAAGAGGAAACCAGCGGCTGAACAACAGCAGCACGTTTAACCTTGATAAGCTGTTGTTAGAATGTATTTAATATTACTTTCTACACCAGGATCCTTTTCTACGTAGCTGACGGCTGGTAACTGTGCAGGGGCGGATCTAGCAAAGTTTAGCCAGGGGGGCCGATAGGGCATTAACAGGGAAAAGGGGGCACAAAGACATACTTATCTTTCTTATTCTCATTTAAAATGTCTAGCTTTTAATAAATAATTATCTGAATCTTACACCCAAAGTTTTAATCTGATGTAAAATGTATAGAAGTCCATTACTGTATATAGTAACTGTTAAGTCTAATATACCCTAGTAAGCTATAGTACTTTTTCCTTTGGGAAAGTACCATCTGTGCAGTCTGCAATTCTGTTGAAGAAAGATATTGAATATATTTAATTATTCTTGAAAAATAATTTATTTCTGTGCATTTTTTTCACACTGCATCAAATTAAAGTTGATTACGTCGATTAAGCATCATGAGGTGGAGGGTGGGGGGTTCCCTATTTTTTTTTTTTTTTTTTATTTTTTTTTTTTTTTTTTTTGCTGGGAGTTTGCAACCCTATTAGTTAGGTTGCTTAATATTTCTGCTAAGTACTTTTTAAAATACCAGAATAGGAAGGCTGGAGTAGGTTTAAGTTTATTAGATTGATCAGTATTGCTGAACTATGAAATATTTTGGGTGCAGTGTATTTTTTACATACAGGTATAACAGAATAGCTTTAGTGTTGTTGTTTATTTAAACTTGAGTATGAACTTATACAAAATGCAGCAAGATATTAAAAAAAACAGTTTTATTGATTAAAAAACACACTATATCGGATTAATATCGGTATCGGCAGATATCCAAATTTATGATATCGGTATCGGTATCGGACATAAAAAAGTGGTATCGTGCCATCTCTACCCTAAACACCAAGAAAACCAAGGAAGTGGTCATGGACTTCCGCAAAACAAGAACTGATCCCCCTCCCCTATCCCTAAAAGGTGACTATGTGGAGAGAGTGTCCTCCTTTAAGTTCCTCGGCACCCACATATCTGAGGACCTATCTTGGTCCACAAACACATCAGCCCTAGTACAGAAAGCCCAGCAGTGCCTCCATTTCTTGAGGGTTCTGAGATGGAACAGGCTGCAGACTGAACTCCTAGTGTCCTTCTACCGTGCCACTATCGAGAGTGTGCTGGTGCACGCCATCCCTGTGTGGTACGCTGGTTGCACAACAGCTGACAAGAAGAGACTACAGAGGGTCATCAGAACTGCAGAGAAGGTGATCGGCTGTCCACTCCCCTCCCTGGACTTAATTGCCAGCTCAAGATGTCTCTCCAGAGCCAGGGCAATTATAAAGGACCACCTCCATCCTAACCACCACCTCTTCAACATCCTGCCCTCTGGAAAAAGGCTCAGATCCATCAGGTGCAATACCAACAGACTAAAGAACAGCTTCTTCCCGTGGGCTGTCAGAACTCTTAATGCAAACTAAGAGTGTGTAAAGACTTCCCCAACACATCCACTCTGACACTGCTGTTGATCATCTATGTGCAATATCTCAGTCGTTCCATGTTCTGTGCAATATTTTTGGCTCATGTGCAATTATTTTGGTCCCAGTCTGTTTCAATGTTTCCTACACATACACCATGTATATAGTTCCACTCACATATGTATACATATACACTGCTTTTTATTTTATTCTATTTATTTATTTATTTATTTATTTATTTATTTTTTCAGCCTTATTGTATATTGGTTTCTCTTCTTCTTACTTTAGCACCTTTGTGGTCCAGCTACCCAATTTCGCTGTGCAAGAAACTGCACAATGACAATAAAAAGCTCTAAGTCTAAGTGGCCCCCAGGCCGCAAGTTTGAGACCCCTGCTCTAAAATCTGTATCTACTTTCAGCCTTGATGGTACCTTTGCAGAGCTGACCACTCCACAGGCATTGATGTATCAGTTGACCAAAGTGCTTAAAGTTACTTGAAGTAACCCAACCCTTCTTTTAATAATACGAACTCACATCAGCTTAGGTTACTTCAGGCTGTATTATGCAGTTACCTTTTTCATATTTGCGTTTATTCTCATATTACAGTTATATTTATCTTCCTGCCAGTAGAGCTTCCCATGTTTCAGATTTTCCTTCTGCTACCACCCGTGTATTGCTACCCACCTTGAGAGGTCATGTGTGTGCTGAACCTACTTTACAGTACAGGCCTCTGCGCCCTGTACTACAAAGTGAGTTTAGCTTATCTGTAGCAGTGGCGATCTAATGATCAGGTTTGGTGTGTTGCAACTACTCCAGAGACATTATCAAATGGGGATTAAAAACTGGTAAAGAATGTAGAAAATGTGCCAGTAAAATGCAACGCTGGTGCAAAATGCCACAGATTTAATGGTGTCGTGTGGTGATTTTAGCACACAGAGTGGTAAGATAAAACATTTCAGCTCCAGTTTATTATTTTATGGCTGAGTGTGTTCTCAGTGCTGCTGCATATTTCTACACATCAGACGTGCTAAAACTTTAAAGCATAATGGAAATCACTTTAGTTTATTGCAGATCAAAGTGAAAACAATTTAAACAGTTACTCAACAATACGATGCACAGTTGGTGCTGCATTTACTGGTTTTAGTGAGGTAAGCTTGAAAACAGGCACTTGTGAAACATAGTGCAGTGTTCTGAATATGTTACGACTGGTTTAGTGAGATTTGGGTTTAAATTCTGTCAAATAACATTTTGAAAGTTTCAAACAGAGTCTGAACCTCAACATATTTTCCACTGAGAATGACCAAAATTACTCTCAGTTGGTCTTACTAGGAGTGCATCTGCTTGATGTTAACCTATCATAGGCTCCTTAATGGGTCATTAAACAGTGTCTGGGGTGGAGTGCATGGATTTGGACCAGGTCAGGCCTGGCTCTGTCCATAGTGGCTTTCTGAATTGTATTCTTTATTTAAAATAGCTCCTTGTTCCACAAAGATCCTGAAATATTTGATATACTACAAGTAGTCTTTTTTTTTTTTTCTAACATGCCTTTACTGATACTGCTTGTGAAATGGTCACTGTTACTTAACTCTCAGTATGAACAGGGTATCAGGACCTCATGTAAAAGTCAAACCATGCAGTGGTTACTTTTCCTGCTGCAACAAAGAAACACCAAATCCAACAAAGATTAAACACACGTCAGCCGGGTCAGTCAGTCTGATGGTGTCTTTTTGTTCTTTCTCCAGCTGGTGAGGCTTTTGTGACCCTAGCCACCACAGACTCTTACTGCATGGGAGCCGCTGTAGTGGCCAGAAGTCTGCGGCGGCATGGAACAACTCGCCACATAGTTTCCATGATCACACCAAATGTCTCTGAGCAGTCAAGGTGGGAGACTGATGAACCATGGGTCAAACGTTAAAAGAATTTAATCTCACTCCCTCATGTGTGCTCGAAGTATGCTCAGTCATTGTTAAATATGTTTTCCAACGGTGTTTTCATCTATATGCAGTGGCTCCAGAAAGCATTCAGTTGTTCCACATTGTGTCCTGTTACAGCCCTATTCCAAAATATATTAAGTCTAAAAATCTTCATATGTATATAAGTATTCACAGCCTATGTTTAATGCAACTTTTGCAGCAATTACAGCCTCAGTTCTTTTTGTGTATGACTCTACAAGCTTGATGCATCTAATTTTGAGCAGATTCTCTTGTTATGCTTTGTAGAACTGATCAAACTCTGTCAGGTGGGAGACGTTGGTGCACAGTCATTATCTGAGTTCTGCAGAAATGTACATTCAGGTCAGGACACGAGAGATAAAGGGAGCCATCAGGCTGAAGAAGCAGTTCTATCAGGCTTGGTTAGCCTGTGGGACTTTGGAGCCAAGACCTCCTGAAACCCACTGACACGTCTTCTGTAGAGGACGCAGAGTCTGGGGACGGGTGGATGACTCCTCCATCACTGAGGGTGAGGTCACTGAGGCAGTTAAACAACTCCTTGGTTGCGGGGCCCTGGGGATGGATGAGGTTCGCCCTGAGTTCCTGAAGGCTCTGGATGTTGTAGGGCTGTCTTGGTTGACACGCTTTGAAATGTTGCATGGTCAGGGGTGGTACCTCTGGACTGGCACACCTGGGTGGTGGTTCCCATTTTTTAAGAAGGGGGACCAGAGGGTGTGTTCCAAATATAGGGGGATCGCACTCCTCAGCCTCCCTGGGAAGGTCTATGCCAGGGTGTTGGAAAGGAGAGCCCACCATCCATTAGTCCAGGGGTGGGCAACTCCAGGCCTCGAGGGCCGGTGTCCTGCAGGTTTTAGATCTCACCCTGGGTCAGCACACCTGAATCAAAGATTAGTTCCTTAGCAGGCCTCTGGAGAACTTCAAGACATGTTGGGGAGGTAATTTAGCCATTTAAATCAGCTGTGTTGGATCAAGGACACATCTAAACCTGCAGGACACCGGCCCTCGAGGCCTGGAGTTGGACACCACTGCATTAGTCAAACCTCGGTTACAGGAGGATCGTCCCAGTTGCGGAAAACTGGACCAGCTCTTTACCCTCTCAAAGATATTCAAGGGTACATGGCAGTTTACCCAACCAGTCCACATGTTTTGTGGGCTTGGAGAAGGCATTCAACCGTGTCCCTCAGTGTCCTGTGGAAGGTGTTTTGGTAGTATGGGTGTATCTTGCCCGTTTTTGCGAGCCATTCGATCCTTATCCAACTGTTGTAAGAGCTTTTTTTAAAAAAAAATAAATTTGCGATATTTCATACAGACTTTGTCACTTTTCCATTATGGGTTATTGTGTGTGTAAAATTTGGAATTGGGACTGTAACATGAAAAAATGCAGAACAAGGGAAGTGCTGTAAATACTTTTACTCTGGTGTGAATCAGGTGATGAGACTTGTAGTTGTGGTTTGGTTTCTTTTCATATAGAAAAAATTCAAAGTGAAGTAAGTGACCCACATTTGTCACTACATGAAGTAATGTTAAGTTGGCATACTGGCCAGATGTTATTGGGATGGGAGCAACAAACATAAGGTGAAATGGGAGCTCTGTGTGTGAAAATGTTAGGTGTCCCATTACTCTTGAACGAACAGGCTCTGAAGGTGCTAAAAATCATATACTGACATTTATGAATCGCCCAACAGACTCGCCCTTACAGATGTGTTTGATGAAGTGATTGTGGTGGATGTGATGGACAGTGAAGATTACCACCACTTGTCCTTGCTGGGACGTCCTGAGCTCGGTATCACTTTCACTAAGATCCACTGCTGGACTCTGACACAGTATAGCAAATGCGTCTTTCTGGATGCCGACACTCTGGTGAGTTCACTCACACATGCCGATATGTGTAAAGCTGGTTGAGGGGAGGATCACAAACACTCGGGGTGGGAGGAGTGGGTAGCAGTTTCCCTTGTGTCCTTGTAGTGAAGGCGCATTTGAGCCAGTCGCCTTCTCAGCACAGAGGAAATGGTGTCTCACAAATATCTTCATTTAGCATCGAAAAAGAGTTCGTTACAATAACAATAAAAAGAAGAACAACCCTAGTTTCCTTTTCTGTGCTGTAGCCAGGTTAGAACAGTCAGCTCGTTTTTTATTAGAGTGGGATGTAATTGTAGAAAGTCTCTGTGACGATATATTACTCCAGGTGAGCTGAGAGGGTTTGTGCTTCTGACCAGGAACAAACAAAAGCAGAAACACACACATAAGCTGCTCTGTCTTCAGAGGAAGAACTAGAGCGCTACACTGAAACGGATCAATGGTGGGCTGGTTCACTGGTCATGCTGGAGTTCATTATCCATGATAAAGTCCACAGTGTGTGGAAGTCACTTTTAGTACCCATGCAGCTCTGATGTGACCTGTTGGCCAACATCTTTAATGGCTCAGTGATGTCAAATATGTTCCCACTGAATGAAACTCATACCAGCAGAGGTGTTTCACAGCAGGCTCTGTAATGAGTAATGTTCTCATGCTTTCTGTAAAAAAAGCACGTTTGAAGACTAAAACTTATTTTTTTTATCCCGTATGACACCTGTTTCTACACAAAGGTAACATGTATGCCTCCAGATGTCAACTTAAGGTGGAGAAGTCCGTGTAGATGTGAGTCTAGATGACCTCTGCTCTCCTCAGGTGCTGTGTAACGTGGACGAGCTGTTTGACAGAGATGAGCTGTCAGCCGCTCCTGATCCCGGCTGGCCCGACTGTTTCAACTCAGGAGTGTTTGTCTTCAGACCGTCCCGCCACACTCACACCAGACTGCTGGATCATGCCAGTCGCCACGGCAGCTTTGATGGTAACACACGACTACATGGGCTCAGGCACAAGCAATGAGCTACAGTGCTTTGAATTCCAATGGCTCAACTAATTAGAGTCATGTGTTCATAGAAAGCAAGTCAATGATGTTTTATTCCCAACAAAAATATTCAGTCAGCTTTTGATTTTGTTCTGATCAGGGAGAGAGCGGTGACTGGTCTAGAGCAGGAATGATTCAGAAATGCATTATATTATGTCAACCTAACCTCACCAGGACTACCCCCCCGACACCCCCCCCCCCCCCCCCCCCCCCCCACACACACACACACACACACACACAGGCAGCCTCTGGTGGGTGTGGAAATAACTCTTTGCCTTCTGGGACGTAAATAAAATAGATCTTTTTTCCCTACAATGAAGCATTCATTTAGGACTTTCTAATATGTAGAAACAGCAGATCTCACAGTTGACCCTTTAACAATGAACTCTTGGACAGCTTTGCGTCAAATGTAATGCACTGACATAACATGTTTTTAATGTGCAGGATCCTTTAGCACCTGTACACCTACCAAACTTTAGGAAGAATAAAATAAAAGAATATTGAGCTTTTGGCCTGTTTTCAGCTTTTTATATCAGGACTTTGTTTCAAGGATTTTTAAAAAAAATCAAATTCTTTGAATTACTCGATGAATCATTGCAGCCATTGAGCTGATCTGAGGTCAAATTCTTTGCTTTGATGCTTCGTTTATCAACTGCGGCCTATACTCAATTAATGCATGGAATAATCAATAGGATACTGGATTACTAAAATAATGGATAGCTGCAGTCCTTGTAAATGTTGTGTTGCTTTATTGTTCAAACCTGGGTAATTGTTACACATTCACACAAAAAAAGGGGAACAAAAGATAAAACCATACATTGAGTTAGTTTTATTGTGGACTTTGTTCTTGTGTGCTGACAGGAGGAGACCAAGGACTGTTGAACTCTTTCTTCAGTAGCTGGTCAGTGGAAGACATCAGTAAACACCTGCCATTTGTTTACAACCTCAGCGCCAGCTCGGTCTACAGCTACCTTCCTGCTTTCCAACAGTGAGTGTGTCTGCGCTGCCTGTGGTTCTTTTAACTTAAAACCCACAGTTAAATATCTCCATATGTAAAGGCTAGTTCTAGTCCTATAATGCATGTCATTATTTTGGGCATAAATAGTTTTGTATTTATTGTCACAGGAGCATCATCTGCTGCCAGCATCACTGAGGTGAAAACATATTTGCTAGACGTGGAGTCGGCACTGAAGTGAAACTTGGATAACAGATCAGTTGCTGACATCACTCTGAGAAATCTCTTTAGTCTGGACTCCAAAATCTAATTTTCTTCAGAGGTAGACTTTCGCTGCTCGTCTTGTTGCTTTAGCTGTCCTCTTCCAGCTGTACAGGATGTGTTTACACAATGCCGTCGAAGCAGAGTCGTTAAATTTGACTCCACACACCCTCACTGACCGTTCACCCTTGTGCTCGGTACAGAACTGCCAAGTTTCCAGACTCCTGAATGCTCCATGATATATATGATATATACATGTCCAGCTGTTGCTGTACATGATCAGTCTTAATGCTGCAGTTTTGAATGTGGCATGAAAAGCTCTGTATGAAAAATGTACCATGTCACAAAGCAAAAACTCATCTCAGCAGGTGTCCTGTGTATGACGATGAGTTAACTGTACTCTAATAGCCTCCAACATCTCCACATCTCTGCTGGAATGGGAGATTTGCACCATGGATGTATCGCAGACAAATCTGTAGCAACGGTGCGATGCCATCATGCCAGTGTGGATCAAAATCAATGAGAAATGGGTCTTTTTTTTTTTTTTTCTTTACTGCACAGTGAGCTGGGAGCAAAGCCATTTCATTCTGCTGTACACTCCTTGTTGTATGGTCTGAATGGTAATAAAGTTTAGTTTGGTTGATGTTTTCCATCAGGACTTCAGACAGCAAAATTCCTGTTTCCCAGTCTATAGATGGCTGTAGCTCCGAGGGTAGAGCAGGTCATCTGCTGTGCTCTGCATGTCAGATATCCTTGGGAACGATGCTAACTCCAGGTCTCCCTCTGATGCATCCATCTGTGTGAATGTTGGCTAGAAAGCACTTATACATAAAAATGTGCTGGTGTGAATGAGGCGCTCGGGTAAAGTAGAAAAGTGCTATAGCAGAAGGCCACCAGTCCATAATTCTGTTGGTGTGAACGAGTCCCAGTGTTTTAGACAACGCTTTGCTTCTTTTTCATCTCTTTGTTAGTGTGACACTTTTCAGCTTGTCTATGAAGGCGACCGTTGATTGGATACTGCAGTTATCTGGCTTGAGTGTGTTTTTAGTATAGCATCTGTAGTATTGTAGAGTACCTTAATTTTAGGTACACAAAAACGCAGAAGAAATCAGGATGGTTTTTAAGCCCTACACGTTTTCTGTTGTTCGTTTTTAATTTGTGTGAATTGGCACAAGAGCTAACTGTGCATCTGTGCATTGACTGTGAATGTAATCTTACAGTCTGAACACAACTGAGAGTTCTTATGAAACTAGAATAAACTCACAGAAAACAAAACGGTGACAGCTGATGACGCTCCAATGAACCTTCTGGAACATAAATATAGGTTTGAGGAATTGATAAACTGGGAAATACTCTGAACCGTGTGGGTTTCAGTCTTCTCTGTGTTACTGGTTTTACAGCCACAGTTGGACATGTTGGAGTTACAGTTTTGTTCTTGCAGGTTTGGCCACAATGCAAAGATCATCCACTTCCTTGGAGCAGACAAACCCTGGAACTCGCAGAGAAACAGCAGCTACTCGCACAACATGGAGCAGTTTGTGTCTCTGTGGTGGAAGGAATACCTTATTCACACAGTGTCATCTGCTCCGGTTGTCCAGCCCAAGCAAGAGCAGAAGAAACCACAACAGGTAGGAATGTGCATGAGGGCGGGTAGGACATTAAAGGTTTAATCGGGGGGGAAACGCAACAGGTGTGGGACTCGCTGGTGGGTGGAGGTCCAAAGTCACACACCAGGAGTCAAAGGAAGGGATCTGAGTGGGACAAAGACAAAAATGACAGCTGAAGCTAAAGATTGGCTTTAAACAGCAGTAGACGTTACCATCATGAGTTACAACTGAGCTGTGTATACGTTCACATGGGATGAGCCATCAGTTTGTCAGTCTGATAGTGAAACCCCCGAGTTGTCTCTGCTTTACCATCATGTGCCTGTGTAGTACAGCAGCTCACAGGTGGTGTCTTTGTTAGTAAACCCAGTATCCCTGTCATGGTGTTGTAGTGGAGGTACCAGACTGGCTTACTGACACTGTCTGGTTTAAATCCGATGCTTTGTTGAACTACATGGTACTCATGTAAGGATACATTGTCACCAGTTACTTTGCTGGATTTTATTTCATTGTGAAGAGTGTTGCTTTGCAGGAAGTCGACCATTTGCCATGTTTGGCAGATGCTCTGCACGTTTTCTCTACAGCCGCTCCAGCACCATTTTTCACTGCTGACTTCTCCCTCTGTAGCTGAAGATTTGTCAATCTGTCACATAAGTTGCTGCAGAGTTTGGCTGCAACATGAACGTGCAGATTGGCAGCTAGACGTGTCAGATGGCTGTCCAGCACTGGTCTTGGTTGTCAGCCCAACATTTACTATCCTCCTTTTGTCTTTTTGCAGATCCAAGAAAGAGAAGCCAAGATGCCATTTACAGAAAACTTGGACACGTCGAATTCACTGCTTGCACATTTTTCTCCTCCTCCTCCTCCTCCTCCAGAGTACCTTTATTCACAGTCTGAACCAGCTGTGGTAAGCTGAGACTGACATGCTGATTTGTATGTTAAACTCTTGGACAGTTTCTGTGTTTTGTTGAAGCATCATTTTTTGCTTTTGTTTGTTTATTACTAAATATAATTGTCATAGCTGTGCATCTCATGAGTCAGAGTAGGGGGATTAACTACTTTAAACACAAGTCAGACTTTTCCTGTCAGTACTCATTCGATATAATCTCTTATCAGTACATTAATTAGCTTAATGAATAACCTTATTAGCTAGTTGTGTTTTTCATATATCATAGTAATGATTGTAGTTGTGAGTATTTCAGCCTGACTTCATTTGACTCCAGGAAGAAAAAATACAACAAGACAGGGATACAGCCTGCTGCCTGCCACAGGCCTCCGAGCTTCTCGTTGTCTTTCGGTCATTTCTTTAATTCATTACAACTTGATGCACTGTGTTTATACAAGCTTGTACGATTAGTTTGAACAACCACGTTCCCTCCAGTATGATCACAGCTATGAACATGCATCAGCAGAGTTATCACGATCCCCACGATCAGGTGATGTAGAAGCTTTTACAACAGCGTACGGCACATACAATCATGTTTGCTGTTTAGTAAAATGATTCCTGCGTCTGCAGTGTTCCCACACAGATGGCACACAGTTGGAGGAGGAGTCGAGATCATCTGAGGAGTCAGAAGCTGAGGATACACCTTTGGGGGCTGAAGGCTCTGAAAGCAGTGATGTTCCTGCAGACACGGCTGCTGATCCCGTATGTAGTCCCTGGGCTTTAAACCACATAGAAGTATGAATTTACAGCTGCCGAATTTATGTTCTATAAAACAATTTATGTTGTAATAATCTACAGATTTTGCTTGTCAACAGAATCGAAAATGAAACAGTAATTATGTAATTCCTTAGACTAGTTCTGACGGCCCCCTCAGACGGAGTGTGGAAATATTAGCACGCTCTCCATGCTCAGAGCAACTCTTGAGTAACAGACTAAAAGCTTCAGTGAGGAGGTGTGTCTGAGCCAGCGGTATGCAGGGCACATTCTTTCAGAAGGCAACAAAACCCCACAGAGCACATGCTGGTGGCAGTTATCATTTTGATTTTGATCTGAAATATTATAAGTAAACAATGTTTGTTGTAACCGTTAAATCTGTTCAGAATGAAGTAGAGCTACTACACTGGTTGAAACGTCCTTTGACTGTCAGTGTTCACTTAAATGTGTGGCACAGAGTAGCAGACAGCTTGTGAAAGCTTCACTTGTGTTGCCAGAACATGATTCATGGAGCGGTGGTTTTGTTCTTTTTAGCTACTCTGATATTCCTCCTCCTCTTCCACAGACGATTCACACTGACTCTTTGTGTTTACACTGTGTTGTCTTTGTGGAAGAATTCAAATCCAGCCAGATTTCAAAACGAGGCTTCTGTTAAATGCATCTATATGGAATAATTATGTGATGTTTATTTCCCACTTTGTCGTGGCAGACACCTGCAGACACTGAGCCGCTGGATCACCGCAGGCTGTGGGAGATGGGACAGGTGGACTACCTCGGCAGAGATGCCTTTCAAAACATCCAAAGGATGCTGGACCGCTTTTTGGATTAAAAAATGTCAAACTTCATCAGCCTTAGTGTTTCCATGTTTATGTAGTGTGGTTACTAAAATGCTGGGGTTTGACAGTTTGCATGCCTTAATGCATAGAAGGGCACACAAGTATTTATAAAAACTGAAGTTACACACAGTAACACGCTTTTTACCTGTTTACTTACTTACTGATTTATTTATTTGAGCAGTCTGATAGACATCTACATCGTTCATAGATTGTTTTTTTTGTTTTGTTTTTTTAAAGTATCTCCCCTGTGCTGCTTATTACTAGACGGCCCAGTCAGGACAGAGGAGAGCTAGTACCCGTTTTAGTTTCTGTAGTTTTCTTTTTGTTTTATTAACCTGTGCTTTCTTGGGATTGTGCTGGACTAGTCTTCATCATTCTCTAACAATGACCACCGGCCAAAACCTGTTGGTCAAGGATCAGAGCTGTTCTTTATACTCCAAGTGTTCTTTGGACCCTTGTTTTTCTCCATGCACCTTGGAAGTAGGTGACACTGTGGCAGGACTAGCCTTTGTGCTGGAAGTGGCAAATGCAAAATTAATATTGCATGTGAGAATCATAAAAATATGATATAGATAGTTTAATTGGAAACTTTAAATTGCCCATAGGTGTGAATGTGAGTACAAATGGTTGTCTCCTGTTTATGTTGGCCCTGCGACAGACTGGCGACCTGTCCAGAGTGTACCCTGCCTCACGCCCTAAGACAGCTGGGGTGGGCTCCAGCACCTCCCGCCATCCTGAAAAGGATAAGTGGAAGCAGATGGATGGATAGTTTAAGTTGACTTTAAGTGTGCACTTGGCTTTCAAACTTGGATCATTTGAACACCACAAGATGTCATGCTACTCATATCCCACCGAGTCATGCAAACTTTGATCCATTCTTTTAAGACTGTCCTTAGTCATAAATCTTTATGTATTTATATCTTTATAAATAATGAAAATCCATAGAATTTACAGAAATTCTGAACAAGAGTGACTCCAAGATGAATAGGTTGTAAAAACTTAAAGGAAAAGGCCAAAAAGGCAGATGCTTGAGCCCTGGAGTCTGTCTATACACATGCTTGTTTAAATATTTAAACCTTTAACACTGGCACTTGTCTGGTGATACCACTAACACTCACTGATGGCTAATAGATGTTTTTCCCATTAAAATGGTTGCAGTCCTTGAGTTGGTTTTAAATGACTCTTGATATGAATGATTAAATAATGATCAAATTCTACATACCTCAGCACTGACACGATCTGACCAGTACACACACAATGAAAAGGCCTAATGTCTCAGAGTAGTGGATGAGAGGAACTGCAACTCAGCCATTAAGGCCTCGTTCACTCAGTGTTGACTGGAGTGGGCTCCAACCCTAACCCTGTCTCCCAGTGTCTCCTCCACACTCATGAGACTGCTGGGAGATGGAACAAGCCCTGTGAGCGCACACATGGATGTCTTTTCCTCGACGAGCTCAACTGCCTGTGCAACCTGAAAGGGCTGCAGGCACTGCTTCATGCCAGCAGCAGTGATATGGACACAGCAAAGATAGACCTGTGGCCAATACCTGCAGAACCATTCTTTTTTTGGAGGTTGTCTTCTTGTTGCCAGTGTACTACGGTGTTATTTTTGTGCCTCTATTCTGAGCACATGTAAAAAATTTTGCAAGTACAAATGTTGCATTTTGAGGAGAAAATAATTAAGAAAAGTTTAATTTGAGTGAACAAAATTCATTGCTGCATGCAAGAAATGTATTTCAGTGTTTGCTATTATCCATACACACACACACACACACACACACTAACAGCCCCGTTCGCTCAGTTGTTGGCATTTGCTCTTGCTCAGATCTCTGCTCTGTGCGCTCACAGACATCTGCTCTCAGTGTGTCGTTCTCGCTCACATCATCTCTGCTCTGTGCACGCTCAACTCTTTCTGTACACTGTTATAAATGTGCCACAAAACCAACCAATCACAGACTTGGATGCAAAACTTATGATTGGCTGTTTTGGTCTCCAATCAGCTCCCTAGCTACTGCATTCCGGAAACATGGTCCAGAATGTAACTAAATCCATTTTCGGTTAGTATTGTAGCGTCCCTCCGACAGAAGATGGAGACTATCGTTATTCCGGTTACCTGGTGTTCTATTAGGAACAGTAACACAGGCTGCTGTGTGCCGTAGCCAACGCCAAAACAACAGGGAAACACGCACTCTCTTCAATCAAAACAAACCCCCAACTTGCGCTCCTTTTTCCCTGCAAACACGAGGGCGGATAAAGTCTCTCAGGTGGCCTGGTGGTCTATGGTGCCTCCTTGGGCGAAGGTGCCACATCTGAAGCGGCCACAGGCCCAAGGCTCACGGGGCTCACTGTAGGGGGAGTCACAATGGTGATGGAAGAGTCTGTAGGGGTGGAGTCCAGGTCTGTCCGTGCCCCAATAGGGGGCCAGTGTGTCCCGGTGCAGTGTGACCCTCCTTCCCCTTGGGGGGGTAGTTGTACCCTGTACACCACTTCCCCCAGGTGTTCCAGAACCTTACAGGGCCCAACCCAGTTACTATCCAGCTTGGGGCATCTGCCCTTTTTCCTCCGGGGGTTGTAAACCCAGACCAGTTCCCCAATGTCAAAATGTGGGCCTCTGGAATGGATGCCGTAGTTCCTCTTCTGCCACACCCCCGCACTTATTAGTTTGCTCATGACTTTGCTTGAAGGAGACTCCATGCGATCCTGGAGCTTCCTCGCATAGTCAGGACCTGGTTGATCCTCATCAGCATTAGAGGGTCGGTCCATCATCATTTCCGCTGGAGTCCGAATCTCCCTTGCCAACATCAAGAGGGCAGGGGAGCACAAAGTCGAGCCTTGGACCGCCAAATGATATGCCATGAGGACCAGGGAAACATGAGTGTCCCAGTCACGTTGATGTTTAGCCATCACTAGCGGCAGTTGCTCTGCCAGTGTACGGTTAAATCTCTCAACGAGTCCCTCACTCTGTGGTTGGAAGGGTGTTGTATGGATCTTATGGGAGCCTAGTTTCTCGCACATGGCTGCAAACACACGGGACTCAAAGTTTCTGCCCTGCTCCGTGTGGATTACTACAGGCACCCCAAATCTGCTGAACATCCCCTCCACCAGAGCATCCACAATCGTCTCGGCCTCTTGGTTAGGCAATCTGTATGCCTCTGGCCACTTTGTGAAATAGTCCATAGCTGTGAGGATATAGCGGTTTCCCCTTTCTGTGCGGGCAAAAGGACCCAGGATGTCCATCCCCACCCTCTCCATAGGGTACCCTGCTGGAAACTGTTGGAGTTGGGCATGGGATTTGGTTGTGGGCCCCTTCCGTGCTGTACAGCTGTCGCAGCGGCAGCAAAAGTCCTCTACATCCCACCTATGTCGGGCCCAATAGAATCCCTGCTGGAGGCGGCGGAGTGTTTAAGTGACACCAAAGTAGCCAGACCCTGGGGCTCCATGCACTGCGCGAAGCACCATCTCTTGCAGGGCCCGCGGGACCACCAACTGCCACCTCATCTCGCCCGTAGCTGGTTCCTTCCAGCCCCTTTGCAGCACTCCATTGTACTGCCACAAGGCATTAAACATGGACCAGAGTCCCTTTGTGGCCTGTGACAACAGGCCTCCTTTTGGGTTGTCACTGTTCCTCAATTCTCTGGCTCCTTAAAAGACATGAGCCACTGCAAGGCAGCATGGTCAGTTCTGACCATGAAGTGGAGGCCCCCGAGGTAGTACTTAAAGTGGCGTGTGGCACATACCACTGCGAGCAGCTCCCGCCTTGTGACACAATAGCGGAGTTCAGCTTTGTTGAAGGTCCTACTATGGTATTCAATCACTTTCTTCCCGCCGGGTGTCATCTAGGCTAGCACTGCACCAGATCCGACACTGCTGGCATCTGTGTCAAGGACAAAGGGCAGAGTGGGGTCAGGCGGAGAGAGCACTGGGGCCCCCACTAGGGCTTCCTGCAGTGAGTTGAAAGCTCCCTGGCAGCCTGCTGTCCACTGGAATGGAACAGTGGCGCAGCTATGCAGGAGAAACCCCTTACAAACCCTCTGTAGTAGGATGCCAAGCCCAGGAAGCTCTGTAACTCCTGCACAGATTTTGGGGTGGGCCAGTCCTTCACAGCTTGGATCTTATCATCCATGGTGCCGACCCCCCCGGCCCCCAGTGAGTGGCCTAGGAACGTGACCTGACATTGCATGAAGCAGCATTTCTGTGGGTTGAGTTTTAGCACCGCTGCCAATACCCTCTCCAGGGCCCGTCTGAGGGCCCCAAGGGCAACGTGGAAAGAAGCACCATGGACCAAGATGTCGTCCAGGTACACCACACATTCTCCATGGGGAATTCCAGTGAGCACCTTATCCACGAGTCTCTCAAATGGCAGGGGCATTGCAGAGGCCGAAAGGAAGAGCTTTAAATTGCCATAAGCCTCCACTAGTAATGAATGCGGTCTTTGGTCTGGCCTCTGGTGCAAGGGGTACCTGCCACTACCCTCTATGTAGGTCTAGGGAGGAGAACCATGAGGATCCTGCCACAGTGTCAAGGGTCTCATCTATACGGTAGAGGATGTGGGGGAGGTGTCTAGGCCTCATCCGAATGGGCTGTGCATCTCCAGTATTGATGTCATGTTGAATGAGGTCAGTCCAGGCCCATATTATCCTCTGAGAAGGAGAAGCAGTCCTTGAAGTCCAGCAGCAGCTGCCAGAACAAGCCCTGCTCACTAGCAGTCAGTCCATCGCAGCTCCCCTCCCACACACCCCTCACAGCTTAAACTCTCCCGTCCTTGTCTGGCGGTTCTTTGGGGGGGAAGGGGAGGGCATGAAGCAGTATAGGGTACAGTTGAGGTCAGTGTAAGCGGGTCCTTGGGGGCGGCTGGAACATCAGCCAGATCGGGGGAGGAGTCGGCTGCCAGCTCAGAAATGGCGTGGGCTGTAGGCTGATCAGGTTGGGGTGGCTGCCTCAACATCTGAACAACACACCCGTCAAGGAACAACAAGAGCCCCCCCCCCCGAAGACCCGGTATCCACCGGGGCTGAGCAGCATAGTCCATTCACAACTAATGGGGCATAAGTGAGTGGCAATTCTGAACACAAAACACTGATAACACAACAGTCAACTAAGACCACCATTGGTTTTAATCTAGTTTGTGTTGTCCTTGGGTCATTTTTCTACTCTAAAGAAATCTTTTTCTATCGAAAATGTGTTTTTTATTCATCAAATGGTCTGAATATAACAGGAGTTATTCATTACTATGCTATGCATGATTGGAATAAGTTTTAAGTAATTTGATTTATTTATGGGTTTTTTTTTGGATTTTATAACACCTGTGGTCCTCGTGGACAAAAATGACCCCAAAGTACAAAGTGTTGCAAAGGGCCGTATTTTCACACCATACTGCTTTCAAACATCTTTGATCTTGGATCACTGATGTGTGGGGTCAAGCAAAGGTCATAACAACCACAACAACAACAACAGGCAGCACAATGAGGAGAAAGGTGCTCTATATTCAATTAAATTTTATTTATACAGCGCCAAATCACAACAACAGTCGCATCAAGGTGCTTCATCTTGTAAGGTAGACCCTACAATAATACATACACAGAAAGTATGCTCACAAGCCTCCATTTGCAGTAATGTGAGGAAACATTGATCTGGTCTTCTATCCTTCCCAGTGACAGACGATGCATGACTCTCTCATGTGTCACAGAGAAAGACAATCTACCACAGTCCAAGCACATATGCCAGGTCCCATACTCCTTCAGTTGCTTTGCTACTCGAGTACTGAAAGCATTATACACAGTGTATTCTGCTTGTATTCTGCTTTTTAACGTTCACATGCCAATGGATGCATCAGAGACCAAGTTGGGGTTCAGTAACTTGCCCAAGGACACCTTGGTAAGAACTCCAGACTAGAGCACACAGAGATTGAACCAACAACCATCCAATTAGCAGATGAGCTGCTCTACAGCCAACTCAATGACAAACAAGGAGGGACAACGAGAGAGGAAGAAAAATGGATCGAATGCAGCTGTAGGCATATGTGGGTATGTTGATTCTTACTGCCGTGCATCCAGTAGAGTCGCTACGGCCAGTTTATGACATCCTGAGTCTGGTGGGGAAGTTTTAAAGGTGACACAAGATTAATCATAGAAGCGCAAAAAGGATATAATTTCTTGATAAAGACACAATAGATGATCATCGTTCATGACACAAACGTGCTCCCATGAGGTGTATGGAACAAGTGGGTGTTTCTCCTGCTGTTGATGTAAGATCCTGGTACTGATGTGACTGTGCATGAGCACCTAGTCCCCTTCAGAGGACTCTGTCTATTCCAACAGAACATCCCAAGTAAACCGGGAACTATGAGATAAAAACATGGGCAGTATGTGATGCAGGTCCAGCTGTACATGGAACATGCTAGTGTACGATGGCAAACCGTCTGGCCTGCAGTCAGGGCACGTGAGTTGTCCCCAACATTGCAGAAGGTTTCCAAAAGAAAACAATCACCAGTAACAACTTGTGTACTTCATAGGCCCCTGGCCTGCAACTGCAGAAAGAAAGCTGTCCATGATGGGACCAGTACAGAGGAATAAACCTGAGCTTCTTCCTGCACTTGTGTCAAATATGGACACGCCTTTGTTCTCATGAAAGTTTGCCTTCACTCAGACCCATGCCCTGGTGTTCCTACCATGCCAAAATATAGAAACATGTCAGGTAATGAGTTGGAATAAAGATGAATAAAACCTTGAAACACAGAGATGGATGATATTTAATACCTTTCCTTTATAAAAATTCAAAGCAGACGGGGTCATTTTTGAGCCCAAAGGACAACAGATGTGATTATTTGCTGCCAGTAAATTTGAAATGGAATAAAGAAATAGTGTCAAAATGTTTGTATTAAGTTTTAATTAAAAGTGGGGGGAAAATCCACTTCATATTAATTAAGTATCAATCAAACCAGATGGGGACATTTTTGACCCCTGAGGACCACAGGTGTGATTATGTGCTGCCATTTAAAATGTATAAATGGTTCAAAAAAACTTTCTCACTAAAGTTCAACATGTGGTTCGTCAGATAGTCAAAATAATCTGAATATTTAAATATTTTATTTTCTCATTTTGTTTTTACTCAAAAACACAGTGTACTTTATGTAAACAAGGTCTGGTGGCCCTAAAATGCAAAATGTAGGGTAAATTTTGTGTTAATGTGTTGGTCTTAAGTTAAACTAAGGTGTAACACTGGATTGATTGACAATTTATACTTTGTACTTTAAAAAACACTCAAATGAAGTGGGGTCATTTTTGACCCCTGAGGACCACAGGTGTGTGGAAATCTGGAGGACATTATGAGGGTTAAACCGATCCACTCCACTGGATTTAGCTACATTTTGGACAGTGTTTCTGGAATGCAGTAGCTAATGAGCCGATTGGAGAAAGAGTTGAGCGTGCGGGGAGCAGAGATGTTGTGAGTGTGAACGACACACTGAGAGCAGGTCTGCAGATGTCTGTCAGCACAGAGCAGAGATCTGAGCGAGAGGGGCTGTTATTGTGTGTGTATATGGATAATAGCAAACACTGAAATACATTTCTTGCACACAGTAATGAATTTTGTTCACTCAAATTAAACTTTTCTTTGCTCAAAATAATTTTCTCCTCAAAATGCAACATTTGCACTTGCAAAATTTTTTATGTGCACTCAGAATAGAGGCACAAAAATAACACCATAGTGTAGCTGGTGTCTCTTTAATGTGCACCAAAGCAGGTGAAATGATTGATGGTGGCTTCTGCTTTTTAACTCGACTTTAACGTGTAATAAGAACTGCTTTCTGTTTTAAACCAGTAGCACCAGTTTAATTTGTGATTTCTGAGCTGGTATTGAATCAACTTGCAACAAAATTGCTTGTTTTGTGGAACTGTTACTTTTGGTCATGTAGTCAGATTTATAAAAAATTCCTACCCACATGTGTGCATCTGCACAAACACACACTCTCACTACCTTGTTTCTTAAGGATGTACTTTAATGTTTCCAGTAGGGGGCACTGTGGTCCTTTAGAGTGGCCATCTTCTCAGCTCATCACAGAAGCAAAAGCAGAGATTAATAGTTGTCTGTCTGCTGTTGGCAGGGTGCTGTGTGATCCTTATCCAATGGGCACACAGTGCATGTAATTTTCATAAGCATTTCTCCTATAATGTTGTCACCACGACACAATGCAGTGTGCTGAATGTAAAGCAAGAGTAAAGATGTGAGCTTGGGCTGCCGGTGAAAAGGCCTCAGCTAAGAGCAGTGATGTGCCCGGCTTTCTAATTCCTCCTTCAGTCTAATTCATTCAAGATTAGTGTGTGAGTGCAGAGTTGGGATAAGTTAACCCTTTCACACATAGTAGTCACGACAGTGGACAGCTATGCAAAGGCTGTTGTCTTGTATTCGTGTCAGTGTTGATGGTATACTTGCACATAAACCACTACACTGGACACTGATGTGTCACTCCATACCTGCCACCCACTGGTCCTTTAATCTTACTATAGATCAGTGGTTCTTAACCTTGTTGGAGGTACCGAACCCCACCAGTTTCATATGCGCATTCACTGAACCCCTCTTTCGTGAAAAATAAAATATGATTTTTTTCAAATTCAAAACATAGATTTGTTTTCTACTGGTGCAGAAAATGAGCTCGGTCACGGCAGAGGCTCTGCCGAACCCCTGAGACCGACTCACTGAACCCCTAGGGTTCGATCGAACCCAGGTTAAGAACTGCTATAGATGTATGATGTGTTTCTTTGTAATTAGTGTTATTTAACTATTTCATGCATGAATTATGATAACCTCAATCAGGGTTTTTATTCATCTTTTCATGCCTAAAGATGAATAAAAATCCTGATTGAGGTTGGCATAGTTCATGCATGACAGGGTTAATAACTTCACATGACCACCTCATTCATTAAGTCCTGAAAACTAAAAGGAATCAAGAGATCAGTCCACGAAGGCGATACAATTCTTGAAATGATTCGAGTAACTGCAGCTGTTAGGATGACTAACAGAAACCTGGGTTAGATTATTTCAGCCTCTGCTGTGTGACAGTCACCTGCACTACGTTGGCAGCAGCTTAACTGATCACTGAGCACGCCTCTCATGTTGAATGTCCAGAAATCTGAAATCTGATTTCTATGACCTGTCCACTGAAAGAAGCCATTCATGTCAGGTTTCAACAAATCGACAGAAAATGCATTCAGCAGGCACGTCTATCTATTCATGTATCGATCGATTGATTGAAGCTTCTCTTTGGACAGTTCAAACATGTTTCAGTCTGTAGTCTTTTAAAATATCTGAACTAAATGTTATTGAAGAACACCAGCACAACAAGCAACAGTAAGAAAAAAAGAAGAAATGCAGTATTTTATTCATATCCAGTAATTCTGGAAAATACCAATATGCATTTGGGGAATCTTGAACATAAACTACTGAGAGAGTGTATTTCTCTCATGTTGGCTTCTCTTCACAGCGTGAAGGTCAATTGCATTTATATAGCACCAAATCACAATGTAAACCACCTGGAGTTGATTGTTTTTGAAGGTAAAGGCTCTACAATAACACAGAGAGAGCCCCATCAATCAGACCACCATCCTGAGAAGGGTGGATTCAGGGTCACCTGGTCCGGCTTGGTTAAAATGTTTTTTGAAATTCTTAAGCCTAATCTTAAAAGTACAGAGTGTCTGTCTCCAACATTGAAGCTGGAATAAGTTTACACTTTTCCTTGATTGATGACATCATCATTGAGGTCAAGGAAAGGAGATTAAGAATAGAAGATGGGAGGTTGTTTGGAGCATGAAAGGAAACTCACCTAATTAAACAGGAAATTCAGAACTATAGATGCTTTTAAAACATGTATGCTTCTGTGTTTTTTCCTTACCTCATTTCAACAGAACTCTTTGAATGTATGCAAGTCAACTAGAAGCTTTTTCACATGGCATGATATGATATGTTTGTGAAACTAGTCCCTATTCTTCTTCTACTTTTGTTGTTTGTGACCCTGGTGGGTTGTCACAGGGACTGTGTCAGATGAGGCGGTTGGTCCTGCAGGTGGAGTGCGGTATGTGTGGATCAGGTTTATTTCCTCCCATGCTTGGATTGGGATCTGGGGAGGCTGTTTGTGCTCACTTTGGATGGTGTGATGGGCCGTAGTGTACTGCTGGGTAGCCCCCTGTAGTGTGGGATTTCAGGTGGGACGTGTTTATTCTTTAACACTTTGTACATGTCAGAATAATGTCTATGTAAACAACAAGGCCAGAGCAGGACACTGTACTACAAAGTGATAACCAATGCCCCACTGCCAGTGGATTTAGATGTTACAGATAAAATGTTCACAATAGTTTTTATAACTGAAGTTTGGAAGCCAAACAAAACTAATTTATATTTAAAA
This sequence comes from Pelmatolapia mariae, assembly GCF_036321145.2. Lineage (NCBI taxonomy): Eukaryota > Metazoa > Chordata > Actinopteri > Cichliformes > Cichlidae > Pelmatolapia > Pelmatolapia mariae. Next base: position 5,254,101 of record NC_086246.1, read on the forward strand.
ATCTGATTATAGAACACAGAAGAACTCATTTTGGTTACACAGTATTGAACACTGGTAAATATTAAATGGAAATGGTGAAGCGAACATATTAGCACAGAATCTCACTGGATTGGCTGACCATCAGGCAGCTTGTCTTGGTCTCCCAGTAAATAAACTCGTCCCTTTTTCAGTCTAGCAGCTCATTTACTGAAACTGACGGTGATATGATTTAGAATGAGCACGAGCATTTACAAAGAGAGCTCAGTGTCCTTAAGTGTCACAAATGAGCAACCTGCCACATTAACACTCACAGTTAGCTCAAAGCTCCAAATCTGATTTAACATTACAATGAGTTAGTGCTGCTTTCATTATAGAGGCATCTGTACATCCTGATTCTCATGGTCCAAAGAGAGAAAGCATTTTTTCTGATGAAGCACCCCTTTAACCATTACATTTATCTTCTCTGTTACGAAGTCATGAAGTGCCTCTCACCCAGCTTATGGTTCATCAGTCAGCTGTGACATCATGTGAAAATCTCTAGTCATTCATAGATCACAGCAGATTCTCCATATATTGATGTTTCTGAGCAGGAGGGCACATGCTTTGATTACCACTAATCCCTGAAGTAAGGATCCTTTTCCATTTCCTATGATTTGACTTCCCTTGGTAAATCATCTGAAGTCAGTGCAGGTAAGCACAACAAAGTAACAGGTACATATGAACAGCATAAACATCCAGAAGAGAGGCATTACATAATCCTGATCAGTGAGAAAACCACAGCAGGAGAAAACCATCCGTGGTGGCATCTCCAAACTGTAGTCTAGTACTTTCTGGGTCACAGACCAAGACTTCAAGGTTATTCAGTTCTGCATTTAAATCTTTGTAGCCACATTATTAAAAACATGCACCATTGCATTCCAGTCATTTTACCGGTGAAAAAGCTGCACAGCATTTGAGAAGTTGGGTGGTGTACCACAGCTGAGTACTGCGCTCCGGGAGAGTAGAAAAGCACTTTGTAAAATCTGTCCGTTTACTGATTAACCCTGACAATTCTGATAGCAGCTGTCACAAAACGAGTAGCTGATACTAAAATTCTCATAGTGGGATTGTTTTAGGACATATATGCTTATCTAATTGGTGATTTCCTCATAGCTCTGCAGACTGTGGCTGTATTCCCAGAGGCGACTATCAGCGTAACTGTGACCAACTTCCCTCATCCTGATTGCAAAGTTCGATCTATAAGACCAGCTAAACAAAAACTGCACTTTTGAATTATTAATTTAGAGTTAGAAAGTTATATTTCTAAGAAAATACTACAAACATTTTTCTCAGTTATGGTGTCATTTTTAGCAGAGTGGCAAACATTCTTGAGTCATCACTTTTTCAATTTGTTCCCTTTCCTACCTCAGCAGAAATAAAGGTTTTATTTTTGAGTCTGAGCTTAGTGGAAATGTGGAGGAATTTTATATTCAAATAAGGAAAACTGCTATGCATCACAGTCTGACAGACACAAATTATTTACAAATGAGAACGTAGTACAGTGTCAGCACTCTGCAGAAGCAGATTCAAAGATGCTCCACGTTGCTGTGAGTTATTGAAAAATCTGAACCAAGGTATAAAAACATGGAAATATTCAGGTTGGGCCTTTATTATGAAAAGCACAGGATACCAGCAGTTCCAGCTTCTTTAAATGAAAATACAACAACAACAAAGTTACATATATTCTCAGTCAATTTTATTAAGTTCAAAAGTATTTCACAATTAAATGAGCTGTTTAGCAATTCTTTACAGGCTGACATCATCTGTCCTTGTCAGAAATAACTGCACTGTTCCACTGAAGAAAAGGTACACATACAGCTGAGAATATATGCTCACTGATCAACTGAAGATCAGCCGAAGGATAAAATGTTTTGGCGTGATTGACTTTGAGTGGAGCTGATAGAGCCAAAGCCGGATAGTTTGAAGGCTGGGTCTGGAGAGTAACTCTTTGCATACTCTACAGAGACTGCACAGCTTTGTCCCGCCAGGCTACATTTTAACATGCTGAACAGTTTGGCGTAAATGCTAATTCATCCAATGTTGTTCATTTAGCACCAGTCTTATGTAGATGAGAAATGGCTGGTTAGGTGTGATCCATCTGTCATAACCTGCACATCGCACCCCGGCAGCATCACTAAGCAGCGAAGGTAATCACAAGCCAGCAAAACAAAATCGCTGTCCACATATTTAGTTTGACCGATGAATACAAATGTAGATTTCCAATTAACAATTATATTACAAAAGTTTAGAAAAATAAATTAAAGCATTGCACATCCTTGATAAGATAAGCATCTTATACTAAAATGAATCAACATCATCTTCACTTCTTTACTGAATAAAAAAGTCATTTTGTGTTTTGCATGCTGGCATGCACGCTCCACTTCCCTGAGTCACTTGAAACAACGATGTTTTATATTATTTAAGTCTATCTTTATTACAGTATTTGTCTTGCACATAGCAGGTGAACACAACTATTCTGCTCCATAGTATGAAGTGCCAGCACAAGACAATTACTTCCTTTGCTAACTTTCTCTTTCCAGTTGTGTAGGCTAATTACCTCACAATGTAAAGTGGCCTGAGGAAAGTGTTGTTGTGAATTGGTCCTCTATAAAAAAACAAAAAAACTGAATATATTTTCTAAATGCTTGAAATGGGAGGTTTGCAAAATGGTGAAAACTGTAAACTGGCACACGGTGTCTTCAACTAATGGCCTCTAAAGAGCAAACACTCAAAGCATCACTGCAGGTTTTAATCAACTCATCATTATAACTGAAGTTATTACTACATGTGGTGATTAAACCCTTCCTTTTAATTAGGCAGTTGTTTGGGCAGCAACAGACGAAGAGGAACAGGGACATTTTAGAACACGTTGAGAACTGTAGCTTTAGAGTCCAAGCCAATGGCATTTCTGGCTGTGCATCGGTAGATGCCAGCATCTCTTTGTGTTGGATTCTGGATGATGAGGGAACCTTGCGGAAGGAGGTACTTGTTTTCAAAGAGCTTTGGCTTTGCATTGGCAGCCAAACGAATTTTGTCAGGTGTCTCCCATGCTACCTCAACTTTAGGGATGCCAGTTGCTACACAGTTTAACTGAACAGCAACTCCACGTTTAGCATAAGTCACAGAGGGAGGGCCATTAGTAATTTGAGGAGGGTATGCTATTACATTTACCAAAATGGAGAGCAAGGAGCTGCCATATTCATTACTAGCTCGGCAAACGTAGGGACCCCGATCATAGACCGACACTTGTTGAATGGCAAGTGTTCCATTGGGCTGTATGGTGTATCGCCCAGCTCTCTGTGGTCTGCTGAGGACGACTCCACTGGGCAGAGTCCATGCTAGTCTGAGTGCTTCACCAGTGGTTTGACAGTGAAGCCAAAGGTTTTCCCCATTCATGACACTGATAGGGGAATTATATCTGCTGTTAATCTCTGGTTTTTTTCCTGGGGACAGTGTAACAGTATGCTCCACAAGCCCCCCTGAATTATGTATCAGACAGCGATACATACCAGCCTCTGCCATAGAGGGGTTGCTGATGATCAGCAAGCCATCAGGCTGGTGGAAAAACTTGGAGAACCGAGCACCACTACGCAAAGGTATACCACTGGGCAGGATCCAGGTGACAGGCAGTAGTATTGAGCCCTCAAAGGAGCAATTCAAAGCCACAGCATTCCCTACACTGAGTGACTGAACATTTGCTTTGGGAGCTCTAATTTGTGGCCTCTCAACAACTGTCTTCACATCCAAGTTGACCACCAACCTGACCTCTCCTCCTTCATTACGAGCAATACAAACCAGTTGCCCCGAGTCTGTCTCCTTTGGTGAATGGATTTCCAAGGTACCATTCTGGTGAACTACCATTCGATTGCTGTAATGTGGCGCAGAAAGGGTCAAATTTCCTGGCAGAAGCCAAGTAATTTGAGGGGTGGGGTTTCCATGTACATTGCAGTCCAGCAGCTTTTGCCGATTCTGAACTGCAGTTACTTTGATGGCATTCAAAGTTCCTCTTAACCCACTGATCACTGGAGGTGTTACCAAGACTTCGAGTCTGGTAACTTCATGGTCCTGTCCTGCATTGTTTCTAGCTATGCATGTGTAGTTGCCTTTATCAAAACCTTGGATCTTTTGAACTACCAATGTCCCATCATCCAGAACCTGGTATTTGTCTAATGCAGGGGAAATCACTTTGTTTAAAGGGGATAGCCATGTGATGACTGGCGCTGGTTCACCTTTGGCATTACATCTCAGTGTAGCTTCCTTGCCATAGAAAACGCTGACAGTCTGTGGATCTTTATTTTGAATTTTCGGTGGGGAGGGTGCAGCTTTGATCTTGACTCTGACCTTCATCTCATCTTTGCTATGTTGGTTTTCCGCGTAACATGTGTAGTCACCTTCTTCTGGCATGCGAACATTGTTGAAGTAAAGTGTCCCATTGTCAAACACCACATACCTACATGTAGTTCCAGAAGAGAAGGATAAGAAATGGTTACTAACTGTTACACTTTGATGACTGGATTCATTGGTTGGCAATGAAGAGAATGTATTAAATTAATACAACATACATAATTACATTATTTAAATTTAAACTTCACATATTATCACTTTTGTCACATGAAGTTCTTTTCTTACCAAAGGAAAAATAACTAGTGATTACACCTGATGTTTCAGTCTGACTGAAATCTGTTAATTTAATTAAATTTCAGTTCATTTCTATAGCGCCAAATCACATCAACAGTCGCCTCAAGGTGCTTTATATTGTAAGGTAGACCCTACAATAATACATAGAGAGAAAAACCCAACAATCATATGACCCCCTATGAGCAAGCACTTTGGCAACAGTGGGAAGGAAAAACTCCCTTTTAACAGGAAGAAACCTCCGGCAGAACCAGGCTCAGGGAGGGGCGGGGCCATCTGCTGCGACTGGTTGGGGTGAGAGAAGGTAGACAGGATAAAGACATGCTGTGGAAGAGGGACAGAGATTAATAACAGATATGATTCAATGCAGAGAGGTCTATTAACACATAGTGAGTGAAGAAGAAACACCCAGTGCATCATGGGAATCCCCCAGCAGCCTACGCCTATTGCAGCATAACTAAGGGAGGATTCAGGGTCACCTGGTCCAGCCCTAACTATATGCTTTAGCAAAAAGGAAAGTTTGAAGCCTAATCTTAAAAGTAGAGATAGTGTCTGTCTCCTGAATCCAAACTGGAAGCTGGTTCCACAGAAGAGGGGCCTGAAAACTGAAGGCTCTGCCTCCCATTCTACTTTTAAATAATCTAGGATTTCTCTAGGATGGTAAACTGTTCTTGAAGTACACTGAGAGAGAAAGAGCTGTGCAGGAAGTCTGAATATATTGTGGTGGAAGCAAAACAGCCAAAGTCAGAGGGAATTAATGACGATGTTTATCAAACGTGAAGATTAGTTTGGATCTTCTTTTGCTGCTGGTTCAGTGAATTTTGGATGGAGAGGGACAAAACCTGCAGCATCAGAATCTGTGAGATGTCGGCTTTTAGCACCGACGGCGTGCCTGTTTACGTGCTGTCGGGTGAACGATCCACGCTCTGTGTTTATATCTTTGTGTGGAATCTGTTTACCTGCTCTTATTTGCTGTTTTAGCTTTTTGGTGGTTGTTGAAATAGTTTTGTGAGCTTTGAGCGGAGACTCTGGCATTTCTGGCAAAATACATTTATATTTAAAAATTGATTCAGGGTAATGAATCGATTTATCGCATTATTCAAATTAAAATCAAAATCAGTTTGAATTGGGAAATCGATTTTTTAAAGCCACTTCTAGTTTTGATACTTTGTGAATCTTTTTATGTTTTGTTTAAGCCAAAATATGTCGAAAAGAAATACATATTTTACCAATGCTTAATAGATGTTTTATAGCAATTTGTGTGTCTTAGTGGGGCATGTCAAAATTGTTTCTTGAAGTAATTTTATGTGGAAATGAAGAGTCGTTAAACTTAAGGTGGTATAGTGCACTAGAGACTCGACTAATCGTTTCCAAGGGAGTCTAGTTTTAATGAAGTGAGACCAATGACATAAGGTCATTTGTAAGACACTTTTCAACATATTTATGGGGTAGTTGCAGACTTTTCATAAGGCAAACTAGCAAAGCTATGTTTTTAGTCATTTTTGTTTAAATGGATACAATTTATTAGAGCAATATTGTACTTTTAAATAATTCGTTTACGTGCTCTGTAGCTGCTCTTGACCACATGGTGGCAAAATTGTTTCAGTTACAGTTAAGTTGAGTTCTTGCAGCAAAAGGGAAAAAGTACAGAGAGAGAAAGGAGGTTAGCTCAGTTTTCTGTAATAATGCCCAGAAGTTCATGAAACAGTTAAAGGAAGATGGATGTTCAGTCATTTCTCTAGTGACTAGGTTCCCACACTCACAGATCCTTCTGATAAACAAAGCATCACCATATAATAGAACTTCATTAAAAATTGTTAAACTTTCATCTACACTGAAGAACTTGGATCAGACAGCACAAATACTGGCAGGTGAAGGTGTTTTCTCCCTGTGTTAGACACTGGTAGCACTTTGTAGAAGTTAAAACAGCTCGTACCTGCGACTGCGCCCCTCAAAGACACCATCGCTCTGTTTGACTGGGTTAACCATCGTGCCATCCGGCAGAACCCAGCTGATCTCAGGGTTGGGGAGGCCAGAAGCCACACAGTCCACCGCCAGGTCCCCACCGTACAAAACCTCCTGACTGGATCTTTGCTGCTTCTGTTCAATCTTGGCTGGTCTGCTCAGCACGTGTACCCGCAGCAGCACATGGTCGTCGCCCATCTTGTTACGAGCCACACATAAGTAATCGCCACTGTCCTTGTCAGTCACTGAACGAAGGCTAATGCTGCCATTGGGAAACACTTTGATTCTCCTGTCAAAACTGCAACAAACAAACAACCAAAGTTGATGCATATGAGTATATTATTAAGATTGCTTTGAATGATTGAGGCTTTTTAAGATTTCTAATGATAACACTTAGTTTGAGCATTTTGTTTCATTACAAGATTTACGTTTCACCTGTACTGAGCATCTACTAGCTTCTTAGAAGGTGTCCTCCAGATGATTCGGGGCTCTGGCTGTCCTGTTGCCACACAGTTAAGTAACAAACTACTCCCATAGATGACATCTGTTCTTTGGGGTGATGATAAGGTGATACTGGCCTTGGCAGAGGACAGATTCTTCCTTATGTTCAGGATCACAGTTCTCGTGCTGGATGCCACTGTGTTACTGGCTGAGCACTCGTATCTCCCAGTATCTCTTTTGCCCACACGCTGTATGTAGAGAGTCCCATTGGGGAAAACAATTAGGTTCTGTCCAGTGTCTAGGGATGCAGTGAGCTGTGCACCATCAGGTGTAAACCAGCGAATAACAGATGGAGGGGAACCTGTAACAGTGCAGTGGATGTAGGCAGGGCTGCCTTCTGAGATGGTGGCGGTCTCATGATGTGACTGCTGAATCACGGGTGGCAATGCTCGGACATGAAGACGTACTGAAACAGAGTCAGTTCCAGCTGCACTGCTGCCAATGCACTTATAAATCCCTCTGTCCGTATAACGGGCCGGGCTGATCCGGAGGATCCCATTATTTCCAACAACTACGTGCTGCTGAGATGGAACAGAAACGGAACCAGCAGCTACTTGGACGTAGTTAGGGAGTACCCATGTGACCCGGGGCGCAGGATGCCCTTCCACTTTGCATTCCAAATTGACTTTGTCACCTAGATGCACAGTCATTTCTCTGTGCTGAGGATGCAGGACCCGCGGAGGCTGAGACAAGACCACAAGGTTGACCAGCATCATGTCCGTGCCGTACTGGTTCTGCGCCGTGCACAGGTATTGGCCTCCGTCTGTGAGCTGTGTGTTCCTGATGATTAACGTACCATTTTGATGGACCTCAAACCTCTGGACCCTGGTGTTCTGAGGAATATTCGCTCCTGCAAAAGTGGACAGACACAAAATGCACAGTCTTTTCTCAAACACAGAATAAAATTTAAGATCAAAATGATTGAGAGTATAAAATATTTAGCGCAAGAGAAATTGATGCCACATTTACATAGTGTACAAAAATACAATAAATGAGAGGACTTATTGAAAAATGCAAATATTTTAGTGTGATTGCCAACCGTGGAAAAAAACCCTGTACCATATAAGAGCATGGCTATTTTCATAGCCATGTTTCAGCAGACAGAAGTATGATGGCTTTGAAAATGTATGGAAAAAAGAATTAATGAGGTTGAGTCATACATACCACTAAGAGCTTTGGTCCATGACAGGAATGGCTTTGGGTCACCTTCAGTCTCACAGGGAAGTTGAGCATCTGTTTCAGCTTTAACACTGAAAGTCTGGAAATGAGTCTTAGTTATCCTTGGCTTTCCTCTTGGAATAGATCCTTGTCTAGGTACCTGGTGCTTCCTGGACACATTGTGAGTACTTGTTAACAGTGTCCCTGTATGCGGATTAGTTTGGACTGTAGCAGTTGTCGGAGCAGAGGTGACCGACTGTAAGACGATCTGTCTGCTAGTCAGACGTGTGCTAGTTGGTTTGTGGTCTGCTGACTGGGTTGTGGGCTGGAAGTTTAATTCTTTCCATGGCTCTGATATGTTAATGATGGGTTTTATTTGTTGGTCTTCATTATGGCTGACTCTGATCCAGGGAGCCTCCTGCATGCTGGTCCTCAGTGTAGAGTCCATCTTGCCTTCTGTGAAAGATATTTTGGGAAGTGTGGTATCCACTGTCACTTTGATACGCATTATAGGATCAAGCCTTGGAGGGGCGGGAGAGGTAGGTTTTGCTTTAAAGGTACTAGCAGTAGAAGGAGAAACATTTTCATTTAGAGCTTCTTTAAGATTCTGAGATACCTTTGAGGGTTTATTTTGACTAGAAGTATAATATGAATTTTCAGGTACTGTAGAAGTCTGTGTAACATCCAGAGTTGTCTCCAAATAATCCTTGGAAAGTATGCTTGGTGTCACAGTCAAGTCACTGGGAGTGTACCCAGAGGTTGTCTTGATTACTTGGTCGATCAAAGACGTGTCTGTGGAGGATGGGTACAGCGGTGCCAAAAACCCCTCCCCACTCTCATTCAACAGCATCCCTTCATTAGTTGTGTACTGCTGGCCCAGTTGGCTCTCCTCCCCATTGGTGTGCAGTTGTATAGTGTTGGTGGCATAAAAACCCACCAACAAACTGTCAGAACTTGGCAGAGGTCCAAGGTCACCCATAACACTTGACCTTTGAGTCTCCTCAGGAAGCCTAATAGGTGGAGCAGGCGTGTTTATAAACCTCTGCAAAGTGGTTGGTGTTGGTACACTGAAGTGCTCTAGTGGAGATGGACATTCTGACATTCCAAAGGCTGTTTGAGAGGTTGTCTTTGTATCACCCACTTCTGGAAAAGTTGCTGGAAGTGATGGTGCTGCTAACATGCTTTTTAATAATGGCAGACGGCTGTCCTTTGTTTCGAGGAGAGAAGCTGGTAGGGAGGAGGGTTTAGTGGCTGCCTCATGGTCGTGCCTGGAGGCTGTGCTTTCTTTATGACTCAGTTTTCCTGATGACGCTTCTTGGCTGCCAGTGAATGGAACAGGGGTACTGGGATTGGTTGCTGTAACTTCTGAGGAAACTATTTTTAGCAGTGTGGAGGGAGTGGTCTTGACAGTTGCTGGGATAGCTTTGGCAGGTGTGATGGCCATAGACTGGACAGATTTCACAAGCTTTTGTTTCCTTCTGTTTGGCCTCCTCCTCTGACTCCCATTCCTTCGCCTGGAATTATGTTGTTGGAGGCGTGGAGGGGATTCAGAGCCTTCAGAGCCTTGTACAGTTGTTGGAGATGCCATTGCTACAGACTGCAAATCATCAGATTTTATGACAGGCTCACTAGGATATTTTTCTTCTTTGCTTTTCGTTGATTTGTTTGCATTTACTGAAAGGATCCTTTTCAAAAAGGGTTCGTTATCATTACTCGAACTGGCAATAACCTTTAATCTATCTGTACTGACATGTCTCTGTGATTCCTTGGACCAATCAGCTGTTTTATCCTCATTAACATCTGTGTTTGTGAGCGACTGCCAGAACGTGACAGCATACAGTGGAACAGATGTAGTCTGTGGGGAAAACACACTGTTTGAACTTGTGTGTAGGTCTAAGAGCATATCGTGTGTTATGGATGTATGTGCTGTTGTAGCTAGTATGCTGTGTGCGTTGTCTATAATGTTGCTGTAAGATGTCACATGTTGTGTGGCCTGGTCTTGTACATTTTGTTTATCAGTTTTTAACAGTGGATTGTGTACAGGAGTGTGCAGTGTCCTGAAAAAATCCTGCCGTGCCTGCTCAGTCACACTATCTGATGATCCTTTAGTAGCTTCATTTGACTGGGTTGGCCACTCTGCAGCTTTCCTCTCTGTTGTGTGCTGAGTTGGGATTGGTGTCACGGTATTTTGAGCCTTTCTATCTCTAATCTTGGCCAAAATATGAGCCCATTTCTGTGGATCTATTTTACCTTTCGATATATTAATCCTCCTTGTGTTCTCAGTAGGATTCTTCCTGTCTACAACACGCGATCCTCTTGGTTTCTGAAGCACTGGGGGCTTCCGCCAGAAGTACCTGGATGGGTGAATGCCCCTCCTGCTCGGGACCACACCTCCTGGAATTCTCCTTCTCAAAGGCTCCAGGTGGCTCACTGGAGCCCCACCCTGAGTGCCTTCAGTGTCCCCTGATGCATCTTCTGTGTCTTCTGTGAGGATTTTAATTTGAGTGTTGACTCCTGAAGCTGACTGAGGTGTTGCTGGAAACTTCCTGAAGTTGTGCCTGATAACAATGAGTTTTGTGGCCAGTGTGTCCACACCATGTTGATTCATGGCAACGCATTTATAATAACCACTGTCTAATAACGTAGACTGTGGAATATGTAGAGTGCCATTGGAATAGACTAAAGCTCTGGATGAGTTGGCTTGGAAACTCACGATGTTGCTGTTTGGCAGAATCCAGTTCATTTCAGCATCGGGGGAGGCAGATGCAGTGCAATGCAGGGAAATAGGTTTGCCTACAAATACCTCACTAGGTTTGATTGATGTTTCGTCCCTTGGGGGAGGGCTGGAGGATTCCTGTACTGTCAGATAGAATGGCAAGACAGCAAAGTCTTCGTGAGCCCTGGCGATACAGTAGTAAATTCCTGCGTCTGTGTGGCGGACAGCCTTAATAATCAAAGTTCCACCACGGGACACAGACAGTCTGTTGCCTGGACTTGAGTACGGTGCCTCCACTTTGGAGCCATCTGGCAGCATCCAGCGAATAACTGGTTGACCTGAACTGTGCACGTTGCAGTTCATTTGAGTTTGCTTTCCTAGGATAGCACTGAAGACTTTATGAGTGGTGTTTGTTGACTCAATCATGACCCATGACCTCTTCTGTCTTTGCACCTCCTCCGACTCCACCATCTCTGAGAGCTCTGTGCTCATAATCAATTTTGCCATCCTGGCCGATGACTGAAGCCGGTTCAGCTGAAGGTTCACAGATGTTTGCAGCAGCCATGGTGGTTGGGCTGTTATATTAACTTTGAGACCTGTGTAGTACAGGGCATCTTTCTCAGAGTCCTGTCTGTACATATGGGTTCGATGAAGGTCTTTGCTTAGAATAATTTCCCTTTGTAAATGTGCTGGCACATTGCTGTAGTATGCTATAAGCCTCCACAGTTTTTCATATTTTTCTCTATTAACTGGACAATCCAGATCTACCACCACTGTGATGTTGGTCAGCTGAGGCTGACTGGTCTGCTGCCAGCTGATCTTGGTAAGCTCATTTGACTTGCTAATATTACACATCAGATCCAGCTCATTCCCATGTTCATCAGATAGGCCAAACGAGAGATTTCCAAATGGTTCTATAAAATCCTCTGTGGTCAAAACCTCACTCTCAACATCCTTAGGTGTGGACATCCTGTGAGGAAAGGTGATGACGGGGCTTCTGCAGACCAGGTTCTCCGCATCAAAGAGGTCCTTTCTCTGGAGGTGTCTGGGAGACGAGCACATGGGACACAGCTGGCCACTAGGAAGGGTCCTATCCTTTTTACATTTTAAAACTCCTGGGCAAAAGAACAGAGCATGAGTGTTATCAGATCATCACGTCTCTTTGACTTTGAGTATTTTATGCATTTTGAGTCTTAGTTTACTTTAACCATCACAAAAAGAAAGCTCTAAACATAATTGCAGCATACATATTAAAAATACCACCTGGAAACTTTTTATTCCAGTCATGGAGCCACCTCATGCTGCAGTCACAGATCCAAGGGTTCCTATGGAGGTACAGGCTCTCCAACTGGGGCATGGTCACTACCAGCCTGGAAGGAAGTGTCACCAGATCATTGTCTGACAGGTAGAGGTGCCTCAGAGTTGAGACATGAAAATGGCTTTTCACAGTGAAGGTGGTGAAGGTGTCTGGGTGCAGCTGCTGAAGCTGGTTGCCCTCTAGCTGCAGCAGCCAGAGAGAAGTGAGGCCCTGGAAGGCGTCTGGATGGATGTACTCCAGCTGGTTGTGATCCAGGTGTAACCTGGCCACAGACCGCAGACCGTGAAGAGCGTGCCTGCTGATCTCCTTCAGTTTGTTGTAGCTCATCTTCAGCATCTACATCAGTGAGCAAGAAGAACAGAGAAAGTCTCTATTGCTCATCATATTAGAGTACTTCTAGTTTCTAATGCATTGAGACATACATTAACCAGGCATCAAGGCACATGTACATCATACAGTTTGTATGTCATTGCTTTGTTTCATTAACATTTCAGGGAGAAATCTGGGATTTAAAATTACACAATTTTTACTTCATATCTTACAAATTCTTAGGAAGAATCAGGAATTTGTCCAGCAGATAAAATGATTATTAAAGTTGGATGTCTTTTGTAAATTTCGATTCACAGTTTGGCCCAGGTTCAGATATGTTTCGCTTTTTTATTCCTAAAACTAGACTGTGTGGATAAATCTAAGATATTTACACAAGCTCATGTTGAATTAATCAATAATATGTGCTGACTCTTTTGCACATTAGTAAAATAGTTATTATTGTATTAAAACCGAGCATTTTAGGAGATATAGGCTTTATGTATACACTCATAATCATATGTGTATGTGATTTACCATATGAGAGTTTATGAAAGGCTCAGACTAATATGGATTCATCATTAAAATTCACTGTTTTGCTCAAACAACAATCCCCCTGCCACCATTTATTGATTTAGGTCATTGCACCTGAAGTGAACTGAGCTCCGTGAACGCTCCATCAGGTAGCTGGTGAAAGTCATTCCCATGAAGCATGAGTATCTCCAGCTTCCTCAGGCCCATCAGTGATTTGTCAGTGATGTTATTAATTCTGTTGAACCTTAAATAACAAAACCAGAGTGGAGAGGATAACAGACATGTAACCAATTCATGCAGAATACTTCCTAAGCCTAGGTGTTTACATAAAGCATTACACTGCATTAAGTGTTTAATCCAGTCACTGACAGTTTAATAACCATGCTAAATCAATGCTACGGATGCCAGAGGAACTGACCCCAGGTTCATGTGTTTCACGTGTTTGGGTATAGCTGCTGGGATGGTGAGAAGGGAGCGGAAGGTGCAGTGGAGCTCAGTGGGCTGAGGGCAGGAGCAAAGTCGGGGGCAGAAGCCACAAGTGGCAAGAGGAACAATAACCAGCACCAGCAGAGTGTTTAGGACGAACTGAGAGGGAAGATCCATCTTCATCTGCGGGATTATCAGCAGCTGCCTGTAAAGTCACTATAATGACAGAACAATGAAGAGAGGACAGAAAAACCCAGGTGCTCACTTTCTGGTGAAAAGGCTCGCCTGAGATGTCAGTCATAATCTGTCAAAGGTAAACTTTACTTTGAGCACTTTCATCCCCCATGCATGACTTTGAGGCTCTGCTGAATGATGCACATAGCGCTGAAGCAAGGTTTCATAAACGTCTGCTTGAAGCACTGCAGTCAAATGCAGATATCCTTACCTCCTCTCCTACAGGGGGGCTCCTGTATCCCATTTTAACCACACTGTTAAAACCGAAACTTTAAGATGACGTGCTGCAGAGTTTGAAAACGAACCCCAAAAAGCAAAAAAGATTTAAAGTACAGTCCTCCTGTTCACTGACCCTGGTTGTGAACCTCCGTCGGGGAACGAGCGGTGAGTGTCCTCCGCTCGCTCGGCGGAGACCCGACAGGAGGAGGGGCCAGCGAAGCCCGTGGAGGAGAGCGAAGACGCTGAAGGACGGAGTAACGATGTCACACCGCTCTCTAACAACTGCTGAGTGTTTAGATATACTTCGTGAGTCATACTGAAGCTATTGGAAAGTAGATCAACGCTGGAAGCTGAAAGAGAAAGAAGGAGGAAAAACTGTTAAACTACACAAACTGAACAGACTTTGACATTTAGGCTGCTGCTCGGGACTGCAGTGGACCCTGTTAACCACTGCTCTTCACATTACTGCGGGGATGTTTTATGTGCCGAGTATCAGTGGAAAAATTTATATCTGAGCAACACACACATGTGACCTCAGATTAAACCCTGTGGCCTAAAAATGCCATTGAATTGAGCGCCATTATAATAGTGAATGCATAATCAGTACATATGGTACTGTCTTGGCATGTTTTAGTTATTTGATTATTTTCATAATAACACTACTACTCCATTAGAGCAGCGCTCCCCAACCCCCGGGCCACGGACCGGTACCGGTCCGTTAGTCATTGGTACCGGGCCGCGAGAGTGAGACTCGGGTGTGAAATGTATGGTTTTCAGGGTTTTTATCGGTTTTTAGCATTATTTTGTTATCGTTTTTTTCGTTAACTCGGTTTTCCTGGGTCTTTTCACGTGTGTTATGAATAAATCTTTTTTTTCGGTACCGGTACTAGTTTTATTTTGTTGTATTTATCCGCGACACCTTAAAGGCCGGTCCGTGAAAATATTGTCGGGCACAAACCGGTCCGTGGCGCAAAAAAGGTTGGGGACCGCTGCATTAGAGTATCATGGTTTAAAAGATGGTAAAAGTTTTTTTTCCCCTTTTTGTACTCTCCCACATGCTGACAGCTTTCATTTCTCCTTTAATCCATGAGAGTCCAAACTGATAATATTTAAAGGATAACTGAGAGGAGTGAGGCTCAAAATGTGCGACTGGACCAGGTCGTTCTAGCTCACAGAGGTAATATGGAGTTACTACAGTTTATTATTGTAGAGTCTTACATAAAAGCTTGTTAAGCCATAGCTGCAGTTGCAAATTAGTGAAACTTAGTAGGATTTCTTCATTATTAACACATCAAATTTGGACTGATCCAACCGATAATGAACAAGTCTTTCATCTCCTTCTAGAACACACAGGCGCAAAAAACTAAGTGAAGCTCTGAGGTAAAGATTTTCTCAAAAAGGGAGTTGTTCCAGTTAATGGTTGGGTGTGGAGGCTTTTAGAAGTTCTCCTTCTTATAAATGTAGACCAGGGGTGTCAAACTTAGGCCCGAGGGCCACATCTGGCCACCGAGATAATTTCATATGTCAATTATGAATGACTCCTTGGTATGTGGGAGCACTGCTGAGAGCCCTGCAGGCAGGGGTGGGACTTTATTATGATGGGCAAACCATGCGGCCAATCACATGCAAAGACAGCCTGGGATCATACCATTATGTGAAAGAAGGAAGGAGGGCAGATGTTCTGAGGACAGATAATGTAGTGGTACAGGCCAGGTCCACAGAGAGACGAGGAGTCGGATTTAAAAGCATCGTGTCGGTAAACAGTAAAGAAATGAGTGAAAACATGAAATGCTTGTGAGTGCAAAGCTGATACAGTAATGCCCGTTTTTATTTTCAGTCACAGGTCTTAAACCTCATGTGTGTTCTCCGCTGTAGTAGTGAATCCATAAAAATAAGACCTTTATGAAAACACTGAATAAAAATTGCTTCATTGAAAAAGTCTAAATTTATAGCTGAGTGTTGAATATTCCATAGTATACAGCATATACAAAGTGTGTTTGAATGGCAGAGATGCAGAAAGCTCAGAGCCATGGCTCAGTGTGAGTCTCACAGGTCTGAATGTGCCTGAAGCCGTTTACAGTTCGTGTTTGATCTGCTGCTCACTAGTTTTTATATATTTGACACCTTTTCTTCCCTTATGGCCGTTCATACTACACACAGTCAGTAAGCAATAAACAATTCAATGACAGAAAAATGTCTATTTTTCGCTTTCTAATATCGAAATTTCAGGCTTTTAAAAACTACAGTTATTAAAAACAAAAAAACTAAAACTGGACAGTCGTCTGAGCAATGAGCTCACAGAACGTTTTCTGTAATTTTGCACATTTATTTCTTACAGTTTAAGTCCAAAGAGTCGTGCTGACAGATTTCTTTCTGTGTCACAGCAGCTTTTTCTTTATCATGTAGAGAAACAGTTAAATATGAACTGACAGAAAGAGGAGTTTCACTGGTCCAGCCTACTTCAGGTCAAACTGACCAGTAAAACTAGTGCTGCCAGCATGCTGCAGCTCGCATAACTGAACTGGTTCTTAGCTAGTGCGTTTCTACTCTACTTAAAGTGCAACTGTGTTACATGCCAAATGTACTTGTAGAAACTGTAGACTGTCACAGTGCCAGCAATAATCCTTCTTCCCCTCCAGTGTAAGAAATTAGGAATTAGGCCAGTTCATTGTGCAGTATTATAAACATTTTGAATCCAGTTGTTTTGATTAGAAGTCGAGTAAGATGACAGAAATTTTGATACAGTACTGAGCGTCTGGGTTTAGCTGATATTTGCGTGCAGAGACAGAAGAACCGAAAGGTGGTATTACTGCTCGGTTTTCCCTCAAGCTGAATATAAAGAAAGGGTGTCTAATGTAAACTAGTCATTCACACTGACTCATACATATAGAGCACAAAAAAAACCAGCAAACAGAAAGACACACATACATGCGTACTAAGAATGGGCCATGCATAAACAAAAACACTTAGAGTACACGCTGAAGCTCAGGCTTTGTAACGGCGGTGGAGAACAGTGGAGGTGATGGAGCTCCCTCTGTTCCTGTTGCTTTTCTAACACAGTTGAGCTCGTAGTTGATTCTTAACACCGGTGATGTTTTACTTTAAGGTGTGTTTCAAGTTTTCTTACAATCATTTGTTAAAAACCAACTTAAGAGAGAGAGCAGAGATTAAAAAAGAAGCCCTTTCACTGCATTAGAATAAATAATCTGACACTGTAAGTTCTTCTAAAAGAAACTAAGAATCATTACTGTGTCACCCTTGCAGAGATGTTTAGGCTGTACGTTATTTCTTTTTATTTTAGGGCCCAGTGTTTCCTGGTTTGATTCAGTCCTCTCATCATTCATTAATAACATTCAGACTAACTACACTGAGTTAGCTCATGGACACTGTGAATAGAGTAGAGCTGTATTGGCCTCTTTCACATTTATTAGTATTTTTGCATATTTGTCACACTTACATTTTTCAGATTATCAAACTAATTTTAATGATAGATAAAATTACAGGAGTAAATAAAATGCAATTTTTAAATCCTGGTTTCAGTTACTATTAAAGAAAAAACAAAGCCATATGTATCCAGCCCTGTGTGAAAAAGTAAATCCGCATATAAGGTCTTTAATAATCAGCCAGGTGCTCCTGTTATTGTAGAAAGTTTTTGCCCATTTCTTTACTCGAGCTGGTCCCTGCTTGTTTTTAAGATTACGCTCGGCCCTGCTCTTCTTCACAATTACAGAGCAATCTCCAAATCATTGCTACGTTTATCGCTAAGATTTTAGAAAAGGTTGTTGCTAAGCAGCTGACAGATGTCTTCCTGGACAGTGTACTTGACAAACTGTCATTGTTTTGTAGCACTCATTCTACTGAAACTGCTCTTTGTAGAGTGTCCACTGACATTTTGATGCAAAGCGATGCAGGCGAGAGTTCGACATCTGCTTTCGATACCATTGACCACCAAATTGTGCTTGATAGGCTGAAATATTGGGTGAGTGCATCTGCTTTGGAGTGGTTCACATGTTATCTGTGTGAACGATGCTTTTCTGTGGTACAGGTCCTCACCCTCTTCTCTTAGCTATAGTGTGCCACAACGTTCTCTTTTAAGCCCCAAGATGTTTCTAAGTTGCAGATCCTAAATAACTTGATCTATATTCCGTTTTGTGTAATATATTGGGATTTTTAATTTCCTCTGGGATGAATAAAGTGTTCTGACTCTGATTCCAACCACTGATGGTGAAAAGAGAGCTGAGTGTAAAAGCAAGGCACATGATTTGCTGGTCATGTTCCTAGCATCACCTATGGTCACATGACTAAAAGAACGAGGTCACAGATACAAACAGTGGAAATGAGGTTCAGTTCAATTCACAGATGGCTTCAAAGACACAGTTTCCTTTGAAAGGTGGCTGGGCTCTCCCTGACAAATGGGTGAGGATCTTGGTTTTTTGAGAGGCGTTGATTCCTTTCGATGTGAGCCCCGGTTTTAAAGATGTGGCCCAACAAAATTATGGAACATTTCTATCACTCAGTTATTGTAAGTACAGCGTATTTTTTTGTGGTCTGCTAGAGCGGCAGCATAGGCCGTGGTGACAGCAAAAGGCTGCCTCTGTGAGGTAGAGCGGAAGGTTGGTGGGTCGACTCTTGGTTGTTCCAGTCTATATGACGGCAAGGATACTAACCTGCCCATGCATCCACTGCAATATGAAAGTGCGTCAATATTTAAGTGTTGCTATGAATGGGCGAATGAGGCGAGTTGTATAAAGTGTTCAGGTAGAGCAGGGGTGTCAAACTCAAATACACAGTGGGCCAAAATTCAAAACTGGAACAAAGTCGCGGGCTAACATTAATATTTATTAAAAAAAAAATCTTCCTCCAGATATAAGAATTAATCTTTTCTTATGGACTCAAACAAGTTTTGCTGAAAAACTGAATATGGAACAAGCAAAGCTTAATACTAAACAATATATATATTAGCTGTATAATACCAGTAGGCCAGCTCTAATAGTAATTTGGTATGGCTTCGCGGGCCAAATGTAATTAGGCTGCGGGCCAAATTTGGCCCGCGGGCCAGAGTTTGACACCTATGAGGTAGAGTATAAAGATATGAGAACAAGTCCCATGATGAAATGAGCATTTCTGTCCCAGGTCTATATTACTGCCCCTGATGCCTTTACATGTCACTGCTGCATGGAATCACTTTGATCAACACTCTCTATCCTTTTTCTTCTCATCACCATAAAGCAGCTGCTGCCCACCCTGGAGCCTGGTTCTGATTAACGTTTTTTCCTGTTTAAAGACTTTTTCTTTCCTGCCACCAACAAGTGGTCGCTCATATAGGAGATCGACTGATTGCTAGCATTTTCATCCTAATATCATAAGGTCTGCCTAACAGTAATAACACAATGAAGAATCTGTTGCTGTGAATTGTTGGTATATCAGTACAAATAAACTAAACTGATCATACAGGCTCACAGTGATCAATGTTCAGATGTTCAATATCTTGATTAAAGACAGTGCAGCATGCAAACTGAATATTTTAATCAAATGGAAAACCAGACAGGCGGTCTTGGAAGGTAAAGCTGGTTTTATGGTCGACGTGGTGCACTCCCTGTCATCTCCAAGTCAGGGACTGCCAAGCTGCCTGCAGCGAGCTGGACGAAGGCAGTGTACAAAGTATGTGGTACAATGGGTCTGTGAGCCACTCTTGCTCCCGTTGGTCTGTCAGCCAGCCACCGAACGGTTCCAACATATAAAGAACTGAAGTGAAATTTAGTGGTATAAAACAATGCACTACCTCTGTATATTGCACGCAATAAATTAGATTTTATTTCCTTCAGTTAGTTGGATAATACACATTTTTCCATTGAAACTTACAAAAAAATTATAATATGTACCAAGGTGAGCTGTGCGGCAGGCAGGGGTAGGACCCAAACGCAGGACTCTGAGAATAAGAATTAACTTACAGTTTCAGCTTTATCGACTGGGAACTTAAACTCAAAAACAAAGTAGAAAGAAGCAAACAAAGCGAAGACTCTGGACACTACAAGCTCATCACTATACATAAACAAGAGCCCATGAAACACTCACTAAACACAGCTAACGTGGCAAACATGACAACAAACAGGCAAAGACTGAAGACTTAAATACACCTACAGGAAAACAGGGGGATGGGAAACACAGCTGGGGCTAATCAGACATGAGACAGAGAGGAAGCAAAACTGGATACACTGACACAGGACAGCAGACTATCAAAATAAAACAGGAAACACTAAGACAGAAGATAAACAGAGCTAATACACTCGACAAGCCTGAAACAATAATACTAATGCTACTATTATTCTTGCATCAGTTTGTTAAACAAGCCAGCTGTTTGTTCAAAGCAGGAATACTGTTTTAAGTCTCTCCTAAATAGCAAATTACCTGTCATAACAAACATACATATAAAATGAAATCTGAGATACTTTGACTCGAGTAAATTTGGATATTTTTAAGCTTTAATTAATGTCAAAGATGAACCATTTTGGTACATAAACTATATTTCCTAGTTAATCTCTGTGACTGCATGCAGTGTGCTAGTTTGCCATTTTTCCCTAAAAACATCTGTCATGGCTACAATTTTACTTTGAAAATAGTGAGTGAAAATAAAACTCCAGATTGTGGACTGAAAAGCTATAAACTTAAAATGAAAGGAAACTTAAGTGAAAATGAAACTTACTCTAAAAGTCAATAAAAAGGAATGATCATGAAAAGACCAGAAGTCATGTTAGAGAGTTGTGAAGTAAACTGCTATAAATGTCACAGCTTGAGTCGCCTCCTCCACCCCTCCCATTTTAACTGTTATGGATCAGGATCTTACATGAGGTCATAACCATTCTACTGAAAAAGACAAGGGGGAGAGAGAGAATCAGACAAGGTCATGCTGTACAAGAAGACATATGTTAACATTTGAAAATATGTGTGAGGGTTACGAGGTCATAGAGAATTTTCCATCCAGCAGTGAGTCACTTTTTCCTCCCCTCTCCTTCCTGCAAAGCTTTTTTCTGCACTGACTTAAAGTTCAACCAGTCTTATCTATTTCTCTACATTTTTTCTAATATCTGGCTTAGTTGTTGGAGGACAAAATGTCGTGGGTGTGTTAATAAATCTTCAGGGATCCTGTTTCACATTATGCTGCTTTTCCTGCACAAAGAATGATGAAGAACTTATCCCTTTACCTTCTGTTGGCTAGTCATTTTTGAACACAGGAGGATGGGATGCCGCTGCAGATATTGAGGATTTCATCTTCTAAATTTCCAGCCATTAGGTTTCCCTTGGCGTTTACGTAATGGCAAAGTGTCCAAATACTCTTTAGCACATGCTTTGGGACTGTTTTCTGAGGTGAATCGTCATCAAAAAGTCACCCTGAGCATATAGAGTAGAAAAGCCAAATGTCTGAGAGACATTTAGAGTGACTGTAAATGCAGGAATCCTCCTGATGCTCTTCAACTCTATCATTCTACTATTGCGTCTCTCTCTCTTTTATACAAGTGCATATTCAGTCAAACTTTTTTCTTCATTTAAAGCCAAAAAGTTCCTAAATCAAGAAAAACCAGGTAAATAATTCAAAGGGTTACAATAAGTTCCAACTAAGCACAAAGAATGCAGATACCTTAAGTAGGTATCTGAAAAGTAATCTCTACTTAAGTACAGTCAAAAGATTATTACTACTTGTTACTGTTCTGCTACCTAGCAAAGTAAACTGCAAATAACCCAAAAGGTAACTGATCTCATGGCCACTCGGGCAGGTTGAATTCAAACATTGGAGTCTAACATAAAGTTTGACAAGCTTAGTAGTTCATACAAAAGGAATCGCTGGTTCAGGCAAAGATTTTGATAGATAAATCCAGAGTTCAAACAGGTATTTTCCACAGAAGCTCCTCTTCATCTGTTGGGTTTAATGGCAGTTGGCAAACCAGCTTAAAGGTGTATTACTGCCACCCACTGGATCAGGAATTCGACAGAAAAACAGACACGCTTATTACAAACTTGTTGCAAATTCCATCAGTTGGCCATAGAAGTTTTATGAAGACCTGTGTGTCCTATCCTGAGGCGGGTGACTGTTGTTTCTGAATTTGTTGTTTCTGATGTTTTTGAATTTTGTATGAGTGCCTTCCTGTATCGATGTCCCAGTATTTCTGCCATATTCGCTGGATTTGACTATTTACAACTTTTAACATGAGTTTTGCTCAGTGGTATCTGTAAATCAAGTGATTGTAGTTTTGATGACTGTTTTGTCAGTATATCCACATCCTTGTTTCCTTCCACACATACATGTGTGGGAATCCAAAGAAACTCAGTATTTACACACCTATTGTGCAATCTTTGCAAACTATAATATTTTTCATGTTAGCATTTTACTTGCATGTTTTTTCCAGACCCAATAGTCATTAGGGCTGATAAATTGTTGGATGCAATCACTTTAATAATTTTATAACTTTAACTAATAATTTTTTGGATTATTCTCTTTTCTTATTCAATATCCCCGTGTTGGGCAAACAGGTTTTGCAGCTGTTTGAGCTAAGATTTTCAAGTTATTCACAAAATGAAAACCTATACTTTGTTTTAGACCTTTTGTTTGGTCTGATGGGTGGCAGCAAGCTTTTGAAAGCCTTCAGAGCATACTTTGCTGCACCCCCGTCTTGTCTGCTCCTAACTTCTCTTTACCATTCAAACTGGAAATAGATGCCAGCGCAGTTGGGGTAGGACCAGTGCTTCTCCAGGAGGATAATCAGGGCATTGACCATCCTTTGAGTTACTTCGCTTGCAAGTTTAACAAACATCAGCTCAAGTATTCTACTATTAAAAAGGAGACACTTGCTTTGTTGTGGGCCTTGCAGCATTTTGAAGTTTATATAGGGTCAAGTCTTCACAGATCACAACCCTTTGGTGTTACTCTCTAGGATGTATAATCATAACCAGTGATGTATGCATGGGTCACTGATTATTCAGAAATATGTTCTCGACATCCATCACAAAAAGAGATCAGAGAACATTGTAGCAGACGCACTCTCCCGTGCTACTTAAACATGTTACCAAATCCTGAGCTTGGCTCCTAATGGGTGGGGGTGTTACATGCCACGATAAGTGGCTGCTCTTGTCATTCAGGTGTCAAGCCTCAACCTATATACCAATTCAGAGTTAATTGGCACGTGTCTGTTGGCTGATCTGGGCACAGTAGACCAATTGCTCGCCAGGGATCATTATAAAAGGACACCTCCATGGCCAGCTGGGCTGCTTCTGACGCTCTCTGAAATTTTGTTTGTAGGTTTCTGTGTGTGTGAACAGAGTGCTGTGGTGGGAGGCTGGACAGGTAAGTTTGGGGTACCCCATATACCTGCAACAGAGTTACATTTGTTAAAACCACTAGATTATGTAGTTGATGCCACTTTTGTATGTTTATGACTGAGCTTTTTTGTTGAGCAGCCCAGCAGTCCTTTTGCGTATTGGTTTAGGCTTTAAGGAAGCTGTCAGTCTCTTTGTGGTGTATTAATTTCTTTGATTTGGCTCGAGCCCCTAGTCCTCCTCCCCCACCTTTTTATTTTGCTAGGTTCATTATTGTCAAGGCATGGTAAACAATAAATAAACACTGCCTGACTATTCATCTTTCTGTTGTCCCTCTCTTTCATTAATTTTGGTTGTCTTGTGTAGAGATGGACCGATCCGATATTACGTATCGGTCCGATACTGACGTAAATTCCTGGATCGGATATCGGAGAGAAATAAAAAATGTAATCCGATCCATTAAATATCAAAAAAGCACCTCACAAAACTTGCGACATGGCGTAACTCGGCTCATAACCTCAGCACGTCGGAGCAGTGTGCATCACGTGATAGAGCGGCTGTGTGTATTTGGAGCCTCGCTACCAAACCAGCATTTCATCTCTGAGAAAGTTATCCCAGAGAGAAGTGAAGCAAGTGTGTAAGTTCATCTCTGAATGTTTGTAAAGCGTTCCCGCGTTAAGCTTAACAACCGATATATGGAGCGAGTGCCTCTCTCTCTCTCTCCCTCTCCTGCTGCTACTTCAATCATGAAACTGATCAATGATCAGCTGATCGGCTTTTCTGTCGCGAGTCCGTCTCTCTTCTTTGTTTTTGGACCACTTTGCACCAGAAAGAGGAAACCAGCGGCTGAACAACAGCAGCACGTTTAAGCTTGATAAGCTGTTGTTAGAACTTATTTAATATTACTTTCTACACCAGGATCCTTTTCTACGTAGCTGACGTAACTGTGCAGGGGCGGATCTAGCAAAGTTTAGCCAGGGGGGCCGATAGGGCACGAACAGGGAAAAGGGGGCACAAAGACATATTTTTCTTTCTTATTTTCATTTAAAATGTCTAGTTTTTAATAAATAATTATCTGAATCTTACACCCAAAGTTTTAATCTGATGTAAAATGTATAGAAATCCATTACTGCATATAGTAACTATTAAGTCTAATATACCCTAGTAAGCTATACTACTTTTTCCTTTGGGAAGGTACCATCTGTGCAGTCTGCAATTCTGTTGAAGAAAGATGTTGAATCTATTTAATTATTCTTGAAAAATAATTTATTTCTGTGCATTTTTTTTCACACTGCATCAAATTAAAGTTGATTGCGTCGATTAAGCATCATGAGGTGGAGGGTGGGTGGTTCCCTATTTTTTTTTTTTGCTGGGAGTTTGCAACCCTATTAGTTAGGTTGCTTAATATTTCTGCTAAGTACTCTTTAAAATACCAGGATAGGGAGGATGGTGCAGGTTTAAGTTTATTAGATTGATCAGTTTTGCTGAACTATGAAATATTTTGGGTGCAGTGTATTTATTTACATACAGGTATAACAGAATAGCTTTAGTGTTTTTGTTTATTTAAACTTGAGTATGAACTTATACAAAATGCAGCAAGATATTAAAAAAACAGTTTTATTGATTAAAAAACACACGATATCGGATTCATATCGGACATAAAAAAGTGGTATCGTGCCATCTCTAGTCTTGTGTTGCTGTCTCCCCCCTGCCTTAGCCCCCACCGTGGTGGGGGGGACGTAACAGCCATCGAGTGAGACAGGGCCAACTATGCAAAGAATCAACTGCTCCAAAAACATCTTTAGGCTCATTTGAAATTTGCAGCTGCCCACACAGACAAGCCAAATGCTTCCTGTCAGACAAGACAACAATTGTTGGTCTGTTGGATTTTCATGTTGTACAGTTTCATGTTGTCTTTGTGACCCCAATACATTAGTCATGTACAACCAGATCACAGTGATAAACCAGGCTATATAATTACATTAGGATCAGGGAGTCTAATTTCAAGGCACATCTGCTCATTTGGTGAATATCCTCTGTCTGAAGAGTCTCCCTCTGTGCAGCATCTACTCCCTTGGGCAAAAGCCAGCCTCTCTGTTTCCTCAGCTGGGGATGTGGAATTCAGCCAGACCCATTTGTTTCTATCAGCAGAGGGCTGTACCTCCAGAGAATAAGGTTCAGCGATTACAACAGCTCATAATTTTCAAAATGACATTTTTGAGAGCTGCTTCGTGTTTTAAAGCTGTCGAAAAGCTTCCCAAAGGTTAGTTTAGTTCTAGCTGAAGTGAAGGACTGAGGATTTTCTCTTTGTCTTCTTATTTCTTTTAGAAAACTGAGGGTTTCTAAAAAGGCAACAATTGCTATGGACAAGAAGTGGTGTTGTTACAGCTATCTGACAAAAATTGACCAATTAATAGAAACTGGTTAGTGATGTTATTGGCCAGTACAACGTCATAATAGACGTGATGATGGATTCCAAAGTTACTGTGATCTGGCATTAAGGTAGCAATTGAGATTAAGTCAGTTCCTGTTCTTTAGTCAAGTGACCGAGTGGATGGAAAAGTGGTTTTAAACAAATTGAATGAGAGAGTTCTTCCACTCAATGAAGGACATAGGGGAGTTTCTGAATTTCACTCAAGACATAGCTCACTCACCTGCAACTCCATTAGTCAAAAATGAACATTCATATACTCAGGCAGGAAACAAAAAGAAGATGCCTGCAATGTAGTCACTTAGAAGCAGCTGACAAAACTATCAAGAATAAAAGGCACTGCTGAAAATCCACAAATATCTGTGAATATCTTGTAAATGTGTTTTACATCTTGGCCACTGAGAAGTCTGAATTTTGATTATTTGAAAAATGTGGAATTACATTTAATGAGGATACTGTTTTAACTAGAAACTCAGTACAAACATGTTTGTTTTTGCAGCTTTACATGAACGTGACTAAACACAACAGCTGAACATCAGCTATAACCCAAAAAGCTTTTATATCCTCGTACTGTTGTCTAGGTGAATCTTATCAGTGAATCCTTGGTCAGTTTATAACAGTTCTAATGTTCTAATGTTCAACAGGACCTACAGTCAAAACCACAATATCTTTATTATCCTACGTGTAACAAATCTGTTTATTAACAGTCATATTTGTCAGAATGGATAGGTCAGTTGTGAGTAGCACATTTTCACAGATGTTCGTTTTGGACCCAAGAATTTGTAAAGTCCCTCCAGTATGTGATGGGATTACCTTTTAGCAACCACTCAAAGAGGAACTAAACAGAGTCTTGGTTGAAAAGTGTCAATACAACTTGGACCCAAATGCGAGACACAAAGGCAAGAATAGCTTTTCTCTACTTTACAGTGTATATACACAATTTAGAGTGACATGGTGTGACTGTAGGAGCCCTGGTTCGACTATGAGAGTGACAGCAAGTCTCTGAGGTGATGGACACTGAAACAGAGGAGAGATCGGTTACTGATCTGAGTGAGAGAGGAACCAGAAGC
This sequence comes from Pelmatolapia mariae, assembly GCF_036321145.2. Taxonomy (NCBI): domain Eukaryota; kingdom Metazoa; phylum Chordata; class Actinopteri; order Cichliformes; family Cichlidae; genus Pelmatolapia; species Pelmatolapia mariae. The sequence goes on from NC_086246.1 coordinate 5,280,941, forward strand.
AGAGTAACACTGGCAGGGTTAGTGGCTTACTTGCGTATGCGAGGAGCCTAAAGAGGAGGGGTTCTGAGTGAATGTCCAGATGCAAACAAATTCCAACCTGTTTTCCAGGTGCAACCAGAGTATGGTGTTATTTTTGTGCCACTATTCTGAGCGCACGTAAAAAATCTTTGCAGGTGCAAGTGTTGCATTTTGAGGAGAAATTTATTTTGAGCGAAGAAAAGCTAAATTTGAGTGAACAAAATTCATTGCTGCGTGCAAAAACTGTATTTCAGTGTTTGCTATTATCCACACACACACACACAATAGCAGCCCCTCTCGCTCAGTTTTTGCACTTGCGCTTGCTCGCAATGTGTTGCTCGCGCTCTCAACATTTCTGCCCGTACGCGCTCAACTCTTTCTGTACACCAAACCAGCCAATCACAGACTTGGATGCAAAAAAAATCTGATTGGCTGTTTTGGTCTCCAATCAGCTTGAAATGACAAAATGCAATATCCCAGAATGCATTTCGTCCAAAACTCAAATGTGGCAGTGGCGGAGGAACACAGAGTGGCGGAGTTTGAAATATCACTCTTTCTGGGTCACAAAATAAACTTTTAAGATATTTTCATGCGGGAATGGTGCTGTGTAAACTTCAAATATCTGCTCGAGTCATAAAGACATCACATATTTGCAAAAGTGCTCTTTTTGACCTAAAACTGGTTTAGTGACATGAAGAGGGCCAACAACATAGTAGAAGTTAGTTTTTAGTTTGACTCCATAAGACAATGTGTGGGCAGGGGGCCTGTGTATAAGGAGAATTCAGATCTCAACGTTAGAGTGTTCCAGCTCGAGATATGATTGAACACTGAGTACTGCCCAACATTGCATTGGTCTTTTTTGTGCCCCCTGGCCTGGTGGGTGTCAGGGAGGAGTGTGATCCTAAATCCTGGCTATGTGCCACCTAGTGGTCTCTATAGGTAATGCCATGAGATAGAACATTTGTAGTGTGCAGTGAGATAACTACTAAATCAGTAAATAAATACATAATAAACACAAAAAAATCTAACTGACGTGTCAATTTTTTAAACTTGTTTAAAAACATGGACTGAACTGTAATCCCCATGAACAATGAATTAGTTAACTATATGGCAAGTTAACTATAGCTATTATTTTAAACACACATTTAACTGTTCATATTTTCAGTCAAATTACTTTTAATTTTTTCAAATATGTATGAAAAAGCAAATAGAAATGCATACTTTCAGTTCTGTGCCACAGCTAGTTACTCAAAATTCCCTTTCAATAACATCCCAAGGATGGTGTACTGTACTGAGATATGGTAACTGTGGAGGGATGCATCCAGGTAAAGGAGAGAGGGCGCAGCAAGTCCGCAGCCCCGGTAAGCAGCAAATTCTGGGTGAGAGGCGCCGTAAAGCTCGCGGCTCCCCTTTGCCACAGACCCTTCCTGGCCGAAGCGGAGCCAGCTACGACGCACCACCGCAGAGGAAATGTGCCCGGCAGGGAGGCCAGCATTTGAGTGTTTTTTCAGTCGTCTATTGTCTGTGCGAACTGTAGTATCAGTTTCTTGTTCTTAGCAGACAGCAGTGGCCCCAGTGTGCTCTTCTGCTGCTGCACAACACATGTGTCGTGTAAAGCAGAGAATACCGGAAGAATGCTAATTGGTCTGTAGTTACTGACAACCATGTTATGACCTGATTTAAAAACAGTTGTAATCACTGCAGTTTTCTTTCCAAGCACTTGGAAACACTCTATTATTAATGGGACAATTAATGGTTTTTTATAATAGGAGGAAATAATGCCTCCTTCTGAGTTTTGATAAATACTGTATCCATTCCATGTTCTTCCGTTTCCCTTGAATACTTGACAGAACAAACTATCCTATGAACTTAGTCGTTTCTCTAAAAGTCAGAATGGGAGCATTGTAAAGTGTTGGGGGTTCTTAGTAACAGAAATGTGTTACACACTACTTGTTACTTTTCTTAAAAGTAATGCAATATGTCACCAAATGACTTGCTGAAGACAGTAATATGTTATGCTACCTGTTAGCATGCTGTCTGTGTTACCAGTGCGCTCTCCACCTTTTACAAAAACAGTTGATCAGATAACTGATGAACCTTTGTAACCCAAGTAATCACATAATTGTAACTGTAATGAGATTACTAAATTTAGTACAGTAATGCGTTATATTACTGTGATACTGAAAAATGTAATGTGATGACAGGATGTTGTAATATTCTCTGTAATTGTGAAAATGTTTGGTCAAGATTCAAACAATTTAATCATTTCCAGCGAAAACCTGAAAACATGAGCAACAAAATGATGCTAGCTTGTCTCTACCCTGTTGTTTCTCTGTTGGATAGAAATGCAGAAGCACACAGAGTAGTAATGAGTCGGTGATGATGGACCGGGCATTTCAACAGCAGACTGTGAATGTGACGTTACCAAATTTCCATGATAACACATAAGTGATGAATCTGGACATGTTGAATGACCTATTCATGATTTCATAAAAGCACAGACCGGGGCATGAATTTAATTCCTGGAGCTTTTGAAGGTGAAAATCAAAACACTGTCCCTGCTGTGTGGAAACGATTCTTTTGTGATTTTTCACTCAGAATTAGGCCAAGCGATGCACTGCACACAGTCAAACATAGCTTTGAATATTCTGGTTTATAAAGAACATTATTAATCATCAGGAACTAGGACGAGTCATTGACTTGCCGTTGCTAAGTGAGCTAGGCGGTGGTGTCTGGATGTGTTCCTGGCCAGCAGGGTGATGAATCTCTGAATCCCTCTCCCAATCTCTTGTGTCACAGCCATCAGCCTGTGTTTAATGTTTCCTTTTACTGGTGCCAAGAATCTGTCTCCCATGGTGTTGAGTCCCACATCACGCTTAACAGCAAAGCGCTCACCAAGAGGCCGGGCAATGGCCAAACATTTATTCTGTGTCAGGAAGTGAGGAAGTTAAGTGTGGTTAATGTGCAAACAAGCATGGCAGGACAGCTTAGTAGCATCTGGGAAAAGAAGGTGAAAGCTAATATGAAAATACATCAATAAAAGTAAGTGCTTTAAGGGATACGAGGGAATGAAAGGTCAGGCATGAAGCAGAAGGGAGATATTTGAGGCAAGCTTGGATAATTGTGCTCCTACTAGTGCCTGAAAATGCTCTTTCTTTAGAAGTTCCCTTAAATATGGGAGAAAAAACTTCATGTTCACATCAACAGATGACTTTGGGATGGAGTGGAGACACTCAATTGCATCCAGCTGTTGTGCTGAGGGATGGGAAGCAACCATTTACTGAAAAAGTGGTTCTGGTGTGATGTGCACACACAATCATGTGCAGCATGGAAATGGTAGCTGGCTTTTGGCCTGTTATATTAGCAATAGGGAGTGGGAATGGAAAATTACAAACTGCACGTCTCTGAAGAAGTCTTTGCTCACGCAGACTGAGAAAGTGTTTTTGTGCATTCACATGTAATGCCAGAAGCATAATCTATTTTGCTTAGAGAGAGCTATGAACAATGAAAAGCTGAGGTCGGCAGCTCAATTTCCACCTCAGTTAGGAGGTGGCCTTAATAAAAATAACTCACTGCTGTCTTTGTGTGTGTTAAACACATATTTAATGTGCAGAAACCAACACTATTCATTAAACCCTCAGGATTTCCACATGCAATAAAAACAGGAGAAGTCCTTATGAATGCGTGTCAAATCAACAGATAGTAACCGTTACTCGTGCTGTTTCAGAAATCCACAGAGATAAATGAAAATTCAGCCCACTCTCCTGAAATAGTCACATATTTACAGTTACATATAATAAATAAAGGGAGAAATATAGTTCAAAGTGTAGATGTATGCATATTTTATTTTCATAATTTCTAAACAACTGGTACTGCTCATTTGAAAACGCAACTAACATCAGTAAAGGTATCAGTAGACAGACAGTAGAATTTTATAATATACTTTAGTCTGCTCAGACATTTATTAATTAAAACTGAACCCTAAAAGCTTGTAATTCTATAAGGTTCCAGATTTGGTGGAAATCTCTTTTCTGTGTGAGCCACACACAGGCGTGGCTGGTTTGTCTATAATGAACTAAATAAAATAAATAAGCCTTACAGCACAGCTTCAGATCCAGGTGAGAGCAAAGCAAAAGGAAGTCTGTGTCCAGTACCAGCTGTATTCAGTCTGAATATTGTTATGAATACAGATCAGTTTAAGCCTTTTCTTGGTCTGTAAATCCTGTTTCGTAGATTCATAGATTGAACTTTTGGGTGACAGTACAAAGTGAGAGAGGAGGACAGAGAGGGAGAGAGCAGGATGAGCACAGCAAAGAGAGAGAGACAATTAAACATGCTGGAGCGAACATGTAGTCAAGGTGAACAACAATGATAAATGCTTCTGTTTTGCCCATATTCTTTGATGATGATTGTTTTCTCCCAGTGTCTCTTCACCTGTCCCTCCTGCACTTTAGTTACTCCTCGGGCTCCCTTAGCAGTAATGATACTTGTAATAAATGTAGCCTATTTGCAGCTCTGGAGGCCAGGATTACTGAATTGGAGACTCGGCTTCGCACCCTTAAAGAACCCGTAGCTAGCCAGGCCCCTGTAGCTGGTGCAGCCGGGGGTAGCATAACTGGTGGTTCTGTTCTGAGACATGTGAAGCCAGATACACCAGCAACCATAGTCAGTTGTTTGACAAGGACCAGAGCAGGCGACATTGAGGGAAATGTATTTTTTATAGCAGCAATTTTTCACACCAGCCTATTAATTAACCAAAGACCAAGACAGACTCTTAATTCATTTGAAAGCCTGATGCTTAGCCTCGTCCACCCCAGCTGTAAAACTCAGAAACCAGTCTTACTTGTTATCATCTATCGTCCACCTGGGCCTTACACAGAGTTTCTCTCTGATTTCTCAGACTTTTTATCTGATTTAGTGCTCAGCTCAGATGAAATAATTATTGTGGGTGATTTTAACATCCATGTAGATGCTAAAAATGACAGCCTCAACATTGCATTTAATCTGTTATTAGACTGTGATGGCATGCCACACATGGTAAGGTCCACACCTCACCACCAGTTGATTCACCTTAGTTTAATTTACAGTCACTACTTTAAAATATCCTACTTATTCTTCAATATTGTTTCTTTATTAAATGTATTTATTTTTCCATCACACCTTCCAATGTTTATATGGCGTGCACACATATTAACCTTGCAAGGTCTAAGTTCTGTTTTTATGTTATAATAATATATCTCTCTTTGTTTGAGTTACCTGGGGGTTGGCGTCTTCTCATTCTGTCTGGCAAAAGGTGTGGCAAAGGGCTGGGAGAGCTGAAATACAACTGACAGCCTAATTGGACAGAACCACATGCTTCATTGCCTGGGGGGTGTTTCATGTTTGTTTAATTGTTTTGTATTAGTTGGTTATATGGCAGCCATTTTGTTTTCCCCCGTGTGTGTCATTTGGTTTAGCTAAACCAGTATTTAAGTTCCCCCCGTGTGTCACTTTAACAGGTCAGTTTACCTTATGTTTGTTTGAGGTTTTGTTAACTATTATCTTGAGTTTAGTCTATTGAGTTGACCTCTTTTATTGGTCTGCCTGTTTAAGTTTTGGCTTTGTTAAATATATTTTCATATTTTTGGGTCAATAAAACCCCCTTTTTGAATTAAACCACCTGTGTCCTTTACGCTTTACTGCTTGGTCCCTGACATAGACTCAACTGGCTTCTGTCAAAATGTAAAAGAACCCACCCACCACTTTAATCACACTCTAGATCTTGTTTTAACATATGGCATAGAAACTGAACATTTAACAGTGTTTCCTGAAAACCCTCTGCTGTCTGATCATTTCCTGATAACATTCACATTTACAATAATTGATTACACAGCAGTGGAGAGTAGACTTTATCACAGTAGATGTCTTTCTGAAAGTGCTGTAACTAAGTTTAAGAATATAATCCACCCACTGTTATCATCTTCAATGCCCTGTACCAACACAGAGCAGAGCAGCTACCTGAACGCTACTCCAACAGAGGTCGATCATCTTGTTAATAACTTTACCTCCTCACTACGTATGACTCTGGATACTGTAGCTCCTGTGAAAACTAAGGCCTCAAATCAGAAGTACCTGACTCCGTGGTATAATTCTCAAACACGTAGCCTAAAGCAGATAACTCGTAAGCTGGAGAGGAAATGGTGTGTCACAAATTTAGAGGATCATCATTTAGCCTGGAGAAATAGTTTGCTGCTTTATAAGAAAGCCCTCCGCAAAGCCAGAACATCTTACTATTCATCACTGATTGAAGAAAATAAGAACAACCCCAGGTTTCTCTTCAGCACTGTAGCCAGGCTGACAAACAGTCAGAGCTCTACTGAGCCAACCATCCCTTTAACGTTAACTAGTAATGACTTCATGAACTTCTTCACAAATAACATTTTACTCATTAGAGAAAAAAAAGCACCCATAATCATCCCACAGATGTAATATTATCTACAGATACTTTCAGTACCATTGATATTCATTTAGACTCTTTTTCTCCAATCGATCTTTCTGAGTTAACTTCAATAATTACTTCCTCCAAACCATCAACGTGTCTTTTAGACCCCATTCCTACAAAACTGCTCAAAGAAGTCCTGCCATTAATTAATGCTTCAATCTTAAATATGATCAACCTATCTCTAATAATCAGCTATGTACCACAGGCCTTCAAGCTGGCTGTAGTTAAACCTTTACTCAAAAAGCATCTCTAGACCCAGCTGTCTTAGCTAATTATAGGCCAATCTCCAACCTTCCTTTCATATCAAACATCCTTGAAAGAGTCAAACAGCTAACAGATCATCTGCAGAGGAATGGCTTATTTGAAGAGTTTCAGTCAGGTTTCAGAGCTCATCACAGCACAGAAACAGCTTTAGTGAAGGTTACAAATGATCTTCTTATGGCCTCTGACAGTGGACTCATCTCTGTGCTTGTCCTGCTAGACCTCAGTGCAGCGTTCGATACTGTCGACCATAATATCCTATTAGAGCGATTAGAGCACGCTGTAGGTATTACAGGTACTGCACTGCAGTGGTTTGTATCATATCTATCTAACAGACTCCAATTTGTTCATGTAAATGGAGAGTCCTCTTCACACACTAAGGTCAATTATGAAGTTCCACAGGGTTCAGTGCTAGGACCAATTCTGTTTACATTATACATGCTTCCCTTAGGCAGTATCATTAGAAGACATAGCATACATTTTCACTGCTATGCAGATGACATGCAGCTCTATCTGTCCATGAAGCCAGATAACACACACCAATTAGTTAAACTGCAGGAATGTCTTACAGACATAAAGACCTGGATGGCCGCTAACTTTCTGCTTCTTAATTTAGATCAAACTGAGGTTATTGTACTCGGCCCTGAAAATCTTAGAAATATGGTATCTAACCAGATTCTTACTCTGGATGGCATTACCTTGGCCTCCAGTAATGCTGTGAGGAACCTTGGAGTCATTTTTGACCAGGACATGTCCTTCAACGCACATATTAAACAAATATGTAAGACTGCTTTCTTCCATTTGCGCAACATCTCTAAAGTTAGAAATATCCTGTCTCAGAGTGACGCTGAAAAACTAGTTCATGCATTTATTACTTCCAGGCTGGACTACTGTAATTCATTATTATCAGGAAGTCCTAAAAACTCCCTGAAAAGCCTTCAGTTAATCCAAAATGCTGCAGCAAGAGTCCTGACAGGGACTAGAAAGAGAGAGCAGATTTCTCCTGTATTGGCTTCCCTTCATTGGCTTCCTGTTAAATCCAGAATTCAAAATCTTGCTCCTCACATACAAGGTCTTAAATAATCAGCCCCCATCTTATCTTAATGACCTTGTAGTACCATATCACCCTATTAGAGCACTTCACTCTCACACTGCAGGCTTACTTGTTGTTCCTAGAGTATTTAAAAGTAGAATGGGAGGGAGAGCCTTCAGTTTTCAGGCCCCTCTTCTGTGGAACCAGCTTCCAGTTTGGATTCAGGAGACAGACACTATCTCTACTTTTAAGATTAGGCTTCAAACTTTCCTTTTTGCTAAAGCATATACTTAGGGCTGGACCAGGTGACCCTGAATCCTCCCTTAGTTATGCTGCAATAGGTGTAGGCTGCCGGGAGATTCCCATGATGCATTGAGTGTTTCTTCTTCACTCACTATGTGTTAATAGACCTCTCTGCATTGAATCATATCTGTTATTAATCTCTGGCTCTCTTTTTGTTAAGAAATAATATTTTTTCCTCTGTGCTTGGACTCAGAAAGTTTCTCTTTTTGGTAAAATAACCTAACTTTGGATAAAACCTTTTCACATGGTACTTAGGATGTAGGAGTATCCCACAGTTTAATAATAGGCCAATTATTAAACCCCTTTCTGAACCAGTGAGGCTTCAGATGTCATCAGTGATGTCACTTACCCTTAAAGAAGCATGTCTCGATACAGGCTTCATAAAAGACCTCCTGAATTTCTCAATACATGCTGCGAAGCCTTGGGACAGTGCATCCCATCACTTACTAGCACAGTGTGACTGCAAGACTCAAACTTTTTTGTAAATATCATTTAAATAATAAGTGTGAATATTCAGACACAGGAGCAAGAAGCCTTTTGCTGGAACCCTTTTTTCTCTCAGTTAGCTAGAGGCTTTTGTTTGACCTTTATTTTCAGTTTAGGAAAAATAGGAAATGTTAGAGAAAATATATTTAATATTTAGTTTGTTTTAGTATTTCTCACAACTCAAGCCAATAACTTGCAGCTTAGCATGTTCATTTGTTTGCCATTGGCTTCCTTCGGTGTGGTTGGAGTGTCATCACTTAGCCAAGCAAACTGGAATTCCAGACAAAACATGAATCACTTTTCTATTGGAAACATAACAGTTCATGAAATACTGCATTCAGCACATTAAGTCCACTCCTACATTTGGATTTAAGAGATCGAATGAGGAAATTAAGACTAAAGTAACTAAAGTAGGATCAGGCTTAAAGAGTTATAGAACAACATAGTCACACCTTTGCTGAAAAACATTTGGACTGATTGTCAGATTGTTTCCTCGTGAAGCGGTTAGCCAAAGCACCACCACCAACTCTTTTTGTCACAAAGCTTAATTCTCAATGGACACACTCAGGATCAACCACCTGCATCAGTCCTACAGCAGCAGTAGGAGGGTAGCAGCATACACTGGCAGCTGAAATGACACTGAAAGCTGCTCCAGTCAGCAGCACACATATTCAGTCTCTAAGGAATAAGTAGCAATACGACTCAGCGTTGACTCATGACTTTCCGTCTCTGCCACGAGCAGACTAAATCTGTGGTCAGAACCATTCCTATGGTACTTATTCAGTAATAAAGTCATTCCTCAGTTATGCACGAGAAGAAAAACACTTACCTCTTCAAGCTGGAGTTGTTGAGAAACTCTCTTAACAAGTTGTGGGAAATTCGCTGCAACAGTCATCATCATTGATTTACTTGCTGCTCCAATCTTTAGAGACTTCATTTAAAATTTGAATGAATAAAACAGAACAAAAAACTATGAACTGTAAATTATTTGATTAAAGGCAGATGGTAAAAAACTGGAATTTTGGACTATCGCACTCCCCAGTGTAAGCACTAAAATAAGAAACGATGTATCACATACATTCATGCACTCTGAAAATTTTGAAATACAGTATGCTGGATAATGCAACGCTAAGGCTTTCCATTATACTGTACTAACACCTATATTAACAAAGGAAATCAATCAGTATTCACTGTGGGCAACATTTTCTGGTCTGTCCAGCCATTTACGTGAAAAGGGAAAAGCCATCTCTGAATGGAGGAGGGGGCCTAAGGGTACATCTGTCACCATCGTACAAAGCCATTCCCCAACTCTCTGTGAATGGGACTCATGGACATTGATCAATGAGCAATGGCCATGAGTACCATGGCCTATTGGACATGGACACCTATTAATATTACTGCAGGAACGGTTGGGACCAAGGAAAAATATGGCAAGAAAACACTTATTAAACATAAAGAATCAAGTTTCAGTTCAAACAATTCCATTTAATATTTTAAATCAAACTGGAGTACGTGTGGAGGTGGTTAAGAAACGAAAACACTGACTCTATGTTGTCTGCTTTGTTCTAGATGGATGCTGGTGTCTCCTGAGTGGGCTGACGGTATATTTTCATGAAAGCCTGGACCCGAGAAACGTCAAACATCAATGAAGGCTTCACTTCCCAAATGTCAGATTTCCATTTTGTGAATGCAAAAGGTTTGCTTGACTACACAGGCAGGCGACTGACCTTCAGAGCCTGCTGGGTGGCTGAAGGACGCAGCACAGGTGAGTGTAAAATAAACCAAGCAGGACAAAACATGCTTCTTTATAAACTCCACTTGTTTCGACAGTTTAACTTGTTTCGACTTCACTCAGGCTTCAGAGTTAAAGGTATAACTAGAATTCATGGAAATGAAAAGGCATTGCTACGTATTGGGTAGAAAATAATGCATATTTGCACCAGAAAACATATTTCCAAGACAAAGGTTGACATTTTAAACAATATATTGCTGTGTAAGACACAATGTCCCAGGACTGGACAGAACAACATTTACACTCCTCGGGTAAGAAAACAAAGCTTGAAATGCAGCAGGAGTACAGCAAAGAAAAAAACCTGTGAATACAGATTAGTGTGACACTTCAGGTATTTTAAAGCATGCGGACATTTCTATTTAGAAAACCTACTTAACAGGAAACACAGCTCTTTGTAAAATGATGCCCATAAACAACATAATTCAATCATACACTCTGATAAGTATCAAGACAATAACATAGAAATGTCAACAACACATTTAAGCTCAGGTGATTACAGCACAGGCTTGTCCATACTACAGATAAAGGTGCCAGGTTACAGCATGCAGTCGCATGGCACTGTCCTCGAGGGTGGACACTACTTTTAGTGTTGTTTAGCAAGTGGACATGTTAAGATCTGCTGACTAGGAAAGTCAAAGAATATCATTTTAATCCCAATCAAACCATTCACTGAATAGGAGCTCTGAGTTGATTTGCAGTGGTCCTTCCCTTTAATGGCCTAACAGAGCTGCTTCTTTCTTATGTGGCACAGGAGTTTGGGTTTCATTCATCCATAGCTAACAGACTGCATAAATAAAGTCTGTCACTGAATCACTAAGAGTCTCCTTTAAAAGGTCTACCTCAGAATTCATCCATGTGTGATAATGTTCTGGAAAACCTTCAGTAGATCTATGTGGAGTCTTACAGATGTAGTGACCTGACTGAGTCTGAAGGATCTAAAGTTAGATTTCAGTTTACTGAAGTTAAATCTCTGATGTTTCCACTTCTCTTGAGGACTTATTCACAGGAATTAGAATTTTTCATTTATTTTAAATAAAGAAAATGTAAGCAAACATGCCATTTTATAACTGCAGTGAACAGGTGATGCAGGGGACAGGCGCTCTCTGCCTGACAGCAGGTCTCAGGTACTCGAGACACTTGGATCCAATCATTTTCTTATCAGTTTATCTCATTTAGAGTTGCAAAG